>NC_000086.7:161482028-161786028 GCF_000001635.26 Mus musculus | reverse complement strand
ATCTCTCTGTTAATACAAATCCCCAAGGACTTCGGTCAGCCAAGACCTTGTTAGCTGGTTTCCATCAGTACTTGAAATCATAAAGATGTGGGTTGTTTTTTTTTTTTTTTAAATCACTTGCTAACAAGAAATTGTTAACCTTGTATGCTGGCCCTGGCAACCCAAGCACTGAATTCCCGAGCACAACGTCCTGCATTACTATTGTGACTACCTACTAGACTTAGACTGACAGCTGTAATTGGCGAGTATGTGGTAAAGACAGGGTTCTTTGTTTGGGGGGGGGGCAGTACTTGACCTTTGGTTGTTATTCCAGGTCCCCAAATACATTCAAGCAGAGGAAATGATAAGCAGGGACCCTCTTTGCTAATTGTGAGTCTTAAGTCATTAGGACTCACATGCTCCAAATGGTTCTTTTATCACTGGGTAAAAGATGAGACAAATTAGTAAAAAGAGACATTGCCTTGAAGGTAGCTTAAAACTTCATTGTCAGGGTAAGTATAATGGCACTATCATGCGGTAACTTTTTGTAAACATATGTTCAGGACTTAGAAAATGAGGAGCAGGCAGGGGAGACTCTATAGTAGAGTGTCTGCTGCTTCA
The DNA here is from genome assembly GCF_000001635.26 of Mus musculus. Taxonomy (NCBI): domain Eukaryota; kingdom Metazoa; phylum Chordata; class Mammalia; order Rodentia; family Muridae; genus Mus; species Mus musculus. Next base: position 161,785,428 of record NC_000086.7, on the reverse strand, counting down.
CAAATGAATACAGTATTCTTCATGATGTTTTGTTTCAATTGGAAAACCTGTGGCCACATGCAATTTTAATCCAAAGAGACACATGGTGGGGCCACGCTGAAATTCTATAAAGGTCTGTTTAGGGCAAACCACCTAAACAAGATGATTCCAGATTCTAAGAAATAAGATAAGGGGGGAGGATATGCCAAGCCAAATTCATATGTGTGGAGTCCGAGAAGTGAAAAAATGTGTAACTATTTTAATTAACCCCATGGAAAATGAGGGGCTGTTAGCATGTTTTCAACTGACCAAAGACAGAGAGTAACTATGCAGTTCCAGGAGGCTTTGCTGAAATCCATAATTAGTTCCCCATTTCTGTCTGGGGTTATTTTATTAATTTTTAAAATAATAACTTTATTGAGATATACTTTACATCCCATACATTTTACCCATTTAAATGTGTACAATTTAAAGATTTAAAAAGTATTTTCACTGAGTTATACAACCATCACTACAATCAACTTCAGAACATTTCATCACCTACCTGGGCTACTTGACTCTACATAGTAGCTGGAGGAATTGGGGTCAGGGCAATTTGGATGGTGTTATAAGGTATAAACTCCAAGGAAAGGAGAGAATGTGGGGACCCTTGTATCTAAGAAAAAAGGCTACAAACTATCTGGTGCTTAAAGGTCTACAAAAAAGAAGGGTTATTTGGTTTTTGTTTCCGTTAAAGACAGCTCACTGGGCTCCATTACAGCAAAAAAAGGACTTAGGGAAATTAAAGCAAGCAAGCAAACAAACAAACAAACAACTTCCTGGCAATGTTTGTGAGTTCTTGCACCACACTATCATTAGTAATAAGACTGATGAAAACACAGGGTGAGTTTTTGAAAAGGGGGCCCGTCTAGGTCCAAGGTGAGAGTAAGATGATAAGGTTTCCCTTGAGGATTGGCAGTCTGTTCTGCCAAGTGGAGTATTCCTGCTAAGCCTTCTTTGTGGCAGAGAAGCTATGATGGGTGAGTAACAATTCATTGGATAGGAAAACAATTATACCAAGTGATAGTTTCCTGTTTACATCAGCCTCATAGTAGGAACCAGAAAGAAGAAATGGGACATTAGAGGCCATAGCTCATCCCCGGCCTCCTGACTGGTTGAATACATTCATTCAGTAAGGGTGTTTTGAGCTTCCTCTATGGGTCAGTTGTCAGATTGCAGAGCAGTGGTTCTCAGCTTGTAGGTCACAACCCTATAAGGAGGGTCTAACAACCTTTTCACGGGGGTCACATACCAGATAACCTATGTATCAGAGATTTACATTAAGATTCATAACAAGTCAAAAAATTACAGTTATGAAGAAGCAACAAAAATCATTTTATGGTGGGGGGTGACCACAACATGAGGAACTGTATTAAAGGGTCACAGCTTTAGGACGGCTGAGAACCACTGCTCTAGAGAAAAAGCAGAGGTTCTAGATTGGGGGTGACTTTATCCTCCAGGGAACATTTGGCAATGTCTGGAGGAGAGGTTTTTTTTTTTTTTTTGTAATCTTGTGGGAAGAGGTCAAAAACACTGCTGGGTATCCTGTAAGCTGCCCCTCCTCATTCCTCCTGTTTCCTCAACAACAGAGAGACCTTAAGTCCTGACTGTCAACAGTGCTGAAGTCGAGAAATCTAATAACGGCAGTTCCTGCTCCCTAGATCTTCAGTCTGCCCATTGTGGTACTTTTTCATATGCCCTGAAATCTGTCCTAGAGAAAATCAAGGAATGTATTTGAAGTGACCATAAGGAAACCCCCATGATGTTATTAATATAATAAGGATATATTACATTATTAATTGCCTGGGCTAGTAAATCTTAGCTTTAAAAAGTATTTCGCACAGGAGGGACGGTTTTTAGGTGACTTTCACAATCTTTGTCAGTAGAGGGAGTTTTATCTGCATGTAATGAATAGAATTGACTGAGAAATAGCCTACCAGTTAAATTAATATGGTAATCCTCCGTGGTTCGCCTCCTTTAAATTGGAATTACTCATAATCTTAGCAGCACATAACTAATATCTCAGTTGGTTTAGAATCCCTGGGTGTATAAACAACAGCAGGTAGATTATTTGCAATGTTTGGCAGTTAATTCTTTTGAGTGTAACATGTTCTACTCATATCAAATCATCCAATATGTTAATTAAACAAATGATAGATTTATTAGGATGGCATCCTAAGGGCTTCCAAGTCACCCTGCTTTGTCTCACTGATGTGGGAAGCCAGTTATTTGACCTGGTGGAAGTGAGTGTTGTGGAAAACTGCAGTTTTCATTTAATGAGGAGCAAAGTCTGCCAGAATGACCTCTAACACTTCTTCCCTGCTGTTAAAGTTTTCAGCTTAGCAGCTTTTAAGTGTGGCTTTTAGAGGCTTGGCATCTACGCCCTTCAGCTTGAAGTCTCCCCTTAACTATTGTGCCAAGTGCTCTGAGCATTCCAGTTAGCTGGAATCGTCTCTAGAATGATTGAAAAAGAATCTGTAATTCGGAATCATCACTAATTCATACTGGGTTTTGCCCCAAAGAGTCCAAATTCCTGTGGGTTCATTGGGTTTAAGACCCAATATTTAAGAATAACCCAAAGTACATATTTTTGAGTTGTTGATGCTTAAAAACTGAAAGCAGAAAACTCTTCCGAGCCTCAATTTCCTCTCTTATAAAATGAAGTCGAAATCAATTCCTGCTGTTCTATTAATTATGTGGTTTATGAAGATGATGAGCATACTAACATGCTCTCTCCTTTCTCTCTCCTCTTCTTCCCTTCCTTTCCACCTTCCCTCCTTCTCCTCCCCTTTCTGGCCCCCTCCCCATTTCGCGTTGAAGTTCTTTGCACGGCAGACTTTTATTTTCATACTTAAACTCTGATAGTTTTGCCTGTAAGTCCTAACAAAACCTTTTGACCACAGTTCAGACTTTTTCTATTTATTGCCAAGGACTTCCTCGGGTGAGATAGTAAGTGTAACCTGACCAGATCATAATCCCTCGTGCCTCCTTCCTTTCCATAAATGAAGGTTTGCCTTACAAGGAGATTTCTGTCCCCAAATAAGGACCTTTGTGATTTTCCTTAAAAAAAAAAAAATCAGGTCTGAACTGAAACCAGCTGAATCCTTCTTTACAAGTATTAACAAATATTCCCAAGAACAACTAATCATGTTTTCTTTCTTTCTTTCTTTCTTTCTTTCTTTCTTTCTTTCTTTCTTTCTTTCTTTTCTTTCTTTCTTACAAACCACAACCCCCCCCCAAAAAAAACTAAAAAAGCTGATCTTTCTGCTAGTTCCAAAATATTTGTGAGAAGAGATGGAAAATGAAGTCAGTGAGGAAAGCTGGTGGAAATCTTTCATGGCTGAACCCTGAAAGCAGGTTACCTGGATACAGTAGTGAGGAGTGCACACATAACATTGACTATACAGCTGAACTGAGCAGAAAAAAAAAAGCGATGTGGCTGGAGAGTTTGCTGCTGTCCGACTTGGTGAGCCCCATGTAGATCATATTTCTCAGACAAGGAACCAGAATTCCAGGCTGCTATCCCTAAAGGCTGATGTGAAAATTTGCAAACTTCTGGCTTGGGAAGGGATGTTGAATTAAATCATTGGGCTTACTCTGGGCACAACTATAGTCCCTTCTTGTTTTCCTGATCCCCTGGCCAGCAGGTAACAAAATGTACTGAGTTCCAGTTTCCACTAAAGGCTGGGAAGAAAAAAAAGAGGTAAAGAGCTTCTCTACCTTAGTAGCATAGGACAATAAGCATTCTGTGCACAAATCTCAATGGACAAGTCTTCCAATGCACACAAAGCAGCCATAATAACACACACTTCTCCCACCTTTGCTCACCCCCAAGAAATGACTAGCAAGGACCACATACCCATTGTGGTTCAGTTGAGGAAGGCCTGTTCCAGGAATCTTACCACAGCTCCCATTGACTCAACACCTAGAGATGGAGTTGCCCTTCCTCACCAAAGCAAAGCTCCTAGCTGGAGACAGAAGGGAAATGCCCTTACAACCAATAGAAGTGTGTGCTTTGAGGGGTTTAAGGCAATTGCAGTTTACAAACGCCTTCTTTTCTACTTGTATGTCTATTGATTTATGGACTTGCTTCTAACAGCGGCAAATTGTAAGCTCTGTTTCCAAAATCTAGATAAAGGTTTCAAATCTGTTGTGAGCACAAATCTCCTGGCTGGGAGAGAAAGTCTATGTGGTACTGCATGGCAAGAGAATCTACCCAAATCCTAGGTAAAAATGATAGCAAGCAAATGGACAACACTGGTCCTTATGCAAACTTCCATTGATTTGAAACTCTAATGCATACTGTGCTTAGGAAACATGGCCAGAAATTCACACAGGGGAGAAGAACAGGGGGGGGGGGGGGGTTGGGGGGGTCGTAGCTGTACCATGTAGATCCTGAAAAGATGGCATCTGGCTGATTTAGAATGAGACTACCCAGTCAGTTGAGAAACAGCTATTTGGTCACACTATGAAAAAAGAGAAATGTTAATGGCACAGAAAAAAAAAGTGCAGAGAAGAGAAAAATGCATGCTGGTTGTATGATACAGGACCAGCTAAAACGGTAACCCTATCCACAGAGGAATTGGTAATAAAAGAACAGTCTTACAACTGTTTTTCCTCCTGTTCATGTTCGCAGTAACAGCTGGATACATACTAATTGCAAGAAGTGAAAGAAAGAGCTTTAAGTTTTAAAGCAGGCATGCTCTAATCAGTCTCTCGCCAGCACAGTTTCAGACACAAGTGTGATGTGCCACCTAGCAGGCTTATTTTAGACACTTGCTCACAGTTCCTCATTTGTGTGGGTGGCTTTATGCTGTCACAGAAGAGCAACACACTGTTCTCTCCTTTCAAGTGCATCGCTTCCATCTATCAAGAAGTGGCTTAGCTAGGACTTCTCAGCCTCAACATGGCTGTCCCTGTTGCTCAGGCCATTCTTTGTTGGGGGCGGGGCTATCTTGTGCTTTTGTGCATCATACGATGTGATGTTCAGCAGTAGCAGTGTCCCTAGTCCACCTCCTAGATGATGGTAGGAAGCCCCTCCCCCAGTTGTGACAGCCCAAATCATCTTTAAGCATTGCCAGACATTGCCAGATGTCCCCTGGTTGCGGGTGGGGGTGGGGTGGAGAGGCAACACATAATCACCCTCATTTGAGAACCACTGAGCTAATCTAACAAAGACTGACTTTCTTGTGGTCTAAATTCATATGAAGTTGACGTCCCTCTGTCTCTGAGTGGCCTGCAACAACATTTGACTCACAAGATTTTTCATACCATTAAGAACAATGTCCCTTATTGCCTTGCCAAAGGGCAGCCATTCCCAGCTACACTCTGAGGTCCAGGGAGAGAAGTGGGGTACTTTTGCTTTGTTTTTATTTATTTATTTATGTATTTACCCTGCGTTGAAGCACAGGCTGGTCTTTAGCTTACTACCCTCTCTCCTCAGCCTCCAGACCCCAGGCAAGGGCCACCATGCCAAGCAAAAGCACTTTTTTTCTTTCACAGTCTTTTTTTTTCTTTTTTCTTTTCTTTCTTTCTTTCTTTTTTTTTTTTTTTGCATAGGACATCCAAGAAGAAAACTCAACACACTCAAGAACTGAGTGACCCTTGAGTACTTGAGACTCACCTCTCTGCCCCCTCCCTGGTCCTTTGCCACATTAGAAGAAGAAGAAGAAAAAAAAGGCAGCAGCAGCAACAACAAAAACCCAAACAAGGCCCAGAGGGAAAAGTGATTTGTTAGAGACCATACATACTCTGAATCCTCCTTCTCTGAGGCACAAGGCAGTATTTCCCAACATGCCTGAAGAGCTTAGGTTTCTAAATAGTAATAAATTAGAGCTCTTTACAAGCAAAAGTGTAGGCCAACCACGCCAGTTGAGAAATGTAAATTTTACAAATGACAGAATACTGCAACCAATTAGTGCAAACAAACATTTATTGTGAAATATTCATCCTACCCTTTATTAGGTATTACATCATCAAAGCACTTTGTGGCAATGAAAATAGCTCTTACCCCTCTGATTCACCCAATATTCCATTAAAGCTGCAAAAAAATGTGCAATCTGCTTGAAAAATAGGTTGCTCTTATTTACTCATTTGTGAAAAGTCAAAAATTAAAAAAGAAAATGATACTAGCTAATTTGCCTTTCTGCTCCCACCTATACCCCAAAATAATTAACAAAGATAATTTGTCTTAGTGCCTTTAAAAAAAAAAAAAAAACAATGCACCTTTCCCCACGTCTTAATCATAAAAACGTTTTAAAGCTCTTATTTACTTTCTTGGGAAAAAGGTGGCCAGCCGTTGTTTTTTAATTGGAAGCATGTGTATTTCCTGGGAGTTCACTTTCTTTAACTTTATGCTCCGGTTTTTGATGGGTTTCCTAAGGGGCTCGGCGTTTCCCAGGGACTCTTCTCCTTGGCTGTTGATATCATAACCCTGAAGCACAGAGTCTTCTCTTTTGAAGGAGAAGTTTTTGGTGGATACCCCTGAGAGGCCTTTAATCTTGCCACAGAAGATGGCAGGCACGGCGTCTTCAACTGACACAATGACCTTGGCCGCCTGAGACTCACTTAAGATCTCAATGTTATTTTCAGCCTTCAGCTCACTGCCAGGATGGCTGGGCTGACTGACCATCTCAGTGCCGTTGCTGTTGCTGCTGTGGCTCTCCATCATGGCTGAGGCTTCAGAACACTTGGCAGGGGCAAAGGGCATTTCCATGCCACTGGAAAGTTTCTCCAGTATGGTGTGACCCTGGATGTCTGCTGACCCACTGTTGTTATACAATGTCTCTGGAGGAGCCTCAGCTTTTCGGTGGGCTGCCAAAGACAGATCTAGGGCTGCATCCTCTTGAAAGACTGGGGGGCTAGCTTCCCCAGCCTTGAGCCAGGGCACTGACTTCATGGACAGATCCAGGGCCTCATTCTCACTCCCCATCTTGATGACTGTGTGGCGGCTGAGCTGGAAATACTCCTTTGACTGGAGGATGTCTAAGGGCTTCAGTTCGTCCTTTTCCAGAGTGGTCTGGGTGCCTTTAAAGGAGTGCAAGCCGAAGGAAGATGGCGGCTTGGGGAAAGTGGGGCTGAACTTGGATTCAGTACTCTGAGGCACTGGGACAGGGATGGGGATGGGCACTGGAACTGGCAAGGGGACAATCACAGGATAGGGCACCAAGAGGGTAGCTGGCGGGACTAGGGGGGACAAGGGGGAGTTAAAGGGCTGGGGAGGCACTGGAGCATAGCCAGGAGGAGGCTGGCAGGGTGGAGGGCCCAGAGAGCCTTGGGTGGGGAATAAATTCTGGAGCACAGCTTCAAAAGGCAATGCGGGCTCCTGTGGCTGACTTGGGATCCTCAGGTCCAGGAGCTGAGGCTGGGCCTCAGAGTCCTCAGCCCCCTGGAAGAGGTTGTTGTGGATAGCATTGGAGGAGCACGGGGCCTCCTGTGGCAGGACTAGAGGGGAGTTGAGGTGCTGGAAAACATGCTGTTCCAACACCACTGGTAGCTGCACGGGGCCTTGTGTCGTCATAACGTAGGTAGCGTTGCCATTGGGGTTGAGCTCTGGCGCAGAGCTTCCCTCCACCTGCATGTGAATGGGCATCACCACTGGGCTTTCCCCAAGGCACAGGGGCTGCAGCACGGTGGCTGCTACCTTCAGAGCCATGCCACTCTGGGACTCAGCTGGGGGGTTCAGAATTGATGGGGCCGGAACGGTCACCAGGGCCTTCTTTACCAGGTCAGTGGAGTTGATGTTCCAGGCCTCGGTAGTTATCAGCTGGGCCATGCGGTTCTCCAGTCTGTTATTAGCCAAAGTGGGAGGGGAGTCAGTCATGTCCATGGAAAGATTCTGGGACTGCAGGTCATCCATCACTTGGCTCCGGTGCCACGTGGCCTGCAACACAGAACACACGATATGAATCTTTCTTAAGAGACTATTTATAACTGCCTTACGAGATCTCTCCAGTCTCAAAATAGTTTCCATAGCTTAGTTAACTGGTCAGCACAACCGAGCTCTCTATGTATACATACGCATTATAGATATTTCCTAATATACACGAACACACCCATATGATCAGCTGTGCTTATAAAATCCAATTTAACAAGCGATTAAGTTATAAACACGCATGATGTAATCTCTAAATAGCCAAGTGATGTTAAACAGGCTATTTTGAAGCCTAATACTCAGCTTATATCTTCAGTCTTCAACAAAAACAAAGTTTCATTCCACATTGCTCTGTCAGACCGTTAAGAAATGCAGAGATTTAAACCAGTTCAAATTTGAAAACACAACAAACGTACTTTCCCTTAGGAAAAAAAATAAAAACCTTCTCACATTGGAATATTCTATGACTATGGAAAGGGACATTAAAAACTCTTTGTAGGTGTAATTATGGAATTTTAAAAGTATGGGAAATTTCAGAAAACATTTCAAAAACTCTGTAGCAATAATTCTCCTAACAGGTTTGGAGATTCGAAGAGCAGTGTGTTTACCTGAGGTTCATTATAATTGTCCCACTATCTCCCGCTAGCCAATCAAATTCCCTTCCCTCTGATAACAGGAAACTCTACTCCTCAGAGCAAAGGGGAGAGGAAATGCTTTGCAAGAATGGTCGTTGAGCCAATCAGCCTCACCTGTCCATCTTTCTGACCTGTGGCCTCTACCAGCATGTGGTTACCAAGAGAAAGGAGTGCTGATGAGTCTAGATCTACGGGAAATAAAATATCTGTCGGAAACAAACATTCCCAAAGGTGAAAGACATTGTCTTGATATCTTAGATACCTCCTGAATGCTGATGGACACTTTCTAAGGGGCCAAACGCGCTTAGAGAGGATGCTTCCTGGAGGAAGCAGGGCTGCAGCTGCGGTTCGGCTCTCCATGGAAACGCGTCCATATTTAGCCTCGTTGCCATGGAGAAAGCAGGCACCATGTCTAACTCAGGGATCTGTGAAGCCCTGGAGTGTGGTTGGGCTGGATAATAATTCAATAATCCTCCATTTCACTTGAAAAGCCTGAGGCAAAACAGATTCTTGACCTCACCTGCCTTACCTATGTAGACTTTAGTCTTGTGGACATCATGCCTTTACTCTCTCACTGAGAAATTGTCATCACAACCTCTCAAACAAAAGAGAGAGGTCACCCAACACATCATAGTGTTAGAAGTACAGTCATTCTATAGGAATTCAACTTTAACAAATGAACAATTCCATGGTATTTTCAAGTCATCAAAATGTGTCAAATGCACAAAATAAGGAATTGCTTTGTGGAAGGAGGGGGTGAGGAAAGTGGCAGGTGCTGAGTAAACAGCTCCACGAAGTCTATCCAATGTGTCATGACACATTGCAGTAATTCCAAGGGAGGACTCTAGAGCCTGCATCCCTGTGGGTAACATGCCCTCTGGTAACTACAAGTTGACCCAGTATGTTGGCAAGAAATCTCCTTAGGACTGTGTGGAGGCAGCCTGCTTCTAGAAAAGCTGAGGGCACTTACCCTAGCTAAAGGCTTTATTCCTTCATGAGAAGACTGGCCCTTAATTCAGCCCCAGAAAACCTCATTCAAACTCACAGTCATTCTCACATGTATATATTCATTCACTCAGGCGACCAATTTATTTTGTAAATACTCACTATATTCTGAGGACTAGAGTTTAAGCCCTGATGAGAGATAAGGCTCCTATTTTCACAGAGATTATTGTCTAGTGAAGCTGTATGTCCTCCATCAGACAAGACTGTAGCATGAACAAGGGGAAGAACACAGCCGAAGAGGTAGCAACAATAAAAGGAGAAAAATTTGGGGCAAAGGCACACAGTCCTGTGGAGGCTTCATGAATCTAAGGTTCTTTTTCCACAAGGGTCCAACTTGCCCTCACAGTGGCTGGGACTCTCATGAACGGATGAGCAAGAGATGAAGAGAAGCTTAGATGGGACTGATAAGTACAAAGATAGAAACTAGTAGAGAATTCACCCATGGTCACCCATCTAAGACCAAACCTGATGACTAAGAGGCAACTTAGCAGTTATCAAGACATATCTTGGCGCCATCTTTGAATGGTATGTACTTCCTCATGATGACTATGTCTGTTTACACCTTCAGAAGTGTAAACACACCTTCATGTGTTCTTCCCTCTTTCACATTTCCCTTTACACCCTCCTGAAAGAAAACAGACAACTTTCTAGATACCCCTTTACCTGTTACTTGCACATATCTTCAGCTCAATTGTTAGCCCTCACTGTTTCCAGGAAATCTCCCTTGCTACCTGGCCTTGATCTAGGCCTCTTCCAGAACCCTCCTGATCAAGGCATGAAGAAGGGATTTTGCCAGAGTAGGGTACTTTCCCAACAGGCCTGCTATCTTCTCCAGCATCTTCCTGATTGGGACTCAACGAGGGGACCATTTGGGGGTTTGGTGCCTCCCCACAGGTCTCTATTCCTCCCACAGAAAACAAGATATGGAACAATTGCACATTTGCTTTGTTCCACTCAATATATGACTGACTGTTCAGTCCTTGGAATGACCTTTTCAGAGGACTACAATTATGCCCATATTGTCAACAGGGAAATTAATTCCACAGTGAAGTCAGATAAGTAGCTTAAGGGTGCATTGGGACTAGAATTAGAATTCCAGGCTAGTCTAAGGTATCCTCCCTGTATTTTGATTTGGGGAAAGAATAATCGCTAGAGTTTCTGCATCAGCATGGAGTACACAGTAAACTTGAGGATGACAGCAGAAAGTCAAAGTAGAGGCCAGATATTTCCCAACAAATTCATGAATCTGTCATCAGACTAGTCCCTCCATTGGGGTTGTGATCAGCTCCTTCTCACTGGAGTTTCTGTCCTTGGGGAATGAGCCTGCAGTAGCTATGGTGTTGTTACTAGAGGACTGATAGCAGGGCATCTCTTAGCCTAAGACCCGGCAGCCACATGTTCTCAAGTCACAGACATAACAGAGAGACTTGCAAGTCCATTTCTGGGGCCTGATATTGTTTTTCTGGAAACAGATATGACAAGCTAAATAGCATGCAGGCTTTGCCACATTGTAGGTGGAGGAAAGAAATCTGCAGTATTTCAGGAGCAAAAAGAAAGAAGGCTGCTGGCCAAAGTCTTCCTTCCACTTCCCTGACCATTAGAGCTCTCAGGCAAAGATTGCCTGAGAATAACTCCATCTGCTTCTCTGGAGAGCCACTGGCCTGCCTAGACAGGCTGTTTCTTCCACTTCATCTCTACCAGATATAACACTGTTCTCAAGGATATCCAGGTTAAGGAAATACAAAGACCTTCCATCATATACCTTTCCACATTCTAGAAAGGCTCTTTCTCTCTTCTACTTGTGCCTCTTCCTCCTATTCAACCTGCCAGCTGACACCCTCCTACAGCTCTGGGTCAGCAGGTGTGGGTGAGAAAGTGTGATACTTCGAGCATTGCTGCTGCGGGAGCTGGTGTTAGGAACCCTGGCTATGCACAGAATAAAAATAGCAGCATGCAAACTGAGGGTTCAAAGGGCAAGTCCTTGTCCCTAAGAATGAGCCTAGAGGTAGTTAATGACATTGAAGAAGGCAGAGATCCATTCTCCCCATGCAGCCAAGCTACTGATTAGTGTGGACTCAGGGCGAGTTCTCGAGGTAAGAGCGTATTCTCTTGTGTTTGGGTTTTGTAAATCTTCATTTTCAAATGGGTTTAGATGGAGTCACCAACCATTTTGCCTATGCTCATTATCACCATGGGAGGTAAAAGGAAAGAAATAAAGAAGACACACACATGGGTTGGGGGAGAGTCAGGGAGGGAGAAAGGGGTGGTGAGGGGGATACTAAGATCTAGTAAATGATGGTTGTGTGTCCTGGTAGAATATGGATCTACCTATTGCTAAAGGCTTTCATTCTCTCCGTCTTCAGCAAGTTGACAGGGCCTCACCTCTGTAGCCTCCATGTCCTCTAGATGTAGACTTTGGGGAAAATGGCATGTTGAGTGGTTGGCAAACAAAGATCTGTGATCTTGGCTGGGCCTACATGCTTGTAGAGTCACAGACTTGCTAAATTACAAGTATCAAAAGATGTCAGAGACTGGTTCTGCCCCTTAACCTGGAGTCCTTTCTGGCCTTTGTCTTCACTAAGCTCTCTTCTGCTTATGGGTTAGATGTTGGGGGAGCAGCTCGAAAAAAGTCACTTCCTCCATTCTCACTGAGATCCAACAGGACACTGATTTAACCTTGTCTAGTCCTGACTCTGGTTTCATACTGGGCTTTCTTGTCCCGTTTTTCTTGGAGCTGACACTGTACCTCTTGAATAGTAGGTACTTAGGACACGTTTTTTGGATAAATTGGAACGTGAATGAATATTCAAGCCTTTCTGGGCCTGGTATTGCCATCCTTGTCTTCTGATCAGAAGCCTGACACTTGTAGAATTGTAGAACTGGGGTGTTAAACCTATTCTAACCCACTGATTCTTACCCTTTCTAACGCTGTGATTTTTCAATACTCTTTCTCATGTTGTGGTGACCCCCAACCATAAAATTATTTTTTGTTACTACTTTATAGTTGTAATTTTGCTAGTTGTGAATCATAATATAAACATCTTATATTCAAGATATCTGATATGTGGCCTTTGTGAAAGGATCATTTGACCTCAAAGGTGTCATGACCCACAGGTTGAGAATCTCCACTTTAGCATATTCCAGCCACTTCTGACAAGTGAGGAGACTGGGATCTAGAGTATCCAGTGCTCATCAAGACCAGTTACTACAGAGGTGTAGGAATTTGAGAGAAGAATACAGGATAAGGCCATTGGTGTCATAGGACAGCATAACGTTGGTTACTGCCTCCACTGTGAGGGACTCCCGTGAGACAGTGTGCTTGTGAAAGTATTTGTGGACTAAGGACATGGGGTTTTTGCTTGACATAACCAGAAAAAGAAACTTAAAATGACTACTTTCTGTATAAAGCACTACAGATATGATGAAGGCAACCTCAGGCACATCACCCAGGTGACCTGCACCACATGTGCGCCCTGGTGGGTATTCATACAAGCCATCCTGCTTCTCTAGCTGTCTTTTCTACAACTTTGCACGAGAATCTACTTTAAGCTGATATACTTTTCTACCAATAATACTATTATAAGAGGGCTTCATTTATGGTCTAATTTAGAAGACAAACTACTTAATTACTGCTGCTCAGATAATTTAGATCTGCAGATGTTAAAATCTGTCTTTTTCCTTTTTGTGATTATTTAACACTAAGTCACACACACATAGAAGCTGGCAAATATCCCACTACTTTTACCCCTAATATCCTCAGCCACATTCCAACTCATACCATTGATAGCATCCCTGAAGATCCTGCGCCAATTCAAACTAAAGGAATCTCAGCAGGTGCTATGAGTTCCAGAGACAAAGTCCCCAGCTCTGGCCAAGCCTGATTTCTGAGCCAAGAATTTTACAGGGTGTATACTAGGAGTCTTTTCAGAGGCCCAGATCACCATCTAGCTAAGGGTTTGAGTGTATTTTGTAAATTGGCAGCATCTTCACCACAGAAGCTTGTCTAAAGGTTTCCATGGGTTGCACTGTGTGAGGAATCAAGCGCATCTAAGCAAAGACTACAGGAGTGGCTTTTTTTTCAATGTGAAGAGCAAGTGGGGAGGGATTTATTTCATAGCAACTTGAGCCAAAAGTGAGTCTTGCTTGAAGGCCCTGCAGAGCCCTTGAGCTCACTGGAGTGAGGTCACTCAGAAAGTACACTAAGCTTCAAGGAAAACAACTGGTGGTAATAATCTGGCTCGTTTGTGACATATTCTGGACTCACAGGCTTTAGCAAGTTTTACAAGTCCCATCTTTGTGCCTCTATCCCTGTTCTGGTGAAGCCAAAGATTGTCATTGCTCCTGGTAATGCTCTTTTCACCATAAAGAGGCTGCAAATGTGATTCTTTCTCCTGTCGCCAAATCTTATCGAGATTTTTTCCCCCTAATCAACACAAGTTTCTTCCCTGAAGCAATCATTCTTTAAATGATTGCCTTGTGTCTCTTAATGACAGTGACGTATGTTAAGATCCATAGTGTTGGTCACTTGTAAACACAACAGAGGGTAATTGTACAATAGAACAGGGTTATGATATTACTTGTTGACACAATCCTGTGGACTAACCATTGTACTGCAGTCCATCATTGATTGGAGCATCTTTACATGACATATGGCATATGGCTGTACATCCTGGAAGTTTCCTAAGAAATATTTTCCAAGTGGTAAAACAGCAACAGTCCTAGTTTATATGGAGCAAGGACCAGCTATCAATTGTATCTGGTCAGCAGGACTGTCTACATCTTTGTGAAAGTGAAGTCTTTGGACCAGCTACAACAGCATTACTCACAAGCTTCTTTGAGATGCAGAATCTTAAGCCACACAACCCAGACACTCTGAAGCGCAGTCTGCCTGTGAACAAGAGCCTTGGTGGGGAAGGGGTGGGGAAGGGGTGGGGAAGGGGTGGGGCTGGAGAGAGAGTTCAGTGGTTAAGAGCACTGGCTGCTCGTTCAGAGGCTCTGGATACAATTCCCAGCACCCACAGCTCACAACTGTCTGTAACTTCAGTTCCAGGGGCTCTGACACCCTCACACAGACAGACATGCAGGCAGAACACTAATGCACATGAAATGAACATAAATAAACATCCTTGGATGGTCTGTGTGTATATGAAGGTTTGAAAAGCACTGTCCTGTTATCAGTTCTCAAGCTGATCTGTGCATTGCAATTGCCTGGGATCTATCAAAAGAAATGCAATGCAATCCCTGTCCCGATCCCAAGACAAACTCAGCTGTTTTGGGTGGCAATTTGGGTCTGGAGTGTAGAAAGTTCACCATGCAGTCGGATTTGTAACCCTTAGCCTAAAGCTAGAACACAGGACAGCTAGTGAGCTACCTTTCATAGTGGCTGATTTTCCATTTTATGTCACGGAAAACACTGAAGCCATTACCATCCCAAGCTTTCTCAATTTCCGCCTAGCCCCTGCATTGTGTCCCTGTGTACCCTAATCCTATAAAGAGGTGAGAAGTCTCTCTCCTTGGAAGGCTGGTTTGCTAAAGACCTCTGATAAAATTTGTTTCCCTTCCAATCGCTCCTTATTTTTAGTCTACTTTCCACTTTCGACTAAGACTTACAAGACACCATCAACAAATGGCCTAATTCTGTATAAAAATCACTAGCCATTAACTATGAGGCAGACGAGAGGGTCATATTGTGTCCTTTAATACTGTACACATATATGGTTTCATCATTCAGGACCCAGGGTGCACTATCGAAGAAGCAACTCCAACCGGGTTCAAAATGGATTTTCTCTCCCCACAGGGTGTAGTAATTGTCAATTACTTGTCCCAGTGATTGAATTTTCTGAGCTTTAAACATCAGCACAAAGCCCTTTTTCTTTAACAAAGCTGTGAGAATAATTACTACTTGAATGTATTCCCAAATTGGTTACAATATGAAAAAAAAACCAAACAGAATATTCACCAATCTCGAATTTGGTTGTATTTTACCTGCAGGGACTTATACAGTCTTCCAAAAGGCAATCCAAATTCACTTTGGAAATGAGTCACCCAGTCCACTACTTCAGTTATTAAAACTGTGGTGGTCATTCAAATTTCAACTGGGATCAATCTTGGTAACAATAGGCATTGGCTATGGAAAGTCCTGTAGTCTTTCCAGAAAGGGAGTACAATCATGAAATCTTCTATACTGGCTTAAAAAAATATAGAGGGGGTCAGACCCAGTGCTATTAACTGGCTATTGACTTCAGCAATTTGAGGATCATCTTGAAGAAAGGACAGAAATGCATGCCCTGGGATGCTACAGAACGTATGCATGCTTAGCTTAAAATCTCATCCTTTGCACTCTTGTTTTATTATTTTTGTGTGAAAGTAACATGAAAACATAAGAACACACACATGGATGGCTTTTGTGTGTGTGTGTGTGTGTGTTCAGTTTTCCCTGATAAGAGCACAAGAGTGAAATGAGACTACTCAGCAAGAGAAATGAATCTCTCAGGCAGGGCCCAGTTAGCTTTCTAGAGCTCTCCTGTCTAAGTTTAGACTGGTCACTAGCCCAATCCACCCTTCCTGTGTTATAGAGCTGGAAGCTAACACTCAGAGGTCAAGTGGCTTGTTCAGGTTCATACAACAGTGCCCACTGACTCTTAAAACTGTACTTTCTCCCCGCAAACACGTTATCTGAACCACTGCTTTTGTTTCAAATGCTAAAGGACACAAAGGAACATGTGGGTCAAACAGAATTGAAAGGGGGGAACCCCCAGTTCTCAGGCTTGATTTTTCAAGGCTGTTAATGGATTCTAGAAAAGCTCAACAGGATTCTGGGAGCCTGGCTGGGGAGGTCATTCTGTCTCTTTGTCCTTCTGGTAAATAATGCCATGTGTCGCTACATTTATTTTCTCATTTACTGTCCCAACAGTCTTTAGTCTGCCTCCTAAGGACCAGTGGTGGTCCTTGGAACCATGCAGGTCTTAGCATAAGGGAGAATTAAAACAACAGATTTGTCCTCATTCATGTATTCATTCTTTCGAAAATGATCTGAAGACCTACTGTGGACTGGGCCTGCATTTCCTATTCTTTTACTTTCTCTAAAGGACCATTGCCTCCTTTACTGGTGTAGTTCTGGAGACAGGAACCAAATCCGCTTTCTCCCAGGCTTATGTGCTTTCTTCAGGGTTCTTTCAAGGCTGATATTTCTTACAGAGATAAAGGAATACATTTTTAAAGGATGAATACCAGTCTCTGGGCAGCTGTGGGAGGCACGGCATAAGATGAGAACAGTGTTTATTTTCTATAGAGGGCTGCCCCTGCCATTGAGAGGAAAGGCAAGTTCTCCTCACACTATGATGAGTTTCAGTAGATGGTAAGAAGAATGCCTCAGCATCACAGCAGACAATCAGGAGGAACCGTTGGTGTTGACTAACATGTTTAAGTGGACAGTGGACTGCATAAACTACCAATTGCTAATCCTTGCATTCAGCTGAGTCCTTGCATCTTTCCATCAGATACCCAGCTTCTATATGACCTCAGGTGCCTGAGCCTGAAGGGTAGTTTACACAGAAGCACAAGTCATGTTTATGCTCTTAGACCAGGTCTATCATCTTGAAGAGCAATGATTTGAGGAGAATTTTCTGGCGACAAAGAAACCTCTTAATCACTTCTCGGCCTTTTGGCTAAGATTAAGTATAGTATCAAGTGTAGAAACCTCTTAAATTTGGAATGAAGGGGGTGGGTGGGAAACTTGCCTTCTGAAAGAAAAAATATTTCTAATTAGATTGAGATACAAAGGTTAAATTTTTCATCTGGGGGGGGGGGAAAGATTGTTTATAATCCTATGTCATTAGAAGGACATTTTCCAGAGGCCATTATGCCAGAAATAGACCCTCTGAGGGGTCACTAGAAGGAAGGGGGTGCAGAAATCTAAGGTACTTGGGTTTATAGACTTACCCTTTTCTAAGGCCTGTGAGCCCCTCATCAACCACTGGTGTGGAGATAGTTTCAGTCCCTTCTGGGCACTGTACCCTTCTGAGAATTATGATGAGGAAAAATGTTGAACTGAGTCTTAGGTTCAAACTTCACCTTTTACTAATTGCCACTTGTATGACCTTGGGCATGTTAGTTCCAAGCCTCAGTTAACCTCTATGCAAGATGAAGAATGAGAAGTAAAGAGGTCTCTGGTGGGATGGCTGGAATGAAGAGAGACCTCAGAAGAACTTGTTACAAGGCCTGGCATGCGGAAGACTCAATCATCACCATCATCGTGGTCCTCACTGACTCCATCACTGCTTGCTCACACCATCATCTTCATCTTAGTCTTCATTACAATCATTACTGCAGTCGCCACTGTCTTCTTAGTTGTCATTCTCATTGCTATTGCTATCATTATCATCACCATTGCCATCATCTTTGTTGCTACCTTGTCATGGCATCATTGTCTTATCAGATCCTCTGCCCATATTTCTCCAAGCATCTGGAGTAGCATGATCAAAGCTTCGCTAGCATGTGAAGGGGTTTGCTCATCTGTAACCCTGTTTGGTCAAAGCTTACCTTGAAAATCAGCTGGTAGGGACTGGGGAGGTATGTATCATAAAATGAGTATTACACCCGATGGTGAAGTCTTCAGGCAAACTCCCTAGCTCACTTAATTCCAACATCATTAGAACATCAAACATTTCCAGTAAAAAGAGAAGACCATACTGTCACTCTAATAGAAATCAAAGATGACAGGAAAAGATGTATACATATGAATATCTGTTTCTCACCTGTCAGGAAGAGTAGAGGAGAAAGAAAAAGAGCAATGCTTTATGTATCATGCACGTGTGGATGCATGAGAACTTTCATGGGTTCCAAAATTTCTGCCATTTATGTATTATATCACTTAGGATTCTTCCGTTTTCCTTACTTGCACAAGGTCCTAAGGAGTTTTCTCTCCCCACTTATTAGTAATAATAGGGGCACCCTCTCACTCACAAAACCCAAAGGATCGCCAGAGAGGAGGAAGATAAAGAGAAGGATAAGAGGGAGCAGAGCAAAGGAAGAATCTGCGCTAACTAGGCCAAAGTAAAAGGAATGAACTTTCCAAAGGTTTTAGGCCCAAAGGAGAAAGAGCTTGTTCCCATAGAAATGTTAAGACAGTGAGACTGAGGGAAGCTGCATGCAAGCGGGGGGGGGGGGGGGGGGACACGACGACAGAATGAAAGCTCTTCAGTGGGCCACAGGGGGTGGTGCCAAGGAGCAAGGCTGCAGCAGCTTGGCTGCTTCTAGGGCTGGTCCTCCCCCTCCACATATTCCCTCCTTACCCTGGCACATCAAGTCTCAGCAGGGTTAGGGCATCCTCTTTCACTGAGGCCAGACAAGTGAGCCCTGTTGGGGAACTGATCAGGACATGTGCTCAACAATGTTCATAGCAGCTTTATTTGGAATAGCTAGAAGCTAGAAACAACCACGATGTCCCTCAACTGGAGAATGGATTCAGAAAATGTGGTACATCTACACAATGGAGTACTATTCAACTATTGAAAACAATGAATTTATGAAATTCCTAGGCAAATGGATGGAACTAGAAAATATCATCCTGAGTGAGGTGATCCAGACCCCAAAGGGCATGACAGAAGCCTAGCATAACTGTCCTCTGAGAGGCTTTATTGAGCAGCTGAGACAGATGCAGACACCCACAGCCAAACATTGGATGTAAGCTGGGGACTCTCCTGACTTTAAAACAACCAAGCACCCTTGCTGAGCTCACAGTCCTAGGAAAAACTACGTACATGTGCCTTCTTATCATGTCTGGTCTTTATTTATGTTTATTCATACCTCTGGCACCTCCTGCTCCACATTGGGCAGTAAGAATTGAGTTTCTCCCATCAAAACTTGATTTTCTAGACAGAAGCTGATAAGCTAATCTTGAATGAAGTGTTTGACTATCTTGATTAGATGTATGACTAATGAAGTATTATATCTTCCCTACTAACATAATAAATATAATTCAGGAATAATAAAGCCATGAACGAAGAAGCGGGACTCTAACTGAGGAACTTCAAGACACTAATCATCAGGAAGAACCTTCTATCTATCTTAACATCTCCATAGAGATGAGACCTTACAACTACTGACCAAATTAGCTGCCAGGATTAAAAGGTACCTGATTGCAACATGGCCTTCACCTTTAGGCACTCGGAGCTAAGGCAAGATATGAAGGAGCCCCAGTTATCTATTTCTTTACAGATCCAATAAGCAAACACACATTTCTCATCCAAGAGGAAATTGCTGATATTTTGCTTTATCTCCAGTATGGAGATTTTCTCAGTATCCAGGCATGCCTTTTCCTCAGAGGACTGGGTAACTGGACTGGCTGCCTCCTGAAATTCTTATTTGTGCCTTACCAGGCAAGAAGTCAAGGACTATATCCCACATATAACATACAAGGCTATAGCCACAATGGAACTCAATTGCCAAAGGTGATAAGCATGGGGAGGAAGACTTGGGAGGGGGTGGGGTGGGCTCTGTGTTTGAGGGAGCCCAGCTGATTAGTATCTTGAGTTCTCCTGTAGAATGGCCTTAAGACAAAGATTTGGCTGAAGTTGGTATATTTGAGGGAAGATTCCAGAAAAGGAATGAAGCAGAGGGACTGGGAGAGGAAGAAAGGCAAATTATCAGGCAAATTACCAGTGAACAACTGGTACTCAGTTCTACTAGGGAAGAGCAAGAGACAGGGAAGAGCACACTCTTGCCTGTGTGTATCAACTGAAAAGCTAGGAGGTTGGGATTTAGTCATTGACTCCAACAGTCCCTGCTTGAGGGCCAGTGGAAGATGTGTTCATTCTTTTGCACTTCCAGCTAGTCCATCACGCAGGCCAGACCTAGTGTACTCCAGAGACCAAAGCTAAAAAAGTAAACCTTTACAGAGAGTCACAGGTATGTGAGGTAAGCAGCCTCTAGTAAGGCAAGACAGCAAGACTATCTCCTATACCAACCACAAAAATGTCAATGATTGTTATGTGGTAATAATGGCCACCAATTTAGGCCACTGTATGGGATCATGTGTTTCCCCGATGGGTACAACCTTCTATGACCCATGTGAGGAAGACAACATGTTTGAATAACAATGCCCATGCCTCTGAGGACTCATGAGAAGCCTGCCTCAAGATTTCACAGAAAGGAAGGCTCACAAGGAGGGCAGAGAGGACTAGCTATCCAAAGCAAACATTTCAAGAGATGGCCACTTTAGGTCATGTGTTTGCTCTTTAGCTGAAAGATATCTGGAGTCCTGCAGAAAGTTCTTTTCTATTTTGATCGGTTTTTTGATATTATTTGTGTCAGCTGGAATGCAAGATGTTCCTGGGATAAATTACAGAGAAAATCTCTTCTCTAGTAACCCTGTGTTTTAACACAGGGGGAACCAGAAATAAATAAACACTGCTTCACTTCATAGTGTAAACTGCTTGATGATGATGATGGTGGTGGTGGTGGTGATGATGATGATAATGATGATGATGACGATGATGATGATGATGATGTGTTCATCTTTTAAACAGTCAACTTCTTTCTGGAATTCTGTTTCCTCAGAAGCATCCCTCTGCCTGTGAGCAACTCTCTTAAGAGCAATACACTTAGCAGAATCTTGGGGAGGTTGAGTTGTTTCGAGTCACCAATATTTCATTGTATTTATCTTAAAGTGTGTATCATGTTTGAAGCTAATGTAGCATAAACAACAGAGAGTTGGGGTGGGGAAAGAAAGAGATTAGCTCTATAGCATCCAGCTAGTTAATGGGGAATATAGGTGTTGGTTCCTATATTTTAGGGGAAGAATTCCTTTAGAATGCATGTGATCACACACACACACCCACACACACACACACACCACAGTGGTCAAATAGGAATGAAACAAGCCTTCAAGGTTTCTGTCGATCCCTCTTCTTTCCCATCTGCTTCGTCCACAGTGTTTTCACGCAAGATGTGAGGGACCACACAAAAGGTAAGGTGTACTCAATCTTGCCACTTTGTCAGCATTTCAGCAGAAGGAACAAAAGGATGGGGGTGGGATGGGGTCAGGGGAATTCCACAAGAACAGGACTGAAGGAAAGACAAGTGTGTCCAGGAGATCCAGCTGTCTGGGCATCTGGAGCTCAGGACTTTGGAGAACTTGGGAAAGAAACAAGGATGCCTGAAACATTAGATGAGTGTCCAGCTCTTCCAGGAGTTTTCAGTGTCACCCTGAGCACTTAACCTCCTGTCCAAAAGGATCACCCACTCTACCAGGGAGATTTTTGTATCTTCACAGTTTTAAATAAGTAGGAGGCCTCAGATAAATAATGAGACCCTTAGGTGGAGAGGACAGGCAGAAGCAATTTAATTCCCAGGACTTTGTTAGCTCCACAATACCCGCATCTTTGCAGCCTCTCTTTCATACATTCACAGGAAGATAATGATAAACTACTACTGAGCTCTGAGTTATCATGTGCCAGGCATCCTGCAAGGTCCTCTACATTCATTTTCTCATCTGTTTCTCAGCAACCCCAGCATATTGGTACCACCTTGGTGGGGATTTGATTTGTTGAATTGTTGTTTCAAAGGGAAGGTAGGTCTGGGGGAAGGGAGGGGAGGAGATTCTTGGTAGCATACACGGGGGCGGGGGCGGGGAGAGAAGGGAGAGGCACAAAGTAGGTTACAGTTCCTGGTTTAGAACTTGGAATTATTTGGCCTTCTTCTGAACTCTGACAGGCCTGCTTAGTTTTGATCTCCTGACCAATCCCTGTCTAAGTTCTCTTCTCTCCCATTGCTGTCACTAGTGTTTCCTGGGCCCAGAAGGGCACAGCCTGAATCTGCTGTTCCCTTACATTTTTAGAGCTCAATTCTTGTTTACTATGTAACATAGTTTGGATAACTGGCAAACCAAGTCCTGGGAATTAAATTTCTTCTTCCTCTTCTCCCCACCTCTCATTATTGTATCTCAGAGGCCTTTGTGTTAAAAAGTTTCATCTTTGGTCTAGTGAAAACTCTAAGAGGCGAGGCTGTATAGAAGATCTTCAGACCATTGAAAATATATTCTTAAAGAGAATAATGGGCCTCAGGCCTTCCTCTTCCTCTCTTTTTCACTTACTGGCTATAAGGGGACTGCTTTTTGCTTGTCTGTGCACTCCATGCCCCACAGTACTACTTTGCCATGGGCAATAAAGTAACAGGAACAACCAAACATGTTGTTGTTCGAAATTTCCAAAGCTGAGTGCCAAAATAAACCATTTTTTAATAAGATGATTGTCCCAGATATAGATGACAGCAATGGAAAGCTGACTTTGCCTCAGAACTAGCCTATATCCCAAGCAGGGGCTATTGTTAACCTATCCAAGAACATTTCATCTCTGGTTGGCAGACTGGCTGTTAATCGCATTTATGTCCCCTTCTTCTTGGACTGCACTTTCTCATCTCCCTTGTAGTTAGTTGTGGTCAGATGTCTGAGTGTTGGCCAGCCAACTGGGAAAAAAAGCAGTGTGAACCACTTCCATACCTGGCTCTTATAAACCTTAGTTCCCTGTGTGATGCCCCAATCCCTTTTCACACAAGGGCCTTTGGGAAGCTGCCTAATAAAGATAGTTGAGTAGAAGATGTGAAGGACTTTATGCCCCTATCTTTCCTTAAGGCTGCCATAGAAGTTACAATCATCTCTTCATCCCCATCAATACTTGAGATGTAGGCAGTTCACTTGGTAAAGCGTTTGTTTACAGTGCACAAAGTCCTGGGTTCAATCCCCAGCACTGCATAGACAGGACATGGTAGTGCATATCAGCAATCCTACCACCCTGGAAATGGAGACAAGGAGGGCTAGGGCAAGGCCAACAGCTACAGAGCAAGTACAAAGGCTTGCCTGGGCTCCATGATATCTTATCTCAAGGTAATAATTATTATTAATGGTAATAATATAAAATGACAGCCAGCTAGTTCTCCCTGAAAGGCCTTATAAACTTCACTGAGCCTGCTAGCTACTTATGTGTTAGACTCTCTCTGTCTCTCTCTCTGTCTCTCTCTCTGTCTCTCTCTCTGTCTCTCTCTCTCTCTCTCTCTTTCTCTCTCTCTCTCTCTGTGTGTGTGTGTGTGTGTGTGTGTGTGTGTGTGTGTGTGTGATACCATTGTCCCTTGGGACTTGTCCTGTGGCTGCTGTGGTATAAGTCTGGGCTTCCTGTGCATGAACTCTTTCTCCTGATTTTCTCTGCCTCCTTCCTCTTTCCTACCCTTCCCTCCTGCTCTGACCTTCAGCTGGCCCTGCAGCAGCAGCCCAGAGATACTTCCTTAGGGCTAAAAGACTGCTTCAGTGATAGAGATTATGACTAGAAACCTCATGTCCATAAAAAGGTGACACGTACTTTCCCTCCCACAGGACCTTCCCTCAGCATCTGAGATGACAGTGATAGACACCTGAAAATTCTCAAAACTGTCCTTAAAGCAAGCAAGCAAGCAACAACAAAACACCAAGTGGGCTGGGAAGATAGATGGGTTGATGTGTGCTTGCTGCACAAGCTTGGGGACCTAAATTCAGATAACCCAAACTCATGGAAAAAACAGACCCAGTAAAACAGTGTACTGGCTAGTTGTGTGTCAACTTGACACAGCTGGAGTTATCACAGAGAAAGGAGCTTCAGTTGAGGAAATGCCTCCATGAGATCCAACTGTAAAGCATTTTCTCAATTAGTGATCAAAGGGGAAAGGTCCCTTGTGGGTGGGACCATCTCTAGGCTGGTAGTCTTGGGTTCTATAAGAAAGCAAGCTGAGCAAGCCAGGGGAGGCAGTAAAGCCAGTAAAGAACATCCCTCCATGGCCTCTGCATCAGGTCCTGCTCCCTGACCTGCGTGAGTTCCAGTCCTGACTTCCATAAGTGATGAAAAGCAATGTGGAAATATAAGCTGAATAAACCCTTTCCTCCCTGTACTGGCTAGTTTTGTGTCAACTTGACACAGCTGGAGTTACCACAGAGAAAGGAGCTTCAGTTGAGGAAATGCCTCCATGAGATCCAGCTGTAAGGCATTTTCTCAATTAGTGATCAAGGGGGAAAGGCCCCTTGTGGGTGGGACCATCTCTGGGCTGGTAGTCTTGGTTCTTGAGAGAGCAGGCTGAGTAAGCCAGGAGAGGCAAGCCAGTAAGGAACATCCCTCCATGGCCTCTGCATTAGCTCCTGCTTTCTGACCTGCTTGAGTTCCAGTCCTGACTTCCTTTGGTGATAAACAGCAGTGTGGAAGTGTAAGCTGAATAAACCCTTTCCTCCCCAACTTGCTTCTTGGTCATGATGTTTGTGCAGGAATAGAAGCCCTGACTAAGACAAATTGGTACCAGCATAGTGGGGTATTCCTGTGACAACCTGACCATGTTTTGGGAAGGACTGTGGAAGGACTTTGGAACTTTGGGCTTGAAGATCCATTCGTTGTTAAGAGCTCTGTCAGATGTTGTGTAGGAGCTTGGAAGATAATGTTGAGGACAGTGCAAAAGATGGAGGCCTGGCTTGTGAAATTTCAGAGGGAAAATTAAAGACTCTTTTCAGGTCCATTGCTATTTTGGAGTTTGATTATTCTGTGGTTCTGGTTAGCTGGGGCTGAAGAATCAGCTGTGATTAACAAGATACCTGAACTACTAAAGCAAAACCTTTCCATTACTGGGGCTTTTCATGCTGGTTAGCTGGAGCTAAGAAATTAGCGGTGATTAAGAAGAGACCAGCATTGTTGAGGCAACATCTTCTGGGAAGTGTTTTCTGAAAGCACAAAGAGGCTATGTTCCAGAGATAGTCAAGGTTGTTCCAGAGATAGCCAAGGTTGTACTCCTGCTGCAGCAGGACTTGGTAATGTGTAAGAGTCACCCAGGTGGTACTGGTTTTGAAGGCATGAAGGGGTCACGCAGAGCAGCTGAGGCTCAGCACTGTGAGAGGCCATGGAAGGCCATTGGTTAAGATGCAACCTCAGTTGCAATTGATGGCCCAGGACTGAAGGGGTCATGCAGTGTTTTGGAGATGCCAGTACCATGAGATGACCACCAAGAGCAGCAGCAGTGGAGTACAGGCATCTGGAGCCTAGAGGACAACACGCGTGCTACAAAGGGCATAGCTGGAAAAGTGACCCAAGCCCTTGGAGGAGCACAGAAGATCGTGAGTTCGATCCCAGACATTGGTTGTTTGAAGATTGATTTTTGCTTTTGATTGTGACTGTGCTCTGATATTTTCCATCTTGAAGGAAGAAACTATTTTAGTGGAGCCCACAGTTAAGAGACTTTTAATTGTAAAAAGACTTTGGATTTTAAAAGAGATGGATATTTTAAAGAGATTGAAATTTTAAGAATATGTAAAGACTGTGGGACATTTAAAATTATTTAGACCTTGGGGATAAATAAGAATGTAAGGGTTGAGGCTTATTAGTGATGTGTTTGTGTGTCAAGTTGACAAGGGGTCAATTGTACTGGCTAGTTTTGTGTCAACTTGACACAGCTGGAGTTATCACAGAGAAAGGAGCTTCAGTTGAGGAAATGCCTCCATGAGATCCAACTATAAGGCATTTTCTCAATTAGTGATCAAGGGGGAAGGGTCCCTTGTGGGTGGGACCATCTCTGGGCTGGTAGTCTTGGTTCTTAAGAGAACAGGCTGAGTAAGCCAGGGGAGGCAAGCCAGTAAGGAACAACACCCTACAGCCTCTGTATCAGCTCCTGCTCCTTGCCCTGCTTGAGTTCCAGTCCTGACTTCCTTTGGTGATGAACAGCAGTGTGGAAAATGTAAACTGAATAAACCCTTTCCTCCCCAACTTGCTTCTTGGTCATGATGTTTGTGCAGGAATAGAAACCCTGACTAAGACAAACAGTAACCCCAACAGACCCTATGGGGAGACGACAGGGACAGAGGTACAAGGAACTTCAGAAGCTCACAGCCATGAAGAGACCTTGACTCACAACAAGTTGAAGTGCTGAGGACTGACACCGGAAGCCTGTCTTCTCTGATTTGCACACATTTGCCATTGGTGTGCGTCTGCAAACACACTCATCCCCCCTCAACACACACACACACATACACACACACAAGCAGACACACACACAGATCATATAACTGAAAATAATGGAGAAAATTAAAGCACTTGCACACTGTTGGTACAGCCCTGACAGCTTCCAGTAAAGTTCAGTGCTAGCCTCCTCTGTTGCTGTGATTCCCACGCATGTCTGTCCTTTTCCTCCAAATGCAAGTGCATAATCACACAACTATTTATAACAGACACCCATAGCAATTCTATTCGCAGGTTCCACACAATGGGGACAGCCAACCCACATGTTTGTCAACAGATGAATGGATAACTAGGTGATGCCGTGCTTGTACAATAGGACAATGCTCAGCAATTTAGAGCAATGAATCGTTGCTACCTGCAATGATATAGCTGCAGCTCAAAAAACGGTTTTGAACAAAAGTGTGATACAGATGAGAAAAACAATCCAAAATATTTGTACTGCGATATCAGAACTCAGAAAACATTTGTTACGGGAAGGAAGGAGGGAGAATGGGCTAGAAATGAGCCAGAAGTGCTTTCCTGTGTGCGTAGGTTTTTTTTTTTTTATCCTCCTCCTAATGATATTACACAGGTGCTTGTTAATTGTCAACAAAGAGCCTCTGATCATTTATAAATTATTGTATTTCATGCTATGTTTCCCTTGGTTTAAGGACAAAGACATTTCAGATACTAAGGAAGTATTCCAGAAAGAGAAAATTCCCCATGGTTCTTTGTACATGGACTGTGGGTTCTGTTCACTCGTAGCCCAGTGTGAAAAGGGTATATACAGGGCAGAGGTTTCTAGTGGCAAGTGGTAAAGAGCACTTCTCATGGCACTTGCCAGGAGTCCTTTATCACGAGCACAAACAAAGCAGCAACACAAGGCCCCAAATATAAGCATTCAATCAAGTAAAATAACAGGGCCCCCCAAGCAAAGCTGGCCTCAGACTGTGGGCTACATAGCAATTTCTGAGCCCAAACTGCTTTACAGGAAATGCCAATATTTCATATAGAAAAGAAGAGATCTGGAAAGGGAGAAAGGGAGGGAGGGAGAGAAGGTGGTGGAGGAGGGAGGGAAGGAGGGAGGGAGGGAGGGAGGGAGAGAGAGAGAGAGAGAGAGAGAGAGAGAGAGAGAGAGAGAGAGAGAGAGGAGTGTACCATCCAGCTAGGAACAAAATATGTTGTCACTTTGACAGTGGATACTGTCCCACCAAAAAGGTCCTGTGCCAGGGACATCAAAACACTTGTACTGAGCCTCTTGCATGGGTCTCAAGATGTACAGTAGAAAGGCAGCCAGGGGTTCCTTAAAGGCAAAGTTCTCCTCATGAAATTTATATGGTAGAGAGGAATTCAATATCCCTACTACATTGTCATTTGCTTCCAACATGTTCCGACTTCAAATAGGAAACATAAAAGAAGTTTTGGGGATCTATTAGCAAGATGTGAGCTTGTAAGTTGATTCTGCCCACAGCCCTTGGTTCTACCTGGTGGAATCTGTGTGGCTTTAGGGAAATGACTTAGCTCTTCTGAGCTTCAGTTTTCCTAGTCTATAAGTTTGTAAAAATGATACCTACTAGTGAAGTGGAAATGTCCTAATGCCTATCAAATGTTCAATGTAGAATCATGTCTGGGTTCCAAGGAACTTTCTAGATGTCTGTGCCAACCTGTCAGTAGCAGCATCACTCAACCAGATTAAGCTTCTTTTTGTTTTTGATTTCTGAGCCTCAGGTACATACACAAATTTTTCATAACTATAATCCAAGTCTCATGACATTGTTCCATGCATGGTCCACTGTTTCCATTGTTTTATTTTTTTTTGAAGTTTTACTTTTAATGTTATAAACCCTAAAATAAATAAGTGAACATTAGTGGATTCATCTACCAACTGAACACTCTTTGCATCTATCTCTGGACTTCATAGTGAAGACCTAAATAAAAGAGGAAACATTATGCCATAATAGCATTCCTGACTCCAAGAAGTTGAGGAGAGGGACATGCTAGGTCATGAGTCTGACTCTGTGTCTGTGTGTACATTTGTGGAGAGGAGGGGTGTGTATACATGCATGTGGATACTATGTGTGAAAGAAGGGAACCATTCAAAGAAAAGAAGAGATGATCACATGCAGTCGTCTGAGTTTAATTTTACAAAAATGAATGCAATCAACTTCACAGACAAGGAAAGAAAAGACCCAGGAGAGCTGGCCTGTCTCAAGCTATGTAGCAGGGTTAGCAACAGAGTTAGAGTTAGAAATCGAAGTTCTGTCCATCTTCTGTGACATCGTACAGCCCACCTTGTGCCCTCAAATGGTTTGAATTCCACAAAATGCCTCCAAGCAGCCTTTAGGTAATGAGGTGACAAATAGTATATTGAAATTGTGTTCTTCCAAGCAGAAGTGCTTTACCATGAAAAAGATTACTTGAAGGCTAATTAGGATTTTGACATTCTTTAATGACTAACTCCTTAGGGCTATGTCAAAAGTCATGTGAATATGTCTAACTTATTGTCTTATCATAGGTGATATTTATTCCATGGGGAGGGGGGGAACAAAGACATGTTAGTGACATTCTTTGAAATTTGAGTTAAGTACTAGGACCACAAAGGCAGAAGCAGAAATCTGTCTTAATAAGCTGAAAATAGTTGAGAAATATACAAATAGAATAATGAGTTTGCACGTATTTTACTAACACCCCTTCAGTTGAGAAGTTGAAAAGAATCCTTATTTCTACTGATGTGGATGGGACTATCAAAGGCACGGGTGTAAAGGTTCACCTTTGCCCTCTCTTTTGAAACTCTGAGCTGGGTGTGAGATAAAAACAGAGGAGAGAAGCGTGACTAAAGACATTTGGGTAAATGTGACCTGCATTCCCTAGTGAACCTTCAGGCTAAATGCATTTCTCAAATCTATTTTCTTCTTGAGCTGGTTAATTCCTTCCTTCCAAAGAGGTAGTTCCAGCCCCTCCACTTGCTGATTTGTCTATGGCAACAGATCCATGTGCTGCCTCCATCGTGTAAGCCCACACCGGGCTCTGATACAACTGCAGAAAGCATGATTCAAGAAATCACAATTACTGACTTCCGAGAACCTCTGATTCCACCCAGGAGAATAAACAGATGAGAGGCCCTTCATATTTTCAAAGACTGACAAATCCAAGCTGTTTCGGAATCAAGCCCAGCCTTTTCTTTGCTTCTCATTTTTTTTTCCTGAGGACTATTCAAAAAGTATGAAGATATGGCAGTGCCAATGGCAGAAGAGCCTGACAGCCATTGGCATTGGTAAGAACCATCTGGTTTTACTTTGTTAAGGATTTCTCCACAAGACCAAGACAACTCGGTCCAGTGGATGCAACAAAAGTGACTCAGATTATTGACTTCTAAGCAGTACAATGACTGATTCTCTTCCCAAGCTCTACTTTGAGCTCCATGTTATACTAATGTTAGCCTAGGGGCACCCTCAGAGCTCACAGGCTCATGCTTACTCATTCCCCCAGAGTTCTAACCGAAGGAGAAGACAATAGACAGACATAACAAGTCAGAGAGAAAAACCTTCTGATTGCTACAACAAAGACTGCTCTTCATTAAGTGCGACAGAGACAGGCATTCAGCTGGTTATGCGAGTCCGAGCAAGACCCCATAACCCCTGGATACCCCAGTTTCCTGACAGGAACAAGGAGTAATAATAATACTATGTGGATGGCACGGGATTGTTAATGGGAAGGAAGCAACAGACTCAAACCACTTAAAATTATTTATTCCTGGCACATGGTAAGTAAGCATGCAACATGGTTGTGTGTTGTTATTATGATAAAAGATAGGATGTCAATGGACCATACATGTGAAACTATAGATAAGCAATAAATATGATGAAAAGAAGTTTTTTTTTCAACAGTTTTCCATGAGAATGGTTAAACAATTCAAACATAAGCCTGGCATGGGCTGGTTTCTCATGGTCCATCATGAGCAAGACGATGAGGAGATAACAGTTAGCATCAAATCTAAAGTGAAAAGTTGTAAGGTCAAGAACAGGGCTAGTAGACGAAGGCCCAATGGAGAATGTTAACCAAGCCAGAGTCCCCTAGGAAAAGACTGTGGAAGGAGTGTTAACCCTGGTAATTACACAGCAGACTAGATAAAGGAGCTTTGAAGGATCAGTATGCCTAAGTCACAGAGCAGATCAGTTAAATCTTTCACCATGGAACCTAGAAATCAGGAGGTAGGAAAGCTCCACAGGTCATTCCAAGGAGAAGACAGAGCTGAGGCATCCTTCTGTGTGTTCTGGCCACCCATAATGCCATACTCAGGAATGAGGACTTATCCTGCCTGGCCAGTCCCTGGGCAACCCAGAGCAAGGCTCAATGCTCTTAAGAGAGGCTAAAAGAAAACCCAAGCCCCAGTCTAGGTAAGAAATGATTAATGCATCTGTTTCTGGGTCACCGTTACCTGGGACACAGCCTTGGTGTTGAAGTAACAGGGGAATGGATAGGAAAATGGGTAAACAACTGAGGAACACACTAGAACAAATGTGTGTTGATAAGGAAGTCAAGTGGGCAAGGACTTTCTAGAGGGCAATTTGAAAGTGGTCATACCTACTGACCCAGAAAATCTGCTTTTTGGATTCATCCCAAGAAAATGCAGTCCATAGCTGGCCCCCCTCCTAAGCACCTGAAATTCTGGTTACAGAGAGATGCATGGACTCAAGTGGAGGGAAGTCAAAGGGTGACAATGGTCCTGTGGTCTCACTTCCATTGGATTACAATAAAGGGGTGCTTCAGGTAAGGCCCACAGTTGCTTTTCTGCCTTTAGGGCGTTACAGTTTGGGATTTGAAGACTTTCAGAGAAGATCTCAGTGTAATGAGAATAGGACTTGTAGAGAAGAAGAGATCTGGAGTGGGAGAAGGATTGGAGAGGGCAATTCCAGGGTATGATTAAAATATGCCATATACATGCAGGAAATGACAAAGACTAAATAAGAAACATTAAAAGAAAAACCCTCAGTGTAGTTGGATGGTCCAACTGCAAGAGATCCCTCTAGGTAGAAGAAAGCTTACAGAGGGCCCTGCCAGTTAACCACTTAGCTATTACAAGAAGCCACAGGGAAAGCTTCATGTCTGATTTTTAGCAGAACAGCTATCAGTTCCACAGAGTGAGTTAACTGCAAAAAGAAAGTGCCTCTCTGTGGTTAATGACATGACTCAATCTTGCCAGCTGAGAGGAACAAAAGCGTCAGCTTTTTGAGGTCTTAGTGAGCACATTGAAGATGGGTATTTAACTGGGAGGTGCTGACAAGCTTTGCTTTCTGAAATGGGATGTATTCACCTTTGAGTATACCTTGAAGGCACAATGCATTAGTGTGATGCTCTTAGGACCGGAACATGCAGGTTGATGAGAGTTCTTCTTCACTGTGTGTGCAACAACATTAAAATAATAGGACTTTAAATCTGAAGCTAGAATCAAGAAGAAGAAAATGTGAAGCTAGGCCTTTTACAGAAACAAAAGCTAACTAGCTCATCTGAACCAATTTGGTATTTATGTACTTTCTTCTCCGTGCTTATGAGAAAATAGAATCATCTTTAAAGTTAAAAACATCTCCTGGGTAAGGCTACTTATAAGAAGTTTAATCCAGAAAAATATTATTCTGGTATTACAAAATCAAAGCAGTGGAAGAAAAAAATAGAAGGGAATGATCAGTCAGGAAAAATGTCTGGGTTCCAAAATGCTGTGGAAGACCGCATAAAAAGCAGGCTAATATTTAAACTTGTGCTAAACATGTTTTTCTCCCCAGTTACTTTCTGCCAAGAATGAGTTTCTATATGTTTTGTAAATGCCCCTTCAAGGATTTTTGCCGAGGGATTTCCTACTATTCTTGGACTTAAGGGTCATGCAAGGTTATGAGGCTGGGTGGACTTTGGAAATAAAAAAACAGAGAAGACAAGCATCAGACCATAGCACTGAGGAGACTGAGGTAGCCCTTCTGTGTCTTGCACAGTCCATTTATAAGGGATGTTAGTAGGTAAGAAACAGGCAGCTCTTAGCACCAGGCGGCCTTTCTATAACATGGGTCATGGCTGGTATGGAGGTCCAGTGAGTGTGTGTGTGTGTGTGTGTGTGTGTGTGTGTGTGTGTGTGTGTGTGTGTAGAAATGATCCAGTGCTGACACACTGGCAAGCTATCAAATGGCAAATAATCACACCATGTTGGATACCAAGGATGGAATCACCACTATCATTGTAACTGTGTCTTTTTCTGGAGAGAAGAAAACAAATTCATCCCTTAAAAGCTGACCCAATTAGTATTAAGAAATAGTATTGACAGTTCAATCCCATTAAATGCAAGTGCCTGCAGCTTGGTAGTACTATTGTGCTCTGAAACTGAAGGGCAGACAGGAGCTGCTCTCTACTTCTACTTTGCAATTGCTCTTGCTAAGGTCAAGTTGACCTCCATGTGGGCTGAGATAATCTCTTCTCCCACATCTTAGCTTAGCAGTGTTCAACATATTTTCCTACTCCCTCCCTTTTGTAAAACATAAATAAGGGCTTGAAGAAATGGCTCAGCACTTAAGAACACTTACTGCTCTCACAGAAGACCTGAGCCTGGTTCCCAGCACCCATGTTAGGTAGCTCACAACTGCCTGGAACTCTAGCTGTAGATGATCTGTGCCACCTTCTGCTCTCTCTCTCTCTCTCTCTCTCTCTCTCTCTCCCTCTCTCTCTCTCTCTCTCTCCCTCCCTCTCTCTCTCTCTCTCTCAGCATACATTCACACAAACATACAAATAAAAAATGAATTGTTAAAAATGTTAAAACATAAATCAGATTGTTTCTTCATCTGCATAAAGTTCTCCAGTGGTGTCTCTTTGTCCTTTAGAAGAAATGCCCAGCCCTACAGAGCCCAGTCTAATCTGGATTCACTTTAACTCCTTCTTTATCATTCCCAATGACTTTTCTCCCTTTCTCAGAATGTTTCTTTCCTTCTAAGATGCCAAGCGTTTTTCCTCTGTTGGGGCTTGTCCACAGACTGTATATTCAACTTATTATGCCCTCACCATGTCTGCGTCTCCCTTAGATATTACAGCTGATATCTAAACAGCCTTCGAAAAGGTTCTATAATCATTTCCATTCCAATTGTTCTGTCTCACATCATTCTCTGCATGGCTTTTCTCCAGGGCCTATCACATTGGTAAACCATTGTTTTTCCATTGATTTCTGTTTGTCTTCCATCTTTACTGTCTTATTTGGAACAGGAGCTCCATCATCATGTTCCTTACTGTCTCTCCAGCATCTGGAATACCAGCAGGTGCATAGATGGTACTCAATGAATACTTGTTTGGAGAAAGGAAGGATGTAGGAAGGGAGTGAGAGAATATACTATTTCCAATGAATGTACTCAAAGTATGCTTCGAATTTCTCACAGAAGTGGCATGAAATGAATAATGGGTTCACTATCTTAAATATAACTGAATAGCTACAGAGTTGAATCATTGTTGTGTAGGAGGTTGAACCCATGCAGTGAAAATTAGCACTCATCTTTGGATGAGTAAGAAGCACTACATGTGGCCCTAAAGCCATATGGCATGTCCACTGGAATAGGGAGCATTTGAAATTGACACTGTATAGGAGATCGGAACCCCACCCTGGGTACTGCTCCCACAGAAGTTCTGAGTCCAAAGAGGGAGAGAGTAAACACTCTGATCCCCTTTTAAATGAAAAACAATGACTCAGAGCTCTACTTAAGTTACTGTGAGACCATGGCCAAACTCAGAGCAACTACAAGATAAGGGTGGAGTCTTGATCAGCACCCAATAAACAATTGTTGAATGACTGCATTTATCAGATTTATTCTATCCAGATTCCTTATGTCTTACTTACAAAACACTTAAACAAGATGCTTATTGTATCCCAAGAACTCTACTAAATGTTTATAAATAATTACCCCACACAAACAACAACCCTTCAAAGAGGATACTATTGGTACCAAAACTTTACAGGTGAGGACATTGAGTCATAAAAATAATAAGGAACGTGTCTCTAGTGGCAGGATTGGGACTTGAATGTATTACAGTGTTAGATCCAAAGTCTGTTATCATAACCACTGGCCTAGACTACATCGTGTATTGCGAGCCACAAAACTGTGTACCAAGGATAGACAAGAAAAAGAATGACATGAAAAAGTGTAAATGGAGAAATTGGGGTATCCCACTGGGGAGTAAAGTTCCATAAACTTTTACGTACTACTTCCTGGGGTATCTCTGCTGGATGAAGAAAAGGAGCTGATAACTTTGGGGCATCCTGACTATACTCCCCACCTAGTGTTAAAGCTCCCTAGCATATCTCCTCTTCTCTTTCTCTTTCTATTATAATTCTAAGCCAGTGGTATGCAGTCTGATGCAACACTGTCTGATCCAACACTAAGGTGACATTTTTTTCAGTATCATACCTGGGGGTAAAGGAGTTCTACTGGCATCTGGTGGATAGGGTAGAGCAGAGAAGTTCTTACAGATGGTTACCCAACCCTATGCTACCTACAGTAAAGATTCAGCCAATTTCAAATGTCAATAGCATCAAGGGGAGTGCCCTGGTCTTGATGTAGGGACCACCTTTCAGAAAACAAATGAAAAAGGTAGTGAAGCCTCTGAGAAGTGCCAGACTGGAACTTGCTGTTCTTCTATAGAATCTCTGCAGAACAGGCAAGGACTAGTTGCTTGCTGCCTTCTTGCCACTCTTCTAATTCCTGGAATCATAGCTATTCCCTCCTGCCTAGAGGCTGAGAACAACCCTGGCCCAAAATGGCTGAAGCTGCCAATACCTATGTCTTTAGCTGCTTCTTAATGCTGTCACTTGCAATTTGTGATTCCTAAAGCCCCGTTGCCTAACTTCACTGTAGACATGAAGGGAACTTACATATAATTCTGAAACAAATGGTCCTACCTTTGATTTATGTAAAGCCTGCCAAAGCAGAGAAGAGCTGTGCAGATAGTACCTCCAAATAGATTCCTGAGGTCTTTGGAGAAAAAAGTGGACCTGGACGAGCTCAGCAAGAGCAAAGCTATACCACACAGCAAATTCAAGATATAGAAAAAGACTGTGACTCCTCAGCATCAGACCAAGTGTGGAAGAGAGAAGAGGACTCAAGCGGTATAGGAAACCCTAAAGCTCTAGACTTGACTGTTGGTTCCATTTCTGACCGGTGACTATGATCGTCACTCTACTTTCTCCTGTGTGAAATGGGGTTCCAGACAACTAAATAAAGATGCTGTGAAGGCCAGTGGGAGGCTCACAGAAGGTCCTTATAGCACATATGGCTTATAGTAGAGCCTTACAGCATATTTATTTGCTCATTCACTAACACTCCACTTTTTATTCACATATTATTTATCCTTTCAAACATCCTGATAACAAAGAGATCCAAAAAGTTATTTATGCCTCTGGCTCACCAGCCTAGAAGGGGGATGCATGTCTTAAGAACTCAGTAGTTAAATATGGAACAAAAATAAATCCAATAATTATTATTTGTGACTTGATTTTTAGTCCTTTGAAAGAATTATAGAGTTGATTGGGATTTAAAATTGGTCTTGAGCTAATGAATACATGCACCATCATGTCAATAGCATGTGTTAAGATTCTAGTTCATGCTTCTCTGTGTTGCAAACTAAATGATCTAGAATGATATAGATAAGATATTTCCTAGAGAAATGGACCAGGACAGCAGTTCTCGAAGTCAGTATTCTGGAGTACTCTCTGGGCATACAGATTCTCCACCTGACACTCAAAAGACTGACCTATCTAATATCTATTGATGATAATTTGAATCTGAAATATCTTCCACAGCACTGTGTCTTGGATGCATCTTCACCAGCTGATGATACTATATTAGGAAGCTGTGGCTCCTTTAGGAGGTGGAAAGACCCCTTAGCTAGCAGAAGTAGAATACTTGGGGTAGGCATTTGAAAGTTATAGCCCTCTTCCTTGTTCAAATAATATCTCTGTTTGATGCTCTACTGTGATGCAAGAAGCCTCTTTCATATGTTCCCACTGCCATGAATTCCACCATGTCTTCTACTTCATGATGGATTGAAACCATGAACCAAAACAAGTATTTCCTCCTTTCAGTTGTTTCTGTCAGGCACTGACAGAGTTTGGCTTCTATTGCTGTGACAAAGATAATTTTATCCCACCATACCCCTTGCAGTCCATCTTGAACGGAAGTCAGGGTAGGCATTCAAGGTAGGAGGAGCCTGGAGGTAGGTAGAGGCAGGGGTTGTAGAGGAGTGCAACTTACTGTCTTGCTCTCCTTGATTTACTTAGCCTGCTGTCTTTATGTGCCCAGGGATGGTTCTGTGGAGTGGGCTGAAGCAAGAACATAGCCCACAGACTTGCCTGTAGACCAACCTTCTGGAGGTATTTTCTCAACTGAGGTTCTCTCTTCCCAGATGAGACTAGTTGACCTCAAGTTGACAAAACAAAACTTCTAAACAAGACAAGCAATGCTGTCATGGCACTGCAAAAGTAGACCTAGTCCATATAGATTGGGTTCAGGAATATGCAGGTCTAAAACCCCTTAAATGTGATTCTAAGGTTAAATGGGTTTAGGACTCTCTATACAAGGTTTCCAAATTGTGCGAGACAGTTTATCAAATGCCAGCTACTAACCCATGATCCTATCCTTAACTTCCTTCCAAATTCTTTAACCAAAATGTTTTGTACACATTGTTTGAAGCTCCATTTGCTGTTGTATCCAAGAGAATAGTTGTAGATATGAGATTTGTTTTCCTTCCAGCAAAATGCTCTATATCATTACTACCAATTAGGGAAGTTGATTTTAAAGCTTTGAATTCATAGTTGTAAAGTTCCCTTTTGCTCACCCAACCTTATATCTAAACAGCACATCGAATGGCTGTACAGTTCCACTTATGAATGGAACTCTTATAAATGTATTTCCAATATTGTTTCAGAATGTCTTTGTTTTGGAAAGCCAGGCCTGATAGCTTTAATAAGAACATGGTTTATACATAGTTATCCAGACCACTGATACTTCATTGCTTTTCAGAACACAGAGGACACCCTGTGCCCCGATTGTTGATTCTCCTTTAAGCAATCCACCCTTTCTTCCTCTAGAAGGACTCATACTTCATCTTATTCTTGCCCATTTTGCTTTTAGTTAGAGTGGCACCTTCCTTTATGGGCTAAGACCCGAGCCCAGACCAAGTGAAAAGAAAAATCTTGGCCTGGCTGAAATTCACAAACATCACAAAGTACATAGCAGCATTCCTGACACCCAGTGGGTGCTCAGCCACTCTGAGTGAAATCACTTATTCCCAGAACTACTGGAGCTCCCTTGAAGAAAGCCCAGGCAAGAATTCTCTGAGCAACAACTGCTACATTCCACCGAATTCACATGTGAGACTGTGTTCTGTTGCATAATCAGCCAAGTAAAAGGAACTTTATTTTTAGCTACTGGACTCCACAGGGATGATCAGAGTCCTATTTAAACTTCTCTTTCATCCCTAACCTTCAGATGACACTCCTATGATTTGCTTTTGTAATTTGTATTTTTTTTTAAAAAAAGACCCAGTCAGAGATGGCCTCGAGCAGATTTAAAACAATACAAAAACAACAAGAGAAATAAACCAGATGGCAAAAAACCATAAATCAGGCCAAGCCGTGCTGAACAAGCTACAAAGAAAGACATCATGAAACTGTAAAGGGAAGAGGCACTTGGTTCCTCATGGAGAAGCCTCCATCATTGTTCCTTTGCAGAGGAAAGCTGGGAGGTCATCCAGGGGAGGCTGCTGTTTTTCCTCCTCCACTGTTCACACAGATGCAAAGAGCTGCATGAGAGTCACAATTCAGAGAAGACTACAGTGATACTGCTTTCCCAGATGACAGCCAGGCAAAGGCAAAGAATGTTTGGGAGGATCTCTGTTTTTCTTGCATGGTGATCAAGGTAGAAAAAAGAAGAAATTGACCCAACATATCTACACTGTTTCTAACACTTAATGGAAACAACAAAAACTCCCTCATGGGGAAAAACACACCCACCCATCGCTATCCTTATATTTTCAACAGATCTCAATAAAAGGACACATCCTTTCAGGGAAACATTAGTAGTACCCTCTGTGCTGAAGAAGAAAAGAAAGAGAGACTGAGATACAAGACTTGCTCTGCTTGGCTGTGCCTTTGGTTCTGAACTAAATGTCTGGGCCTTCCCATCAAGATGAGAGCTTTATTTTTTTGTTGTGTAATTACTGAAAGGAAAGTAAACTATTCCAAAGTTATTCTCTCTCTCTCTCTCTCTCTCTCTCTCTGTGTGTGTGTGTGTGTGTGTGTGTGTGTGTGTGTGTGTGTGTGTGCCAGCTTGCATTAGGTTGGCCTTGTAGCCTTTATAACAGCTGCCATTTATTTCAAGTGCATTAAAAAGGGTTATTGGTTTTTTTTTAAATCAACAATAAGAGGACCTCTTAAGCAAGAGTACATCTCCATTAGTTTAAGATATCTAGAAGTACATGTTGTTCTGTTGTAACACAGCATGTAGAAAATCTGGCACTAGCTTTGAAACCCTGGAGCCCTGTTTACAAACATACTGAATTATTAGATCTAGTACATCATCCTTGCCTCATCCACTTCATCTATATGACCTGAAAAGATGTGAAAGGTTTGCCAGGGCATGCTTGTCAATCTGAATTTACAGGTCTGGACAATGCCAAAGACTCCTGTTCACTACATACTGACTGCTTTGCACAACCTAACAGGGATTCTCAAAGCAGGAAAAGAAATTCTGCTGTGTACCTAGAGACCTGGATTGCTCCCACAGGCCCAAACCTGTGAACTTCATTATCTTCCTACCCTCTTCTTCCACAGTCACCATGAGAGCACTTACATTTGCCGTGAGTTGCTTTACTCTCAGCTCTAACATGCTGTGTGTGAGTGCTTAGGAGATAAAGGACTTGCTATGTTGATTACCTATGTCCACAGCCTTTGCTAGGTTTCTTTTTTTTAATTAAAGCCTTCCTTGCCTTATTATCCCTAACCTTGTTAAGGCAAGCTTTGCACTGTGTTACAGTGACTTTTTTGAGTTCCACCTTTTTATCTCCAGAAGGGAGATGTTCCCATCACTGTGGCCTTGTCTAAAGTGATCAGCCATCTTGCTTTGCCTTGGAATGAGGGCTTTCTCATGGGAGGCTCTGGGCTTTGCAGTATGTGAACCAGGACAGTCCCAGACAACGTAGCATAGTTAAATGATTCACCTTCTTATAGCATCCAACTTGCATACCTGGCCATCCCCTCCCAGAAGCTTCTAGGTCTGACATATCTGCATACTCTCAGCTGTTGTCCTCATCTAATAGCTAGAAGGAAGGGGTAGTCTTCTGTGCCAGATTCTGCCAGATGGCTAATGCCTACTCCAGCCATACCACCTGGCCGCTTTGTTTTCATATGAGATTCAGGAAGGATTTATTTCCAGGATTCAGAAACGGGAAAGTGTCAGAATGGTCAGCAAAGATAACTGAAATGAAGCTGTGTCCTTGGGTCTGCCCAAAGGCAGGCACAGGGCCAGATACTTCAGCATTCCAGATGAAAACCTGCTCCTCTTTCTTTCTTCCTGGGTGCCTGCAGATCCCTCCACATATCAGCTACCATCTGTTCCTTAAGCTCACCTGTCTTTTCACATGTCAGGGTTATAGGAGACAAAGCACTGAAGTGTACGGTCCTCAACACGTCTTTCAGATATGTAACAACACATCCTGGCACTAGCTTGAAGTCTTAAGAAAAAGAAAATCTAATTCAGTCGCACCACTCCAGCTCTAAAGCACATGCTTATGCAGTGGTGGGCAGTTTCTCATTAGTCTAGAACAAGTTGGCTCACAGTCATATCATACTTGCTTATTTCTAAGAGTCCTTCTTATAGACTGTCTAGAAAATGTAGAGAGAATAATAAAGGGTGGAGGGGCCAGTGTGACCAAATGTATTATATACATGTATGAACTTGCCAGAGAAACACTTAATAAAAATGAAACACGGAGGCAAGAGCCAACGCAGGAAGAGTCCAGTTGCCCACTGGTAAGTGCTATGGCATATAGCACGATGCAAAGACTGAGAATGAATCACTCAATGGCATGGATAAGCCTGGAATACATTACCCAGAGTGAAATAAACCAAACAAAAAGCAAATAGTGTTCAATGCAATTTATATGAAGTCCAAATTCAGGCAAAAAATCAATCTTTTTTTTATTACAAGTCAATATAATGGCTACATTGAGGATGAGACAATGGAGGTGTATTGATTAGGAAGTGAACTTTTGCATTTTGGTGGACAGGAATGTTGTATATTTTGATTCAGAGGATACTTTTACAAATGTACATATTAGCAAAATATTTTTAACCTCTACACTTAAGATTGGCTCACTTTACTGACTGTACACTTTAAAAATCAAACAAAGGAACAGAAGCAAGAGAGGAGATGCTTGCTGCAACCCTGACCCAGGAAGTTATGTCTCTTAACCCCAAAGAAAACATTCTTACCTCCTTTGGAATTGCATTATTCGATCTACCTGCTTTGGCTGTCAAACTGAGTTAGATGAAACTGAGCAGGAGGGTTGTTTAATCTCATTTGTTAAATGCATGCTCGACAGAGGCAATGCTGTCGATCCCTATGAAATTAGTTTGTCAAATGAAGGAAATGGAGAGAGAGAGAGAAAAAGAGAGAGACAGAGACAGAAAGACATAGAGAGAGACATAGAGAGAGACACAGAGAGAGAGACAGAGAGAGTGTTTATAAAAGTCAAATTTCAAATATCTTTCTAGCAGCTGTATCTTTCAGCCTATTAGTCAAGGGCAGGCACTCAGCCAGATATTTGCTGGATTCAACTTCCCTGTACATGCTCATTTCAAAGGTCATGTATATGTTAATTTACTACCTGGTTGTTATTTAAGAAGATTTTATTACATCATTTTATGTTGATTTATTCCTTTCCTTCCTCTAGGATCCCAGTACACCCAATGGCAGAGCAGCACTGAGTAAGACACTGGAGTAATTATTGTTGGCAGGTTTCAAATTAAACATGAGCACACATGAGCAATAGGTTTGGGTCAGACATGATTCTGATCACCATTTGTGGAGCTAAAAGAAAGAAGTGGTTTAAGCAAAATTGTGTTTTTACGAAGGTGAGGAGACAGCAAGTAAGAGAGCTAACTACAGATATTCTATATAAGTAATTACTAGCAAGACCAATACCCATATGGTGACTTTGACAACGTCTAGGACTTTATCGCCTGACTCTACTTCCTTTTTGTCCTGGGGAAAACCTAAAGGTTCAATCATTTCATTATAAACCAGTATGGTTTCACTTTCTATGCAGTGTGAGGACAACGGTAGCCTAAAACTAGAGTAATGTGGAAAGAGAGTAAGACACAAAAAGAGCAAGGAAGAGAGGTTTAGAAGACAAAGCAAGGAGATACACTGCACCATACAATGGGGGAAAATAAGAGATCCTATGTGATGGCCTGGTGGTGGTGGATGGGATGTGAAAGGAAATGATCCCATGTGCCCTGGCAGTTCATTGGGCAGTAGGCCTGGAAAAAAGTGCTTGTGGTGGAAGAAGCCCAGTGCAGAGAGCACTGAGGAAAAGGTGAGTGGCAGAATGGTGCACACCACAGGAAGAGGGCGCTAGAGAGACAAAGCCCCAGAAAAGCACTCACTTGCTTTCCGATGAACAGCTCAACATCTTCTCATTCATTTTTTCCCAGCCCCTGGAATCAGGGTGTCCTCCCCCAACACATGTGAAAGTTGCAGAAAAGGATGACTCAAGCACAAAATCATCAGTGAGCGATCAGCCATTGTGCTTCTGCTCAAATGTCACATTCAGGCACCCCTGCACTGCCATTCAGAAATCTATTAGCAGCATAGCAGAGTCAGGAACTCCCGTGACCTATTTTTATCAGACCGCGGATGCTTCTAATTCTGTAATCAGTGAAACAGAAAAAACAAAAAAGATTAGAACATGTGTGTGGTGTTGTGCTGGATCAGACCAGGCAATTACAGCCACTGGGGAAAGGTGAATAGAATATCATTTAAACAGCTTGTGTGCTTCCAAGTTTGCCCCAGATGATGAGAACACCAGGCAAATGAAAGCCTTGAAACAGGTTTATCTTTGCTCTCAGATCCATTCTCGTATCGGTCTCTTGATCCAGCTGTGCCCTGAGTGTGTACAAAGCAAACTCCATATGTGCACTTTGACATCTTGCACTCTGCAAACGCTGTAGGCCTCCACTGTCCCAGTCCCACACTGAGATAGGCCCATGTGCTTTACCCTGCAGAACCATGAACTCATACTCCAATCACTGGAATGTTGTGGCAAACTATATCCCTCGTCCCTCAGCCCCACTGTCCTCCTCCGGGCCCTTTATTAAATTATGTGAAAAAAGTCTTCCTTCAAGGAAAGATTTAAAAGGAATCAGACAACTTGCTTTATGCATTATTATGATTTTTCTCCTCAAAATGTTTATATATATATATATATATATATATATATATATATATATATGTTATAATTGTATCTTGGAAAAATGAAAGAGAAAAATCAAACATTCTAGAGTCTTCTGTTCTAAGGTTGGCTCTCAATCCCAGAACTTGGGAAGTAGAGACAGGAAACATTAGAAGTTTGAGGGCACCCTTGTCTCCATAGAACAAAGTGAGTTACAGGCCATTCTAGATTATATTATAACCTGTCTCACAAAAGAAACTAGAGAAAGACAGAAGGTGGGAAGGAAAAAAAGAAGGGAGAAAGGGAAGGACAGAGGGACAGAAAGAGGAAGAGAA
Organism: Mus musculus; assembly: GCF_000001635.26. NCBI lineage: Eukaryota > Metazoa > Chordata > Mammalia > Rodentia > Muridae > Mus > Mus musculus. The sequence continues at coordinate 161,742,098 of NC_000086.7, read as the reverse complement.
GGAGACAGGGAAGGGACAAAGATTTCTGCCTTCAAGAAATCAGAAGTATTTATTTGGCTGTGTTTGGTTCATTTTTCTAAGGAAATGTGTCTCATGGTAGAGATACAGTTTTTTGTCCTTGCTTTATAAGGTATTTTAGCTAGGTTTAGAATCCTCTTAAGTAGCAATACCTATACCCAACCCCCACTCCTCCTATCCCTTCCTAATCCCCCATGTCTTAAGTGATTCCATTTCCCTCTACTTTTCTGTGGTCCTGCATCCATTGTGCACAGTATTGATAGTGACAGTGACATGGAGCAGTGGGACCAAACCTGTCTGCCTTCATTGTAGCTTGAAAATTAAATACTATTTATTATTGGCCTCCCGTGGGCAGGCCACTAATTACAAACTTCTCTACACCAAAGATACCTGGAGGTGACTTAACCCCAGAGTAGATGATGCAAAGGATACCATGGAATTTTCAGACTTCCCAAGCCAAACTGCTATAATGCTAGAGAGCATCTCTTCTTGGAGATGCAGTGTAGTTGTACTTGGGAGGAATCCCCTGGCCCCCCACCAAATGAAATGCTGACTCTAAGATCCAAATGTATCTAGGGTAGACTTTCCAGAAGTGCCTGTGGGTAGTAGGGACCCAAGCCAGGAAAGGAAAATAGCCTAGCCTAGTTGTGTCAATGAGTAGCTAACTGCTAGAGGCAGTGAGGCTCCAGGTCACTGGATTGCCAGGCTTCTCTGATCTGAGATTCAAGAATCTGGGGCATTGGTCTTATAATTCCATTCCAGCATTGGGTAAGGGCTACTCCTGGGGTCATAAGCTACCAGGGATCTTGATTGCCTCATACATGGACCAAGCGTGCCTCAGGGCCATTCCCAAAGTCATAGAGTAGAGCTACAAAAGCACCCAATATCCAATAAGCAAACATTGGCATCAACACTCAAATCACAACCCATGGAATCGGAAGCAACCACTGGCTCTTTTAAAGACCCCCGTGTACACCCAAGGAGTAATTAATCACAGTATATAGTGGTTCCACTATATACTGAAACCTCAAGAAATGATGTCTACTTTGCAGAAGAGCTCTATATCCCAAAGAGGCTGTCATCATTCCCCGTGCAATGTTTTGTCTCCCAAGGGAGATAAGTAGTCACTTTCAAGACTTTCTTTCTGGGAAGCCTGCTGGGGTATTCAGGGGTTTTGTTGTTGTTGCTGTTTGATTTTTGGCAAGAGGTTATTTTTCACAAGCTCTGTATTTGTCAAATGCTATCACAGGCAACATTAAGACAGCTCTACATATGGCCACCAAAAGGCATGTTCAGGAATAACCATAGCAGCTTTATTTCCAATCGCCCCAAACTGGAAAGCACCCAGATGTCCATCAGTGGGAGAATGGATAAACAAACTGTGATGCAGCCATATAATAAAACACCATGCAGTAATAAAAAGGAAGAAACCCTGAACACAAGCAACACACATTCCCATGCATTATCTAAGTGGAAACAGCCAGTTACAAAGGCTGCATATCTCATGATTCCATTTATATAAAAATATAGAAGAGACAAAATTAATCCAGGGAGACAGAGGTCAGAAAAACATTGGCTTTCACAAGATCTTGGTTACAGTGAGGTTCAGGAAAGCTTTGGGGTGTTCTGGAATGAGAATATTTTGATTTGGGGGTGGTTAGATGAGTGAAAATGCATGCACTCACAACCCTCACTTCTTAATGTTTGTATACTCGAGTCATAGAATACTTGCCTAGCATGTGTACAGGCCTGGAGTAGATTACCACCAAGCTCTACCTCACTATATTAGTTAAATACATTAGTTAAAAACATCTCCTAAGAAAATAAAATGGGATAATATGTTAAAAGAATGATCAGGTAAAAATCAGGCCACTCCAGAGGATGCTCTGATCTGCTCTCTAACTGTGGCCAGTAGAAAAATTAATCTCTTCACTAGACCTCGGCCTTCTGAGGTAGAACCTAACTCAAATGATTCTCTAGGGTGAAGGTAGCATTATTTTGCAACAGGCAACAATAAAAGCAGAAGAAAGATCTTCAAAATGAACATGTATTTGATAGGCACCACAAGTGGCATTCAAGATTTAATCTACTCCCCTTTAAAAACATATATACATTCACACATCATTCCATCTACAGACACTCTACCCAATGTTCCACACTAGTGTATAATGCTACAGATACTCACTCTTCATTCTACAACAGCAGCACACCTTAAATGGGCACATACAGCCACTGTACACATTACATACACAGAACATAGAACATTTGGATGTATAGACCTTGCACATGGCCTTGCACACACACACACACACACACACACACACACACACACACACACACACTCTTACACATAGCAGAGGCAAGCCCTGCTCCTCCCAGGGTCCACTTTGAGCTGTCACAGCATTGTCTGGGTAATCATCTCCTTCCTCTCTCTGCAACCATGACCCCTGTCATCATCATTATCATCACCATCATCATAGTTCCTGGAATAATCCTGGTGGACAGAGACAGCTCAGAGCACACACAGTTGGACACATAAAGCCATCTGCCTGGAGCTACCAACCAACCATGAAATCTGTCCAGACTCATCAGGTTTATGCCTCCTTCCGAGGAATGAGTGTCCTGCAACCCTCAGCTTCAGCTTCAACAGGAATCTTGCAGTGACAGCCAGCCTAGACACTCTCCTCCCTTTCTCTTCATCCTACAGGCTAGTACAAACCTTACTTCACATCCGTGTACCCAGATCAGTTCTGACCTTCCAGACAATGGTGCCTGATTCATAGAAGTATGCAGAAAAGCCAACCTATATCTGGAAGGTGCTATTTTCTCCCTTTGCAATGTCAGTGCCTCCTCACTGTTATCCTATGCCATGGGCTTGGTGCACAGTTGCAGCCTTCAAATATTCTGGACACCCTTTCTTCCAGTGTTCTTAGTTACTGTGTCTTGAAAAACTAAATCCATTGATTCAATTTCCACAACTGTTGATATTCTCGTTATCCTCCCACACATTGAGGGTAGTGAAACATCTCTCAGAGTACGTACAATGTCCTAATTAGTTTTATCATTAACTTGACAGACTTGGGAACAGGAAGCCTCAACTGAAGAATTGCCTTGATCAGACAGGCCAATGAGCATGTCAATAGGACATCTTAATTGGTAATTGGTGTAGGAGGGTCCAACCTACTATGGGTAGTTCCATTGGGGCTAAGAAAAGTAGCTGAGCAAGCTTTGGGGATCAAGCAAGTAAGCATTCCTCCATGGTTATTGCTTTAAGCTCCTGCCCCGAGTTCCTGCCTTGGCAGCCCTCTATGATGGACTGTACCTGTTAGCCTCCTCCAAGTTGTTTTTAGTCAGATGATTTGTCACAGCAACAGAAACCAAACTAGAACACACAAACTTCTCTTTTAAAGAATCTATTCCAAAGGTATATGTACAAATGTGATTGTCACAGCTTTTTTTTTAAGTTAGGAGAATTGGAAACAACCTAAATGTCAATCAAGATATACTCATCATCACAGTTATTACACAGACTATTACCCAGTCATAGCAAACATGACACAGATCGGTTAGTCTTAACGTAGAAAAATGTCCAAGGAGATTATGTAAAGCAAAAAAAAATTTTACTTTCCGATCAGAAATATAAGATAAATGCCAAGGTTGCTGGCCTATGTCTGTAGTTCCAGCATTCAAATTGGCAAGTCAGGATGATCACTGAGTTCCAGGCTAGCCTGGAAATCTTGATGAGATTCTCTTTCAAAGAGTGAAGGAGAAGAGCTTAGCGTTATGTCATACATGTACAATTTTCATCACTTGGGAGGTGGAGGTGAGAGGTTTTGGAGCACAAAATCAGTCTTGGTTACATAGTGAATTTGAGGATAGCCTAGGCTGCATAAGATTCCCATCTCAATGAAGCAAAGAAGGAAAGGAGTGAGTGAGGGAAGAAGAGAGAAAGGAAGAAAGGAAAGAAGGAAGGAGGGATGGAGAAAGGGAAGGAGAAAGGGAGAAACTAAGGCATTTATCCTAAGGCTTCCTACTCATTTTTAAATGTCTGATTGATTGTTGATCCTCAGAGGCAAATGTCCTCTGCAGCCAGGCAGAAGATTCAACAGTGAGTACTACTATTTAGTAGCTGTGGTCCATGGTAATGTGGCAAAGTATTTTCTTTTCCTCCATTGTTAACATGCCTCATCCAATAGCCACTTCTTTGTGCCAACTGTAGTGGGCAAGACTCAATGCTTTTACACTCAGAAACTGCTATAAAATGAGGGAAGGCACCTTTGCAGAGCTTAGGAAAGGATTATTATTGCTGTAACAATTCTTAATCTATACATACACACAATTCCTGATAAAGGCCTTTGCCTTTAAAACAGTCACTTTAAATGAAACCCAACAAAGACTTAGTTAAGACAGGGCAAGCTGTTTCAAAAATAGATCCAAACTAGCAATGGAAATTACATCAAAACATTTATGGATGCTTATTTCATGCTTAGTAATAGTCCAGTGTGGGCATTCCACATCAGGCACTTATGTCATGAAATGACACTCTCTAGGCAAAGAAGGCTCTACCATCTTTGAAATTAGCTTCTAAGATATTTCTGACACTTTTTTTCTTCCATATCTGACAATCAGCAGATAAGAGCTTGGAAGAAACCTAGGAAGCATTTATAGTTGAACCAGAGGTGACATATTATCCCCATTTCCATTCTTTTGATCAGAACTCAGGCACACATTATACATGCAACCACACAGGAGGCTGGGAAACATAGTCTAGCTGGGTTTCAGGGGAGATGTACAAAATATGCTTTGGCACCTGACCAGCAATCACTGCCACTGTGAATTAGGGAAGGAAACCTATCTCAGTGATTGTGTGTTTATCTGTGGCCAGTCTTAGAAAAGCTGATACTATTAAGGAGACCATTGCTCTGAGAAGTTTGGCTCATTCTTTACTCATATTTTATGGTATTTAAAAAAAATTATCATTCTAGAAGAACTCTAAGAAAACATCTTTTAAAGACTCTCTTTACTATCAAGGTTGTCCTGCCACTATCTGAGATGAACCTAAAAAATATTGGGATCCCCCAGCTCTGACTTTCACAAGATTTGAGATGCTGTCAAAAATAAATGCCAGCTCATCAGATTTTGTGTGAAAGAGATGCCAGCATGCATATAACTCAAGCTCAAAGTGCAGACAAGAAACTACTGCACACACATTACCAAATCTCCTTCAAACAAACTTTACAAGCTATCCATCGAATCCAGGGACTTGATCATCGAAACTGAGAGGGAGTACTTTTCCCCTTAAGCCAGCACTTAGCAGGAACAATTCTTCTGTGTCTATATTTCACAGGCTTCCATCGTAGATTCAAGTGCTCAAGATATGATTCTAAGCTTTGGTTGCTTTTTCTTCCTCCTCTTTTAACTTAGGAAATCCCACAATGTCCATATGGTTAATTGATATCAGGGAAAGATGTGTACAATATGATATATTTCATTCATTCATTCATTCATTCATTCATACCTATTGGACCAGTATACATTGAGTAATTCTTCAGAAATAGGCACAGTGAGTCCCAGTCTGCAGACACCACTATGGAAAGCACACTCTAACTGGCGAGAGAAACATCTATAGGAGCGCAGAGGTGCAATGTAGCTGATGTCTTGCTGTGGAGGAAGCATGTGCAATCACAGCAGGAGCCCAATAAGCAGACAATTAGAAAGAGCCCTCAGTTAGTTTCTATTTCTCTGATTTCTTTGTCATAGAAACACAAAGGTAGTCACCAGAAATCATCCTGTTTGTTAGATTAAATGAGTGGGCATGTTGAGAGAAAGGCAATGCTCCGGGATCTCTGGCACACCTTGTTTGTTGGATCCCCCCCTGTAAACCAGGCATTGTGCATACTTGTCAGTCATCCTGCCAGGCAGGCATTGCCACTGCCTGTTGGATAGAGGCATCATTGAGGCCCAGAGAAAGACACTGTTCCCTTACGTACTGATCTGAGAATTCAACCTGTCTACGTCCAAAGACTGGGCCTTGCCTCCTTTTACTACTCTCTGACATGGGAAATAAGAGTAAGTAGACCCAGTCTGTCAAGAGACAGCTACAACTGTGGAGAGGTAGTAAGGGACGGTGAGAAGATGTCAGCCTCAGGAGACAAGGCATACACCCTAAGAGTAATGTGAGGATAAACTGGCATTATCCATTCATTAATTCAACAGTATTTACTAAGAAACTGTTAGGTGCCAGGTGCTTGTTCTAGGTGCTGAGGGATTTGATAGTCAACAATATTGAGGTGCTGCCAATAGAAGAGGGGGAGTACACGTGCTAAATATTTCGCTCATACAGGTGAGGCAATAGGCTAGGTCCCGCTTCATTCTTCATGCTGATGATGAGGAATGGGTGTTAGCAGAATTTTGAAGTACGTTAATTTAATTACAAGGAGACTTTAAGCTGTAGGATATACTTTTCAAACTCTTGGAGTACGTAAAGGTTATGTGGGAGAGAGGGAGGGAGGGAGGGAGGGAGGGAGGGAGGGAGGGAGGGAGGGAAGGAGGGAGGGAGGGAGAGAGGAAGACTCCAAGGGCATAAAACAAAAATACTGATTGAGACTTATGAGGCTTATGGTGGCAGGACTTATGAATGGTATTCTCCTCCTATTATCTTTCTATATTTAATTTTTAAGTATACCTTAATGTTATAATCGTAAAAAATTACTGAATGTTTAAAGAGACTAGAGCAGCAAAGAAACAAAGGAGACCTCCTTGTGTTCCATTCTTTCTTTTCCTGGTACTTAAGCAGTCATTGGCAAGTCAGACTGTGCACAGGATGATGTGTCGCTTCTGTAGTCACACTGAATGATATCTTATTTGAACATGCTGCCTGATCATTTCAGAATTCACTCACAGGGGTAGCCGCAGGAGGAGATACGAGGAAATGAATCCCAAGCCTGGCTTTTCATTAGGGCACTCTGCCATTTTTCAATTAAGACTGGGTCACCTATTTGTTTTTGAAGTGCTGATGTGTAAAACCTCATTTTCCTTCCTTAGAACACCCGCCCGTGCATGTTATTCTAATTTATTTCCATGGCCTTGGTAGAGTAGCAAAGAAACTGAGCTGGTGAGCTGCGTCGCCACAGCGTTCTTGGTCCTAGAATGGAAGCCGCGGCTGTCTGAGGACAATGCTGTGGAAAGGCTCTGAAACCCAGGTGCACACACTGAGGGTTAGGATGAAAGGGCAGGCGTTACTTATGGCGGCTTTGACAAAGTGAGAAAGGAGACAGAAAAGCCACGCAGCCCTTCAGCAATGAACAAGCCTGGATGAATCAGTCAGGTTTAATCTCAAAGGCCAGGGAAGAACTGCGTAGTGTCTCCCTACACTGCATTGCTTGCACTGGCTTTTTATTAAAGTGTCTTCCATGCTCTTGAATAAAAGATTTCCCCACCCCATTTCCTTAAGTATCATACCTAGAAATGAAAATATCCTCACTCAAACTAACGGGATCTGTGAGGGGCCTAGGTTCTTAACATGATTCTGTTTCCTGCTCGAAATATTGTTTTAGGGCAATAGCAGCTATGATAGAGAGACCACAGGAAACATCTGTGTATACAAACAGGCCGGCTCACTAGGAATAAAAATGCATTATGTATCACAAAAGTCTAAATATTTTTATTAGCAGTGTATTAACCAAGAACTGAAAAAATTAGGTGCCCTAATAGCCTGCCCCCCTTTCTCTGCCATCCAATGCTTACTTCGATATTTCATTTTATCCTTAGGAGGAAAGTAACTCTGAAATCTTATCTTAGATTTTAGCAATGAGTTTTCTATTAAAAGTTATTTCTTTTCCATCTCAGACTGAGCAAAGCTCTGGGCCAAGGGTTGTTTCATAAAACTGACAGCTTGGCGCACACTCAATCACTCGGCACTCCATAGCCCAGGAGAACAAATACGTCCTTTTCTGATGCTGCTCCAGACGCATTACGATGTATGTGCCATTGCTTTATTCCTGCCTCCGTGCTGTTTGCCTCCTGCAGCAAAAAGAAAAAGGAGCAGAAAGCACATGGAGAAATATGACGAGAACTGTGAGAATGGGAAATTAATCAATCATAATCTCATTTGGAAGTTGGAGAAAAATTATTCACATCGGATAGAAAATTTCAGTGCTTGGGCCTGGCCTTGTTTCTGAAATGGCCAATACATTTGGGCTATCATCAGCCACTTTGTTGTCCTGCACTCAGTGCTTCCAGCCATGTGGCTCTGAAAGATTTGACAGTGGCTTTGATAAGGCGGATAAAGAAAGCCTGTGACAGAGGTGCTGCCAAGAGCAGGTGACTAGCTTACAGCCTGGCTGTAATCCCAGGCATTACAGACCAGTCACCCTCAAATTCTAGACCAGCAAGAGCCCAGTTTGGAAACTTCTAGCTTAATAGCCTTAAATCGAGCAGCCCCAGAAAATAAAGCATTGCGAAATGTCTTTCGTCTCCACCTCTTTGAAGAAATCATAAGGCCTTTGCTTTCCGCTATAACTCCTGCCACAAATTACAATGTGAAAATTCTCAGCTGGGTGTGGTTGTTCATGCTGGTAAATCCAGCACCAAAGGTACCAAGGCAAGAGAACTGTGGAAGTCTGAGACCGGCCTGAGCTACGTAGTGAGTTCCAGGAAAGCCAGGACTCAAAAGCACAACATATCCCAACAATCAAACAACTTCTTGTGTTCAACATAGCCAATCTAAGCTACTGTTGACAAGGGCGGTGAAGAGGGAACGAGGGAATGCTGGAGTCTGGGGCAGCCTTTGTCTCCATTGGGGTGCTGGTGACACTGGTGTGCTGTGTGTGGAACTTCTTCAAGCTGTAGACTTGGTAATATGTGGCTTTGTCCCTGTATGTATCTTTCATGATTTTAGACAAAAAAAAATGGATCATGGTGAGGGCTTTGCCCATCTCGATAGCCAGAGAGGAGTGAGCTGTGCTATCCTACTACTTAAAAAATTTGACCTCTTGAAATCATATCCGAACTTAGAAAACCTTTGTAAAATGCTGATGGTACTAAGGTTTCACTCACTGTGCCCTTTATTCCTGGGGAAGAATATACTGTAGGCTATTTGCCCTGCAGGCTATTTGTCCATTCCTCCCACAGTGGTCCAGAAGGAAGGACAGAGATAAATGGAAAAGCTCATGGTTACCCACAGGATCATAGTAGGACACTGTAGTGCCCTAAAAGATTGTGTCTTTCCACAGACTCAATTCCCACTGGGGCTTTTGTTATCCATTTGCTCCCTGAGGCATGTGTGGGGGGGGCGGGGGGGGATCTCATTCTTCCCTTTTTCTGCTCCTAGTCCTATTTTCTCCTTTGTACTCCTCTGAACTGATTGATTCTAGAGTGTCTGCCCCATTCATTCCTGCTGTGGAGGGTTCCGAGGTCACCAGAAGAATGAACTCGTATTTTAAGATGAGTACGTTGTCTCCCTCTGATGTATTTTTAATTTTACTTTTTTTTCTGATGTCTAACTGATACACACACACACACACACACACACACACACACACAATTTTACTCACGTATGATACTTCTTTCTTCTCATATTTTTCCCTCTGTTCTGAATGTAGTTGAAGGCTTATACCAGGCCTCAAAGGAGAAGAATCCCTTTCATTAATTCCCTGTTTCAAGTGTTCTCCTCGCCCTACCATTTTCAACATGGTTTCTGTTTATTTCCTGAGGTTCATTTTTGCAAGAGAAATAGTTGTGATGGAGGTGGGGAAGGGAAGCTTCTGCGAACTTCAGAATTGTAGTGTGGTTTGGTAAGAGTTATGAGTAATGGAGAACTACAGTCACTTTAGAGATGGAGGTCTGCTGGATGATCCAGGTTTTCGGTGGCCCTATAACAATGAGTCTTTTCTAGGAATGCTGAGCTGCTCCTCCTGGTTTCCTTGGGACTGTCTGGATTTTGAAACTGAAAGTCTCATGTCCTAGGAACCTTTCTTAATCAGAGGGGGAAAAAAATCAGACAGATGGCCACTCATGCTAGTGGTAGGCCACCAGCCAACTCTCTTTTATTAGCCGGCTCTGTTCAAAGCCTGAACCAGCAAGATCATTTACATGCCTGCATGTTTAAAGAAGCTGACCTACTGAAAAATGTATGTATTTTTAAAGTCTATTTGAGGCTGCCAAGGACTGGTGCTCTTGGGTATGCCCGTGTCTGTCCAATTTGGTTATGACCCAGAGTATTTTTAATCTTCTGATCCATTCATTTTTTTATGAAAGTTTATTTAGAACTAGGGGTTCAAAAGATGACATGGGTCATCCCAAGATTTTATAACTAATAACCTAAGACTAGGCTTCCATTACTCCTGACTGCACAGAGAAGGTACACACTCTCTCCCTACTGAGTCTCTGGCCCACCATAGGGCCTACAAGATAGGAGTCATGATGCTGAGAGTGTACTCTAGCTGCCAGCCATTCCCAAGTCCCAGACATAGCTTATTAATTTTTTTCTGGATTCAACTCTCACCCTACCTAATGTTGGGTTATTATATTGCTTCTATTATTACTTGTCTCCCTTCTTGGATCACAGAAATGGGGCCTGTTTGCCCCCCCCACACACACACATACACACACACACACACACTCCTTCACCAGCTTTTCACTTTGGTTCATTCCCTACCACAAGAAAGATCAAATACATAAGTTAGATAGTGTCAATGGCCTCCTTGATACTGCTCAGAATTAGGTCTAAGTCCTTGATCAATAAGAACAAGAACTATTTGATCTGCATGTGACCACCTTTTCTAAGCCTACTCTTGGGCCACCTTGATTTTCTTATCCACAAATATATATGTTTCTCACAGGTGATATGTCATTTCAATAGAAGCATATATATTAGATTCTGGCCAGGAGCTTTCAACTCCCCTTAGATTTAGAGAATGAGCAGTCAGTCCTTCACCTCCAGCATCAGTAGTGTTGGAAAGGGGTAAAGAAGAGGATAAAGCATTAAGCCTGGCCCACCATAGAAAGAAAGAGGGAAGCAATGCACTTGATTCAATGGCTTGGCCCATTTATGGCGAGGCAGCATGGAATGAAAAGGTGGGAAGATGGACTGACACAAAAGCACACGACTCTCACATTTTCCCTTCAATTAGCAGGGGCAGACACCCTATGACAATGGAAAGGAGGCCTTGAGAACTTACTGTCTGCATCTAGATGCTATGGGTCAGGAGCCAGGAAACATGGGATTGTTGGAGATCATGATTGAAACGGGCTTTAGGAAGTGCTGCCTGGCTCGAGAGAATGAACACTGGGATGAGACCAAGCCACAGGAATGACACATGATTCTTGCTCTCAAAACACAACCAAAATCAAAAAGAAAGGAGAAAACAGTGGGCAAGACACAGAGAGGAAAGAAACCAGGCATAGATTCTCTTGGAAAAACAATAAAAACTAAAGCATATTTGTACATACTTATGAAGATGATTCCACATTACCACATCATTCCAAAGAAACATGCCTTAGTCTTTACTTTCATAAGAAACTGTAGCTTTTTTTCCACCTGTTGCCTTTTAAACAAGAGAAGCCTTAATAGTGTTCAAACCAACACTATTCAAAATGTTGTTGATCAAGAATCAACATAGGCCACATCTGCCTTTTCAGGCCTGGGGCTTGTAGCTTTTGCCCTCCAAAATGAACAGACTTTCACTGGGGGAAGTATTAAGGGAAAAGGGAGAAGAACTCAGTTTTGTTATCTGTCTCACTGGCTTCACTCATCTCCTTTCCTAGCTAAGTCTTCTGTCCCCATTTGATCACAGACAGCAGCAGATGGGACAGCAAATGGTTCACTCTGGCAGGGTATGCTCTCACTCACCAGGGTGCTCAGATCATTCCTAGAGACCTTGTCTCTTCCTCCATCCTGCTCCTGGCTTTCCACAACATGCACCCCCCACCCCAACCCCAACTGCCCAGAGTAAAGCCAGTACTTTCTAGAACAGTTGTCAGATTCAGCATTAAATCCAGCTGCTCCCCAAACAAAGGTGGGACTGGATGAAGGGTCAGCTCCCTAGCACAACAGCAGGAAGGAAGCTTCTCTCAGCTGCTCAGAGCCAGGGACTAAGGTGTCTGCAGCATGGGGTGGGGATGGGGTGGAGGTGGGGTAGGGGCGATTCAAAAGCACATTAGAACACACTGAGCTCCCAGGAAAGGATAAATTGTTCTGGATCAGGAGGGAGGAAGAGTCAACAGGGCACATAAGGCAGAGAGCAGAGAGGTAGCTTATGGCCATGAAATCAGTACCTTGCAGTACTGCACTCTCCAGTGCAGTTGTGCCTAGCCACATGAGGTGAGCATAATTAAAACTTCAGACCTTCTTCACATTAGCCACCTTTCTAGTGTCCCTGGGTAACAGCTACTAAAACGAACAGTGCATCATCCTTCTATCACTGGGGAGAGCTCTACTGAGCATATGTCTAAGATCCAAGCTCTAAGGTGTGTGGGTAGTTTGATCTTGTGCCAATTACTAATCCTCTCCGAACCCCTGAGCACTCCTCTGTGAAATGGGGCTTCAGATATTTACCTTGCAGAAATGAAATGACATGGAAATCGCCAGGTAGCACTCCCTCTCCCCCAAGCAGGAATTTGGTAGGTGACAGGGAACACTGCTGTTATTATGATTTTCTGAGTAATCATTGGAGTTATTTCCGAATGTAATGGACAAGCTACACTGCTTAAGATGGGCTTTAGCTTCAGCGCTTCTAGCACTGATGTCAGAGCTTGTGTAAGCATCCGTTTTTGACAGGACAAGGGAAGAGTGCTATGCTAAAGCAGTATTTATTTCTTGCTAGCAGGTCCAAGAGGTGGCGTCTTGACTGAGAGGAATGGGTCATGTGCAGTTAGTCGTCTTGAAGCCAGAAAGCCTCATTTGGTGAGGGGCTTTTCTTTTTCCTTCCTCCTCCTTTCTATTTCTTCCTCCCCCGTCTCCATCTCCTTGTTCCCTTTCTCTGTGTCTGTCAATCTTTCTGTCTTTCTTTGTCACTAAACTCCACAATGCCTGGAATGGCCAATGCAATGACATTATACTTAATACTTCATGGGTTTTCCACCTAGAAATGCTCAAGAATTCTTGAGACCTTCTTGTTGTTCATTTCCACGCTGACTTGCATATGTGCTAAATATAACCCAGCTCAGACCGGTTGTACAATGTGAAGATAACCTCTTAGGACACCTGACTGCAGGCCAGCCAGGAATCTAGGAGAAGGGGTTAGGAAAATGATGAGGGAGGCTTTGTGCATAATGCCTTATTTTAACTCCCTGAGAACAAATCCTTCTGCTATGATGACGCTACCTGAGAAGCCCTTTAGCAAAAGGAAGCTGGCACAGTTCCATGGAACGGCAGTTAAGAGAGCAAGCACGAATCAGTTAGAGCAGGACAGAGGATAGGGCCAGGCGTGGGGTGGGCATGCTTTTGAAGTTTTTATTCATAGCAATGGTAGGCAGAGCTGAAGAGAAGGCAAAGGACATTTAAACCCATGGGGACTGGCAGCAATTCTGGCATTTAGAAACCAAAGATAAAGGTGAAAGGTGAATGCTCAAATATCCGTGTGCAATGGGCCAAGTTTTCCCTCGAATTCTTCTGAAGAAGAAACTCCTTCTTTTACATGGGTTTGATGCAGAACCGGCTCTCTATGGTCAGAGAGCAGGAGAGTTGAGTAATGGACTTGCAGTAGCAGTCTCAAGACCCTTGCTCGTGGTTTATTTGACTTTCTTTTTCATTCCCTGTTTAGGAAGTTTAACAAAGGCTACCCTTCCTGATATACTGGATCCTTGGAGATAAGTACAGACTACTTAATATTATGGATAAGCAACATGTTCTTATAAGGAGGATGGTGGCTTGAGAGATTCAGTGGTCAAGACTTGCAGAGGGCCAGAATTTGGTTCCCAGCACCCATATTGGGTAGTTCACTCTGCTTGTAATTCTAGATCCAGGGGGGATCTGATGCCCCTAGTTTCTGTGGGCAAACTCACTTACATGCACATATCCACACACATACTTATAACTAAAAATAAAATATGACTATTTTTAAATTCAGAATCCATGCTGGAGAGAGAGCTCATTAAAGTACCTGAGCACAAGGACTTCAGTGAGATCCCCAGAAGTCACATTCTAAAGAATCAGAGCATGGGGAGGTGAAGTGGGGGTATATGGGGGTGGGTGTGGGTGGGGAGGCATCCCTTAAGGCTCTCTGTACAGCTAGCCTAGCTTGCTTGGTTAGTGCAAGTCAGTAAGAGAGTATGTCTTAAATACCAAGGTGGATGGTACCTGAGGAACAATAGCCCAGGTGTCTTCTGGCCTCCATATACACACATGTAAGAGCAATAATACACAAGCAAAGCATGTGTGCATTCAAATGGCCACTCCTACACACAGGTAGATGCACGTGCGCGCGCGCACACACACACACACACACACACACACACACACACACAGAGAGAGAGAGAGAGAGAGAGAGAGAGAGAGAGAGAGAGAGAGAACAGAAGAATTAGACAACTTTTAATTCTGTTACCTAGAGATATTAAAACCTAAATGTCATTGGCTATCTTGATCCATCATAAGAGAATTTAACACTAAGAAAAAATGGACAGACTCCGAGGACAGCCCTACTGACCTAACATCCAGCTACTCAAGTTACAAAAAGTGTCCACCAAGCTGGAGGACCTGGAGTGGGTTTGTCCCATCTGCAAGAACAAAGAAGAATCTTCTTTCATTTCTTAAAAAACAGCAAACAACAAAACAAAGCAAAACAAACAAAACCTTGCAAGTGATATACCACAAAAGATCTTAAGACAAATGATCTCATGCTGGTATTTTCACATTTAATAATTTCATATTCAGTGTGAAGAGTTATGAAGTTTGTTTTACATGAAGAGAAATTGCAGCCAGAGCTAATTGTTCAATCTGAAATGTATCCATGAATTTTTTAGATGTTGGAAAGGAAAACAGCCATGATGCTGAGTTTTAGCAAAGAGGAGAGCATTGTATTAGAAGAAATAATTGCAAAATGTATAGGAAACATAGCCTTGTATATTCTTCAAAGCCCTGATATATGTAAAGTAAAATGAGCACCCTCACTCTGTGCTTCCTTGACACTTGTCTTATTTATAAAATACACAAGGAAATTTATCAGCACAGGTTCAGCCATTTCCTATCCATTGATTTGTTAGCCAATCAATGGCTACCGTGATCTGAATAAAAATAATAGCACAGGTTTCTATGACCCTTCATAGAAACCTCACAAGTGAGGCGTGTTCAGCTAAGCTTAATAAAGAGAAAAACATCAAGGACCATCTGGAAAACACTCTTCCGGAGTCACAAAAGATAGTGACAGCCTTTGCCCAACCTGCTATAAATAAGTGTCTCAGAAAAAGAAAGAAAAAAAACCACGCTATTTTCAAATCTGTTTCTGCTTAATCCAGCTGCAATAGAGTTTATTTACCCTTTTCCTAGAGCAGGAAGACTGTTTGCATTTTTATGACAAGGGTATAAATGTTTTTCACAGCCATTTTCATTGCCATTATTTTGAGGAACAACATACCACTCAGACCTGTCTGTTTGCTTCTGCAGCACACACCAGTGGCCCCAGTGGCCTCTACGCTATGCCACCAGCCTCTAAAGCCCAGATTTATGATCCTGCTTCCTCTTTCAGAGTTGCAACCATCACCCTGATCTGTAAGGTACTGGTAACTCAGAATGATCAAGTGTCTCCTGCTGCAAATCAATGATTTATCTACCTGGGTCCAGCATAGTGTGGATTACTGCAAGCTTATTGCTTTTTCCCTTTCAGCAATAGGGAAGACTCGTCTACTCTTTAATCAAGGCTAGAACTCACCAAGGAATGTGGCCTTGGCAAGTCACTGAACACGCATCTTTCCATCTTCATGTACCAGCTAAGCCTACCAGGGAGTTCCTCTGTATATGACTTTCTGAATGCCACATATGATACTATGTGGAAAAGCTAAGCCTAATAGGAGTGGCTACAAAATGCACCATCCCCAAATGATTTCCTGTCTGAACACCTGCCTCTCTACAAGCACCCCTGTGCACTCTTTCCACTCTGTGAGACTGGTATAGCCAGGGTAAGCTGGGAAGGTTTTCCTTGTATTCAGAAGGATCCACAATTTCATCTTTCCCTTTCAACATATGGGCAAGACATGAATTACCCACATAATGCTTTTCTGGAACATGCATGACTCCTATATCTAGTCCTTAAAAAATATGGCTCAGAGATTGTCTTGATGATAATTTGTCATGTTTTCCTGCTATCCAAAGGACCTCTGCTGGCATCTTTTTCCTGGAAGAGTTTCCCAACTGGAGGTGTTGCTGACCAGAAATAACCATGTGAGGGGTGGGATAGCCTACACCGTAATTGCTGAATATGTTTCACCTTCCCACCACTGGCTTTTGTTCTCAAGAGTACCAGAAGCACAGAATGTAGTGGTGAGCAAAAGGGATGTAGCAGTCTGAGATGTGCCTGTTAAGAGCACAGAGCTCCTAAATCGGCTAAAGGGCTAAATCCATTGGCTCTGAAATAAAGCTGCTACAGGAAGAACAGCTGAGGAGGAGGCAGTGCAAGAAAATGTCTAGTGGCTTTGATGTCATACCTGGAAGCAGGTGTGTATAAAAAGAATTAAGAGAGAATAATCCTGTTCTCTTACTCAGGGA
Source organism: Mus musculus (assembly GCF_000001635.26). NCBI lineage: Eukaryota > Metazoa > Chordata > Mammalia > Rodentia > Muridae > Mus > Mus musculus. Next base: position 161,725,381 of record NC_000086.7, on the reverse strand, counting down.
AGCTGCAAGCTCCCACAACATGCCCTCCACTCACCTATGGCTTACTCAATTGCCTGCCTAAAAAAGTTAGAAAAAATCCTCAATGCTTAGAAATCTTATAGATCCTTCCACAATTAAAATCGAACACATGACCCACTTCAAACTGCTAATTAATCACCCCCCCATAATGAATTGTATATATAGAATTCAGAGGAGGGACATTGCAAATTGAAAATTTTCCAAAAAACAAATTGAATTGTCTGAAAACCACAAATTACTTATTAAATTTTGCTCTATGCCAGTGTTTCTCACCTGTGGTGATTTTGTCACAAATGGGTCTTATTGACAGAGTTCAGGATAGGGAATGGTGATGTTACTGCTCTTCAGTGAATAGATACCAGGAAGATTTCTGAACATCCTAGAGTACCCAGAACAGTCTCCCACAACAAAGACTGGCCTCCACCCAAATGTCAATAGGACCAATGTGGAGAAAATACTACTCTGGATAAAGCCAAAGATACATAGCCTTTAATACGCATAATCTTGGCAGTCAACAAAAGGGAAATAATTTACTTTCTTCCAAATTTAAGGCTTGTTTTTACATGTGTTCCACATACATAAAAAAGATTCTTAGCCAGTATCTTGGAACAGTAAAGAAATGCCAGGACAATGGGGGTATTTAAAATACCTATTTCACCAGTCTAAACAGATGGAAATTAATATCTCATAAAATAAAATGACTGTCTAGTTATGTTCCACGTAAAACCAAAATCAATATATTGTGTCTCACTTAAACTGCAATTGGGGTTGTTTTGTTTAAAACAAGAAAATGCCATTCTCTCTCTCTCTCTCTCTCTCTCTCTCTCTCTCTCTCTCTTTCTCTCTCTCTCTCTCTCTCTCTCTCCCCTTTTTATTTTTTGCTAGCTGGGTATACCCTTCTGAGCATGAGCATCAAAAACAAACAAATAGACAAAACCCTTCCCTAAAAGCAGATTTTTTTTTTGAGGAATATAATAAGCTTCTGGAATCATTTCATTTTCTTCATATAGATTCGGTCATTCTTTAGTGAACAGAACACGCAGCCCATTCTTTTGGTTATGCCTGCCTGGCTGTCCAAAGGCCCTCAAAACTGGGATGGTGAATTACACACAAAATAATTCCACAGAGCCAAGATAGAGAGTTCTGCCTGGTGTATGTGGTGCTGGGAAGGTGGGAAGAGGATCTTTCAGTCAATTTGTTTTCAAAGAATTGTAAGAGCAAATGCCGTGATTCCCTGGGATTTTTGGATTTTTGTTATTGTTGTTGTTGTGGTTGTGGTGGTGGTGGTGGTGGTGGTGGTGGAACATTCTATGTGGATCTGCGGTACCCCCAGCTTGGGAAGTGGGGAAAGATTGTGGGGGAGGGGAGTGAGCCTATGCTCTTCAAGTCAGCTTAGATTTGTTGGATTGAATCTGTGAAGATAGGCAGCCTGACACATGCGTCATTTGGACTCTCCCAGACCTCTGTTTCTTTCTTAGAATTATACGGCAAAAGTGGCCATACATACAAAGGCAAAAATAATATTCACAACAACAGCAACAAAAAAAACCCGCCCCCAACACACCCAGTCTTGGCTGCCAGCAAGGCTTGCTCTGTTGCTGAAAAAGAACAGTTGCTCTAGTGCAGCTGGAGAAGCTTTTCCAGGGAACTGGTAATACCCTGGCTGTTAATGAATTATTTTTCGCCAGAATGTCGGATTCTTCCTGCGCTCCAGTAAACAGTCTGCTTCTGCCATGGGAAACAAAAGCAGCTCCTTCCGAGGAGCCTGAGGAGGTCAGCCAAGGGTTCCCTGCGGGGGCAGCGCCCTCAGGAGCCAGAGCCACAGGCGCCCGACCTATAAATCACCAGGGTCCCAAGTTCATTCTTCCATCCCTCTCCCATCTATTCAAGCCTTGCCTAGCACCCGGGGAAGGGCCCAGGAATGCATGGGCATGGCTGAGATGATCCCACAGTGCCAGCTGAAACCCCTTCTCCCACTCTCAGGGTTTCCTCAGGTAGCCTTATTTGTGGTATCATCAGGGCGAGCGATATTGGGTTTCTTTGACATCACTCTGTGTTCCTTACAGAAACTGTATCTTTGTTGTTGCTCACATGAAGCTGTCAGAAAATGACTGAGTGTGAATCTTCTTTTCTTCTTTAAGGATGGCCCCAGCTCAAAACAACCCACTCTTAGCATGAGCCTATCTACTTGGCACATTCTTCTCCAAGCACAAAGCCCTGAGAAAGACTTTAAGCTGTTACTAGGGCAGGTGTGAAAGAAGTCAGCGGTCTAGGCAGGAGTTAATTCTCCAAAGAATGCGCGCATAGGCTGGGTGTTCTGGAGAAGCAAGAGCAAAAGAAAAGGAAGAAGCCATTTTGTTCAAGCTAGTAGTCTAACCTTTAGGCTCCTACCCTGCCTTGAATTCTGCAGTGGGTTTTTGCAGTCCATGACGATTCTCAGAACAGAATCACAGGCATGCCTGGTGGGGAACTCCCCAAATGGCTCCTTAGTTACTGAAAAATCACGATCTTCTAATGTCAGCCATTGTGCATACTGAGTCAGCACAAGACCTCCCATCTGTCATAGAGACAGAGGTATTTAACTCCCCACTCTCTAGCATATTTGCAGGTACCATGACATCACAACATTGGTGGGTAGTATGCTCCAGGGCACTGGTGTCTGACAGAAATAGATGAGCACTCTAGAATATGCTAGTAGTCGCATTCAAAATTAAAAGAAACAAGCAATATTAATTTTAATCCTATGTCTCTTGACCAATATATCCAAAATATAATTTCACCACATCACAATATTTCAAACACCAGATGAACTATTTTGCATTCTTTTTGTACTCTCAGAAATCCAGTGATAGATTGCACTTACAGCATACCTAATTTGGGACAAGCTGCCTCTCAAGCATTCCATAGCCATTGGACCAATGGCTTTTGCATGCTACAGTACTCATATAGAATATGACCATTAAGAAATTCTATTAGTGCTGAGCTGAAAGGCTGAAAAGCTGTGGGGAGGGGAGGGTGACAGGCATGGAAAAGGTGTGCTCTGAAATTCTCATATGTTTGGAATTCTTAAAGCTGATGATAACAATAGAAATGGAAACTATGAAGACTGGGATGTTCTGGAAGCCCAGTGGAGATTCCAATGGGCATTTAAGAAATGCCCAGTAAAGCTGCATGATCTGAAGATTGATGTGCCACCCCTAAAATTCATTTGTTAAAATCTTAATTCACTAGGTAATGGCATTAAGAGGTGGGGACATCCAAGAAATGATTAGGTCATGAGAGCGGAACCCTCATCAACGGGAATTAGTGCCTTTATAAAGGGACCTCAGAGGCGAAGAGAGGTACATCAGTGGTAGAACAGTTCCCTCATATGCACAAGGCCCTGATATTCAGTCTCTCGCTCCAGAGATGACAGACAGACAGACAGACAGACAGACAGACAGACAGACAGCAACAGAAACAGAAATGTCCAGAGAATTTACTTGGGCCTTTTACCACGGGAGAGAACAGTGAGAAGTCACTGTCTATGAATTTTAAAGGCCTTCACCAGATGCTGAGTTTGATAGCAAACTGATCCTGGATCTCACAGTCTCTGGAACTGTGATAAATTTCCATTGCTCAAAGACATGTAGTTTAGCCAGTTTGGTAACAGTAGCCCAAACAAACTAAAACAGATCAAGCATATATCTCAGCTGCAGTCCCACAGATGTGGGGAAACCACTAAGTACAACCAGTATTGCTCTAGGCAGCTGCTGGTTGAGCTACCTCCACCTTAACTGTTCTGATTTGTTCAAGGCAGGGGCTGTGATAGAAAATCACCAAAGCCAAGCACATCTTCCAATAACAATTGTGCGTTAGCAATCTAATTTGGTGAATCAGATACAGAAACAGAAACATGATCAAATTACATGTGCCTGTGTCTATGCCTGTGCCTGTGCATGCATATGTGTTTTTGTGTGTTCTTGGCAAGAAAGAGGAGGGTCATGTGTGACATCCAGAAGGACTAACGTGGCTGCCAAAATGGCCTTCTCACCAGCTGCCATCAGAAGACAGAGGAGAGCAGTAGACAAATTGTGAGTCACAGAAGAGAGGCCATGAGTGCAGAACGAAAACGAATGGGATGATGGGTGCCCAGGCAGATGATCTGGTGGGAGGGAGACGTAGCAATCAGAGGCATTCTCCAAAGACAAAGAGCTTCCAACTCTACAGCAAGGATGGCACTCTGATCCCCAAATCAAGCCTAATTCAGAAGCCCACACAGGCTTTTATGCATGGGAAAAGAGCAATTAGCCATCTTTCCCCTCATAGAGAGCCTCATTCTCTGAGGTACTCCTCACATTCTGATCAGAGAGGCAGCAGTCCAAAGCCCCTCATTTTATGCATTCAAATCCTGACTCTTTGGTGGTTCTGGAATTGCTAAGGTCTAGAGGCTGTCGTCTGGTTGGAAGGAGGTCCAAGGAATTGCATAGCAAACCCCCTCCTCATATTTATTTAGTATTTGAGAAATAACAAAGCATTAAAACTCACCTACCATTTGGTCTCACCGTGTACCTCAAACATCTCAGGTCCCTTACCTGTACAATGAAATTAATTATCTGTTCGCACAGTCTCACATAAGTGCTGTAAGGATTAAACCTGGGTTTGTCAGAATGGGGCTCCAACAGGAGCATGACACCAAAAGCTATGAGTCCCCATCAAACATACAAACCCCTGGATCTCTCTTGCTGTGTCTCCCTTGACAATGATTTATGGCTCCCTCTCTGCAACTGTTCACTCCATCGACTCCATCATTTGGTCACTCAACTTTCATTTAGCTAATAATAGTAGGCTTTGTGGGTTCTTAAACAAAAGGGCACCACCTGAATTAGGAACTGGTTTGGCTCCACTGGGCACATGTGCACAAGAGAGGTGAAGAGGGGGCCTCCACTGGAGGGTCACCCACCTACACACTCACAGACACCACACTAATTTAGGTACTATATTTTATGAAAGAGGTATGGGTTGAGGACTCTGGCCTTTGGGAGAAATAAATAAGGGGCTTTGAGCAGGGGCAGAGAGACATATTGCTGTTTAAATCATAAACACCAAACACTGGAATCAGATCAGGGCTGACAGTTTCTCTGAGAATTATCTGTTAAATAATGCTTCGCTGGGGTCACAGGGTCACAGAGAAGGTTTGCCACAGATTCAGTGTCTGGCAGACAGGACAAGAACAAATGTTAGCTTCCTTTCCGATTTATTTCTCTCTACTTCCCTCCTCCCCACTAATCTAAGGTCAGAGGAGGAGCCAGAGAACAGACACTTGCAATTTGCTTCCTGTGGCTTCTGAGCACACCCTGTGTGTGGCTGTCTGTATATACAGAATAGCTCCATTCTGGGTCAAGGGTCTCCCAGTTCCTGGGTCATTGGAACTAGACTCTTCTGGCTGCTGACACTGGAGCCTTCAGGCTACATTTGCTCACATACCCCCAAACTTATGTTGTTTGTTTTTATTTGTTTTTTTTCTTCTTTCTCTTTCTTTCTTTTTTTTCTGCTCTTTTGTTTGCTTGTTTGTTTTCTGGATAAAAGATGCTGTAGTTGGCTTTATACTTCTAGACGGAAGTGCCCACCTGTCAACCTGCTCTCAAGCAAGCAGTGGACACCACCCGGGAAACTGTTTTCTCTTTTACTCCTGGGATGAGCAGGTTTTCCTGGGGCCAAACCTCCCTGCATGTGGTCTTGGTTTCTTTGAATAATAAAGGAGCCTCCTTGGATAAGCTGAATGATCCTCTGAGTTGGTGCCAAAACAGTCAACAGCTTCCTGGCCCACAAGTTTCAGTGTGGCTTGACTCAAAGGGCCATAGCCACCTTGGGCATGCATGCACTCAGTGGGCATCTGTCAGGCTGAGAAGGGAATAGCCATTTTCAGAATACAGTGTGTCTGTGGGGAGGGTATGGGGCTGTCTAAACTTGGGGTATAGCTTCACTGAGCTCCTAAGGGCCAGAGAAACTGGGAAGTTACCAGGCTAACGGCTTATGATTCTGTGCCTTCGAACTTATCCTTGCTTCTGAAACTAGCACAGCTCCCCATATTTCTCTTCTGGGAAAAAATATGCAGAAAAATCAAGGTATGGGTGCATAGTGCTACCCTAGGGAGGTGCTACCTCCCCACTAGCCTCTCTACTGTCCCCTGGTATACCACTGTAACAAAGGCTCTGCCACAACACGCTTTCAAAGTTAGCTGAAGTCCCTTGGTCTACCAGCACGCAATTGTGATGACTCTAAAGGAGAGAAGGGAAGACAGCTAGAAAACGGTGGGAAAGAGATCCTGGGAAAGCAAAGAAAAATCTGCCTGGTGCAGGAGAGGCTAAGAATTGTTTTCTCCCTGCTGGCTGCTTTTCTCTGTGTTCTAAGGAGAAGCTTCCAAGAATTGGCTAAATAAAGGGATCACACCAGAGGATGCGAGATAATGCTAAACCAACAAAAACAAAGACCAAACGAAACAGAGCGAGCCATGAGAATATGCGGTTATCAAAACTTTGTTTGGCTGTATCTATTTATCATTGCTGCACACCCGGGCTCTGTGGAATATCATTCTGTTGATGTCACTTATCCTCAGCAAAATATTTACACATCCTTAAAAAACGCCAGATGAGGGAGGCTGGCCCTCTCCCTGCTGCAAGCCGCCTCTCAAGCCCATTGCCAGGACCGGGCAGCCCAGAGGTGAGGGCACAAGCGTGGGTGGTACCAGCGGATACAGGTAAGAACAACTGATAGTTTTAGGAATGTGGCCACCCAGGCGCTGTGCCCTGCCCTGCCCAGCCCTGGCCCCCTTTTACCTGACTCTGTAAGAAGCAGCCACATTCCCCGCTTTGGTGCCAGCGCCTTCTTTTCCTCCCCTCCCTTTCTCATTGATTAAGTTCCCAAACCATTGTTAAAGCTGGATTGCCGCCTTTAAAAAAACGGCTAAATTCATTAGGCTTCTCTCTTCTAAAAGAGAAATATTTATAAAAGTTTGTCAGTCAGAAGAGAGGCTGACTGAGCACCATGGGGTGGGTGACAAGTCAGTCTTCGCAAAGCCACGGTCTCCCTTCATGCCCTATCTGTCTCTCCACCATCCATCCTGCCCCAAACCCACTCCGCGGACTTCGGATAGGGAAACACAAAGCAGCAGCTGTTTGGCAAGATTTCGACCCCTCGCCAACAACTGTGGTGGGATGCCATTTCCCCACCCAGGCGGAGCTTATCCTGAACAATAGTAGGGGTTTAAATGGCAAACAACAAACACACAGAGCAAGCCCCAACCCCGGGGGTTGGGGTTGGGGGAGCCAACGCGCAGGAAAGCAATAACTCCCTTCGCAGCAAAAGGCGCCACTGAAATGCACGCATACAAAAAAAAAAAAAAAATGCAGCCAGAACGCTGCTTGGTGCCTAACATGGCAGAAAGCCGGGGCTGGTGTAGCCACCCCGTGTCTGGGCACTGTGGGGCACCGGGGCTCCCAGGGCGCCGACAGGCACTCACCCTGCTCCAGCGGGATGCGGGACTTGCTCAGCGGCACAAAGAAGATCCCAGCACGATCTGGCAAAACCCAACTTTCCACCCCTCTCGCCAGGGCCGCCAGATACGTCAACAGAATCCATCTTTCGAAGGGCCTGGAAGGCGCCTGGTTTTCCAGGCTGGGGCAGAATGGCAGATACCGAGACAAGCCCGGTGCGGTGCCCGGGCACGGAGTGCACTGCGTGCCGCCCTCTATGCCCAGTGCCAGAGCGGGTGGCGGCCCAAAACCCACTTCAGGGCCCCCGCCCCACCGCCTGGCGCCGCCTTCCCGACTGTCCCCGGCCGGGCCGGCCAGTGCGTAGCGCCCGCCAGCGGGAGCCTGGCCTGGGCGAGCCGCACAAGTGGTAGCCTCGGCCCGCGTCCCCGCCCCCGCCCGGCCCTCCCCGCTGGCCCTGGCCTCTGGGCGCCGTCCTGCCCCCAGGAGCAGGCAGGCCCCTCCCCGGGTGCCCGGCCCCGCCAGGCGCGCCCAGCCCGGCGCGCCCCCTGCGTCCCGGTGGCAGGTCCGCCTGGGGAGGGCGGGAGTGACCCCGACCAGCACTAGGGTGCCCGCAGCCGCTACCTCGGGATCCGGGCCGCCGCCTCCAGGAAGCCACGGGGTGGACGCTAGTGTGGGAACTCTCTGGGTCTGGCCTCGCCGCTGGGCGCCTGAAGGGGGTGCACAGCGGATGGGAGCCCCTGTCGCTGCTGTCACCAAGCCGCTGTCGCTACCGCCACTGCCGGTTGTGTGTGTGTGCGTGTTTGCCTGTGTCCGGGAGAGTGTGTGTCTGCGTGCAGCGCCTGGCCTTTACTATATACACCAAGGGGTGGGAGGAGGCGGGGAAGGGGAGGGCTTGGGGGAGGTGGCGGAGGAAGGGGAGCAGGAGGGGGTGCGAAAGGGTACCCGAGGAGGCGGTGGCAGAGGAGGGACAGGTGATCTCGCCCACGGGGAGGGCGTGGTTGTGGGCGGTGCGGGGTGACAGAAGGCTAGGGAGCTGGAGGCAAGCTCTCTCTCTCTCTCTCTCTCTCTCTCTCTCTCTCTCTCTCTCTCTCTGTGTGTGTGTGTGTGTGTGTGTGTGTGTGTGTGTGTGTGTATGCGCGCGCGTGCATGCGTGTGTGTCTGTGTCTGTCCGCGTGCTCTCGGGTTGGGAAGGCCCAGAGGTGTGGGGACCTTGCTGCTTCCAGGAGTCTGGAGACCATTCTAGACCTTAGGACTAAAAGCAAAAAAGAACAGCCCTGAAAGGGAAAGTGGTTGATAGAAATGGGAGCATTCAGAAGGAACAGCTACCACCCTCCCTAATATGCCTCAGGGGATTGCGGTCTAGGTCAGAGATGGCACTCCCAAGGCAGGACATTAGCAAAGACAAAATTAGTCCAGAAACAGAATATCATTTCTAACCAAGATGTGATTCACATATTAATTTAACATTTATTATGGACCCAGTGTTTGCCAGATACTGGGTTGTGTAAGAACTAGAGTTATAGACATGATGAATACGTGGTTGGTGACCCATAAATAAACAGTATGAATCAATAGCATTACTGGTCATCAAAATTGTTTTAAGTCTAAATCCTTTAAAAAATGTTTTAAAAAGGCAAAGGAAGCAACTGCATTGGTTTAATGAATCCTCAGTGATGCTGAGTTTTTGTTTTTGTTTTTGTTTTTGTTTTTCCTGTTAAAACAGGATGATGATATTTGAGAGTGAATGGTATGGCAGGAATTACTTTAACCAGGTCAGAGAACGGTATGAATTTTACAGTCCTTTGTACACTCAAACCCCTCCAAGCCTCAGCATTGTGGCTTTTCTCTAGTAGAATTTGGGGTGACCACAAGAACACAAAATTCGTAAGAGAGCTCCCACCTTAACCCACCTATTCATTACTAATACTGGGACCTGCACTTGCATTTATAAGGGTTTCTTCTAACCATGATATTATGCAAACCAGTAGCATCCAGGGCCAAATTATGACCTCTGTGGGAACTTTGGAAGTCTTCCATAAAAGGGATATTAAAAGTTACACTATAGTTGCATTTGTGTAAAGATAAATAGCATGTATTCAGTTTAACTAAAGTATCTTTTTTTACATGCTTAGATTTTTTTCTGTATGTACCTCCAGAATACTGTGCCCCAACTAATACTGTAGTACTAGTAGAAGTCACCCAGCTAGTACCCATCCTTCATACTATATTTTTCTTTTTTGAAAAAGAGCTCGTTTAATGAAAAGTCAGTTGATACAGGGACAGAAAAATAAATAATCAAATTTTGAGATCTGGTAAAAATGACTATCAGCTGATCTTCCTGCTTTTTCTTTTCAGATGGAATTTGGGAGTTTAAACCACCCTAGAGTACACAGTACCTGTGGAAATATTTACCTGTGAACATGTCTTCAGTCATTTAGTTGGCTTTCTCTGGTCAGGGTTCTTGGATCAGATATGTGATATGCCAGTTGCCAGAACCTGGCTTGAATACAGCTAAAGACACAGCTGGGCAATTATAATTGAGAAAATTCATGGATGAAAGATCCATAAAGGCTTTCTGTGTGTTGTGGGGGAATGTGTGTATAAGGTAGAGACTTGATATATATCCTGCAAGGCAATTACTAGCCTGTTTCTTTTGTTGACTTCATCACAATGCTGGTTAATGTTTGATCCTCGCTGGCAGTTGTGATTCATATAGCTGCCCTTTGAGGTACCTATACTTTCAAGAATGATTATACTGATTTAGACCAGTGCAAAAAGCAGGCATCTTGACTCCTATCCCCCCCAAATATACACTGTCATGTTCTACATTTCCACTGAGGTTGTTCTTGAAGAGAGATGGGGTAGAGAGAGAGATCCATGAAGGGCTGGTCTGGTTTGGAGGTTAGAGGGTGCTTTGGGGAAGAAATGGAGCATGAATATGGAAGAAGTGCTTAAGAAAGTGGAGGTAAGAAAGGACATGCAAAACAGCAGAAAAGAATAATAATAACTGTCTTCCAGGGCAGGTCAAACTTGGCTTTTGAGATCTATAATTTTATTATTTGGTGACTCTAAACAACAAATATAAATTTATATAATATAAGTATAAATTAATTGTGTAAATATATACAATTAAAACTTAAATAATGAATGTAAATCAATATTTACTTAAACATCTGCACATACTCATTACCCAGTCACTGAGTTTATAATGTCAGTTAGGAAGATGGTTAATGCATGGTTGCTGACCCCAATTTGCACACTGATATATAACGTTTAACACAGCATGATAGAATGTGATACACACACACACACACACACACACAAAGAATGTGATACACAATAAGCTATGAAACAGGCTAGGCAAACATCTACCAGGAAGAGTGGGGAATGATGTAGGGTAGAGAAGTCAGAAAAGCTTGAACAGATATGTTGACAGGTGTGGAATGCTGAGAGATGAACAGGAGTTCTCCAAAACAAGGGGAAAGCAGTATAAATGGAAGGAACAAGAGGTATTAATGCTTGGATATAAGCATGTTGTAGACACTAAATATGTTATGAATTTGGAATGGTGACTCTGTAGACTAGCAAAGGAGGAGGCTAGGTGTCACTTGAGATCCCTGGTCTGTTCTATAAAGGAGTTTTTCAATATAATGAATGGAAGCCATGAAAATGTACTAAGCATTAAGTGATAAAGGAAGGTACAGATTGGGGACTAACCTGTTTGTTGTTTGATGTTAATGGATGATTGAGGGGGTAGGTGGGATTGGCAGCAGGAAGATAAATTAAGACTGTCTATATTTTCAATAATGAGAACTAGAGTCAAGATAGTATAGGCACCAAAGAAGAGTGAGAACTGGAGCCAATATATAGAATCAACTAATGATTGGGGACCTGAAAAACTGGAATGGCTGATTCATGTGCCAGAGTAGGTGGGGTATACTCAGTGAGAGATAGAAGACCCTGGGAAACAGATCTGGCAGTAGAGATGATAAATTTATTGCAATTCTGACACAGGGACCAGAATGTAAAAAGTTGACTTGGAGATGGACAGACCACTAGTAGAGAAGTAAGGAAGGCAAACTGAGACGTCAGTGCAAGAGTGCATTACTGGAGCCAATTTTCACTCTGGGGAATTGGAGTTTAAAGCCATGGGAGAACTCTTGGGCACCCAATGAAGAGGTGAAGAGTGAAGAAGGTAGGTGAAGGGTGCTTATTTTCTGGCAGATTGGGAGAGTTCTTGTAACATATAGAGAGTATAGAGAGATCCTGATAGATGCATGAATGCAGAACACGAGAAAATAGTAACAGCTAACATCTAATGAGTGAGTGAAATGTTAAACAGTATCTGACCCAGAGAATTCTAAGGTAACTTGGTTTGAGTCATGGGTCTGCTGGATAGCCATATAGGCAGGTCTAGAGTTCAAAATCTAAGCAGGAGACAGTGGGAATTGGTGAACTAGCTACAGATATATAGTCATATAAACCTGTAGATGATATATGTGAATTGATTTGGTAACTGAGCTCATTACCCCATGGCACACTGACATGACCTGTGTGAGTCAGTACACATGAAGTTTTCAAGGGGTTAATAAAATCCCTGAAGTTACAGATGACAGATGTTAGTGGAAGAGAGTACAGTACAAATTCTTTCTTACTGAATACCAAATAATGTCCCTACTGCTGAAATTTTTATTGTCAAATGACTTGGGAGGTGGCTATTGTTTACTGGCTGCATGAATGAGGTGGTCATTTGACAGCATAATGACAATGCAAAATTATAAATGATGAAAAATACAACAGTTGAAACATGAGGGTTAAAATCAAATAGAGACATAAGGAAAGCAGATAGAAACCATTCGAAGAAACAGTCCAGGGCAAATGACAATTTTACATAAGGAATAGATAGAGCTCATGGGAAAGGGTGAAAGGTTTTTACATTTGATAGAATAGCAATGATGATGTAATGGTGATTTCTAAGGTGGTTTGTATGGGTAGAGGTTAGAGATTCAATATTCACCTGTATTATGTATTTTGTATACAATTATCAAGACTAGATGAAAGGATTTCTGAGTTTGTCCTTCAGTTAGGTAACTGGTAAGCATACACTGGACAATAAAGACTTTATAACACGCCCTTCCGCTTGACTCGAGACTCGAGCCCCGGGCTACCTTGCCAGCAGAGTCTTGCCCAACACCCGCAAGGGTCCACACGGGACTCCCCACGGGACCCTAAGACCTCTGGTGAGTGGATCACAGTGCCTTCCCCAATCCAATCGCGCGGAACTTGAGACTGCGGTACATAGGGAAGCAGGCTACCCGGGCCTGATCTGGGGCACAAGTCCCTTCCGCTCGACTCGAGACTCGAGCCCCGGGCTACCTTGCCAGCAGAGTCTTGCCCAACACCCGCAAGGGTCCACACGGGACTCCCCACGGGACCCTAAGACCTCTGGTGAGTGGAACACAGTGCCTGCCCCAATCCAATCGCGCGGAACTTGAGACTGCGGTACATAGGGAAGCAGGCTACCCGGGCCTGATCTGGGGCACAAGTCCCTTCCGCTCGACTCGAGACTCGAGCCCCGGGCTACCTTGACAGCAGAGTCTTGCCCAACACCCGCAAGGGCCCACACGGGACTCCCCACGGGACCCTAAGACCTCTGGTGAGTGGAACACAGCGCCTACCCCAATCCAATCGCGCGGAACTTGAGACTGCGGTACATAGGGAAGCAGGCTACCCGGGCTTGATCTGGGGCACAAACCCCTTCCACTCCACTCGAGCCCCGGCTACCTTGCCAGCTGAGTCGCCTGACACCCGCAAGGGCCCACACAGGATTCCACACGTGATCCTAAGACCTCTAGTGAGTGGAACACAACTTCTGCCAGGAGTCTGGTTCGAACACCAGATATCTGGGTACCTGCCTTGCAAGAAGAGAGCTTGCCTGCAGAGAATACTCTGCCCACTGAAACTAAGGAGAGTGCTACCCTCCAGGTCTGCTCATAGAGGCTAACAGAGTCACCTGAAGAACAAGCTCTTAACAGTGACAACTAAAACAGCTAGCTTCAGAGATTACCAGATGGCGAAAGGCAAACGTAAGAATCCTACTAACAGAAATCAAGACCACTCACCATCATCAGAACGCAGCACTCCCACCCCACCTAGTCCTGGGCACCCCAACACAACCGAAAATCTAGACCCAGATTTAAAAACATTTCTCATGATGATGATAGAGGACATCAAGAAGGACTTTCATAAGTCACTTAAAGATTTACAGGAGAGCACTGCTAAAGAGTTACAGGCTCTTAAAGAAAAGCAGGAAAACACAGCCAAACAGGTGATGGAAATGAACAAAACCATACTAGAACTAAAAGGGGAAGTAGACACAATAAAGAAAACCCAAAGCGAGGCAACGCTGGAGATAGAAACCCTAGGAAAGAGATCTGGAACCATAGATGCGAGCATCAGCAACAGAATACAAGAAATGGAAGAGAGAATCTCAGGTGCAGAAGATTCCATAGAGAACATCGACACAACAGTCAAAGAAAATACAAAATGCAAAAGGATCCTAACTCAAAACATCCAGGTAATCCAGGACACAATGAGAAGACCAAACCTACGGATAATAGGAATTGATGAGAATGAAGATTTTCAACTTAAAGGGCCAGCTAATATCTTCAACAAAATAATAGAAGAAAACTTCCCAAACATAAAAAAAGAGATGCCCATGATCATACAAGAAGCATACAGAACTCCTAATAGACTGGACCAGAAAAGAAATTCCTCCCGACACATAATAATCAGAACAACAAATGCACTAAATAAAGATAGAATATTAAAAGCAGTAAGGGAGAAAGGTCAAGTAACATATAAAGGAAGGCCTATCAGAATTACACCAGACTTTTCACCAGAGACTATGAAAGCCAGAAGAGCCTGGACAGATGTTATACAGACACTAAGAGAACACAAATGCCAGCCCAGGCTACTATACCCGGCCAAACTCTCAATTACCATAGATGGAGAAACCAAAGTATTCCACGACAAAACCAAGTTCACACAATATCTTTCCACGAATCCAGCCCTTCAAAGGATAATAACAGAAAAGAAGCAATACAAGGACGGAAATCACGCCCTAGAACAACCAAGAAAGTAATCATTCAACAAACCAAAAAGAAGACAGCCACAAGAACAGAATGCCAACTCTAACAACAAAAATAAAAGGGAGCAACAATTACTTTTCCTTAATATCTCTTAATATCAATGGACTCAATTCCCCAATAAAAAGACATAGACTAACAGACTGGCTACACAAACAGGACCCAACATTCTGCTGCTTACAGGAAACCCATCTCAGGGAAAAAGACAGACACTACCTCAGAGTGAAAGGCTGGAAAACAATTTTCCAAGCAAATGGACTGAAGAAACAAGCTGCAGTAGCCATTTTAATATCGGATAAAATCGACTTCCAACCCAAAGTTATCAAAAAAGACAAGGAGGGACACTTCATACTCATCAAAGGTAAAATCCTCCAAGAGGAACTCTCAATTCTGAATATCTACGCACCAAATGCAAGGGCAGCCACATTCATTAGAGACACTTTAGTAAAGCTCAAAGCATACATTGCACCTCACACAATAATAGTGGGAGACTTCAACACACCACTTTCTTCAAAGGACAGATCGTGGAAACAGAAACTAAACAGGGACACAGTGAAACTAACAGAAGTTATGAAACAAATGGACCTGACAGATATCTACAGAACATTTTATCCTAAAACAAAAGGATATACCTTCTTCTCAGCACCTCACGGGACCTTCTCCAAAATTGACCATATAATTGGTCACAAAACAGGCCTCAATAGATACAAAAATATTGAAATTGTCCCATGTATCCTATCAGACCACCATGGCCTAAGACTGATCTTCAATAACAACATAAATAATGGAAAGCCAACATTCACGTGGAAACTGAATAACACTCTTCTCAATGATACCTTGGTCAAGGAAGGAATAAAGAAAGAAATTAAAGACTTTTTAGAGTTTAATGAAAATGAAGCCACAACGTACCCAAACCTATGGGACACAATGAAAGCATTTCTAAGAGGGAAACTCATAGCGCTGAGTGCCTCCAAGAAGAAACGGGAGACAGCACATACTAGCAGCTTGACAACACATCTAAAAGCCCTAGAAAAAAAGGAAGCAAATTCACCCAAGAGGAGTAGACGGCAGGAAATAATCAAACTCAGGGGTGAAATCAACCAAGTGGAAACAAGAAGAACTATTCAAAGAATTAACCAAACGAGGAGTTGGTTCTTTGAGAAAATCAACAAGATAGATAAACCCTTAGCTAGACTCACTAAAGGGCACAGGGACAAAATCCTAATTAACAAAATCAGAAATGAAAAGGGAGACATAACAACAGATCCTGAAGAAATCCAAAACACCATCAGATCCTTCTACAAAAGGCTATACTCAACAAAACTGGAAAACCTGGACGAAATGGACAAATTTCTGGACAGATACCAGGTACCAAAGTTGAATCAGGATCAAGTTGACCATCTAAACAGTCCCATATCACCTAAAGAAATAGAAGCAGTTATTAATAGTCTCCCAACCAAAAAAAGCCCAGGACCAGATGGGTTTAGTGCAGAGTTCTATCAGACCTTCAAAGAAGATCTAATTCCAATTCTGCACAAACTATTTCACAAAATAGAAGTAGAAGGTACTCTACCCAACTCATTTTATGAAGCCACTATTACTCTGATACCTAAACCACAGAAAGATCCAACAAAGATAGAGAACTTCAGACCAATTTCTCTTATGAATATCGATGCAAAAATCCTCAATAAAATTCTCGCTAACCGAATCCAAGAACACATTAAAGCAATCATCCATCCTGACCAAGTAGGTTTTATTCCAGGGATGCAGGGATGGTTTAATATACGAAAATCCATCAATGTAATCCATTATATAAACAAACTCAAAGACAAAAACCACATGATCATCTCGTTAGATGCAGAAAAAGCATTTGACAAGATCCAACACCCATTCATGATAAAAGTTTTGGAAAGATCAGGAATTCAAGGCCCATACCTAAACATGATCAAAGCAATCTACAGCAAACCAGTAGCCAACATCAAAGTAAATGGAGAGAAGCTGGAAGCAATCCCACTAAAATCAGGGACTAGACAAGGCTGCCCACTTTCTCCCTACCTTTTCAACATAGTACTTGAAGTATTAGCCAGAGCAATTCGACAACAAAAGGAGATCAAGGGGATACAAATTGGAAAAGAGGAAGTCAAAATATCACTTTTTGCAGATGATATGATAGTATATATAAGTGACCCTAAAAATTCTACCAGAGAACTCCTAAACCTGATAAACAGCTTCGGTGAAGTAGCTGGATATAAAATAAACTCAAACAAGTCAATGGCCTTTCTCTATACAAAGAATAAACAGGCTGAGAAAGAAATTAGGGAAACAACACCCTTCTCAATAGTCACAAATAATATAAAATACCTTGGCGTGACTCTAACTAAGGAGGTGAAAGATCTGTATGATAAAAACTTCAAATCTCTGAAGAAAGAAATTAAAGAAGATCTCAGAAGATGGAAAGATCTCCCATGCTCATGGATTGGCAGGATCAACATTGTAAAAATGGCTATCTTGCCAAAAGCAATCTACAGATTCAATGCAATCCCCATCAAAATTCCAACTCAATTCTTCAACGAATTGGAAGGAGCAATTTGCAAATTTGTCTGGAATAACAAAAAACCTAGGTTAGCAAAAAGTCTTCTCAAGGATAAAAGAACTTCTGGCGGAATCACCATGCCAGACCTAAAGCTTTACTACATAGCAATTGTGATAAAAACTGCATGGTACTGGTATAGAGACAGACAAGTAGACCAATGGAATAGAATTGAAGATCCAGAAATGAACCCACACACCTATGGTCACTTGATCTTCGACAAGGGAGCTAAAACCATCCAGTGGAAGAAAGACAGCATTTTCAAGAATTGGTGCTGGCACAACTGGTTGTTATCATGTAGAAGAATGCGAATCGATCCATACTTATCTCCTTGTACTAAGGTCAAATCTAAGTGGATCAAGGAACTTCACATAAAACCAGAGACACTGAAACTTATAGAGGAGAAAGTGGAGAAAAGCCTTGAAGATATGGGCACAGGGGAAAAATTCCTGAACAGAACAGCAATGGCTTGTGCTGTAAGATCGAGAATCGACAAATGGGACCTAATGAAACTCCAAAGTTTCTGCAAGGCAAAAGACACCGTCAATAAGACAAAAAGACCACCAACAGATTGGGAAAGGATCTTTACCTATCCTAAATCAGATAGGGGACTAATATCCAACATATATAAAGAACTCAAGAAGGTGGACTTCAGAAAATCAAATAACCCCATTAAAAAATGGGGCTCAGAACTGAACAAAGAATTCTCACCTGAGGAATACCGAATGGCAGAGAAGCACTTGAAAAAATGTTCAACATCCTTAATCATCAGGGAAATGCAAATCAAAACAACCCTGAGATTCCACCTCACACCAGTCAGAATGGCTAAGATCAAAAATTCAGGTGACAGCAGATGCTGGCGAGGATGTGGAGAAAGAGGAACACTCCTCCATTGTTGGTGGGAGTGCAGGCTTGTACAACCACTCTGGAAATCAGTCTGGCGGTTCCTCAGAAAACTGGACATAGTACTACCGGAGGATCCAGCAATACCTCTCCTGGGCATATATCCAGAAGATGCCCCAACAGGTAAGAAGGACACATGCTCCACTATGTTCATAGCAGCCTTATTTATAATAGCCAGAAGCTGGAAAGAACCTAGATGCCCCTCAACAGAGGAATGGATACAGAAAATGTGGTACATCTACACAATGGAGTACTACTCAGCTATTAAAAAGAATGAATTTATGAAATTCCTAGCCAAATGGATGGACCTGGAGGGCATCATCCTGAGTGAGGTAACACATTCACAAAGAAACTCACACAATATGTATTCACTGATAAGTGGATATTAGCCCCAAACCTAGGATACCCAAGATATAAGATATAATTTGCTAAACACATGAAACTCAAGGAGAATGAAGACTGAAGTGTGGACACTATGCCCCTCCTTAGATTTGGGAACAAAACACCCATGGAAGGAGTTACAGAGACGGAGTTTGGAGCTGAGATGAAAGGATGGACCATGTAGAGACTGCCATAGCCAGGGATCCACCCCATAATCAGCATCCAAACGCTGACACCATTGCATACACTAGCAAGATTTTATTGAAAGGACGCAGATGTAGCTGTCTCTTGTGAGACTATGCCGGGGCCCAGCAAACACAGAAGTGGATGCTCACAGTCAGCTAATGGATGGATCATAGGGCTCCCAATGGAGGAGCTAGAGAAAGTAGCCAAGGAGCTAAAGGGATCTGCAACCCTATAGGTGGAACAACATTATGAGCTAACCAGTACCCCGGAGCTCTTGACTCTAGCTGCATATATATCAAAAGATGGCCTAGTCGGCCATCACTGGAAAGAGAGGCCCATTGGACTTGCAAACTTTATATGCCCCAGTACAGGGGAATACCAGGGCCAAAAAGGGGGAGTGGGTGGGCAGGGGAGTGGGGGTGGGTGGATATGGGGGACTTTTGGTATAGCATTGGAAATGTAAATGAGTTAAATACCTAATAAAAAATGGAAAAAAAAATAAAGAAGCAGTGTAGACTTCCAAAAAAAAAAAAAAAAGACTTTATAACACTAAGCTGTATGCCAGAACACCAAGAATAATAGTGTAACATTCTTGTCCTGTGTTGAAATCTCTCAGAGTCCAGAAGGAGCTCTGTCTAATGGCACAATAAGCATAGCATCTCTTTCTATTTCAAAGAGATTTTTGAGAAAGTGTCATGATTAAGAAACAAGTTCATTGTAGAGGGCTTTGCTTATGGATGTGCCATTCCATAATCTCCATTTCTATTGACCAGCAGAAAATTAATGTTCACATGCCAATCTCTCTCCTGTAAAACTTAGGCACTGTTTAATTTGATCCCACCTTTAGGGCGGATCTGTTTGATCTAAGAAATGTTCCATCCTTCATGATATAGGATGGACCAAGTAGATAAAAGGAGAGATTTTTCTGGGGATTCATGGATAAGATCTTACTCTCCAGGAAATTATCTCTTCCTCTCGCAAAGGAGGTGAGGATAGTGAAATTCCATTTTCAGCTGAAATATAACTTAATCATATACTTGAACATCTAGGCTATATTCCTATCCACTGTGAAAGGAGCTACTATTAATAATATATACAAAGAACTCAAGAAGTTAGACCCCAGAAAACCAAATAACCCTATTAAAAATGGGGTACAGAGCTAAACAAAGAATTCTCAACAATATGACCTATTAGTACCCTCAGAGGTCCTTGGGACTAAACCACCAACCAAAGTACCAAATGGCTGAGAATCACCTAAAAAATGTTCAACATCCTTAGTCATAATGGAAATGCAATTCAAAACAACCCTGAGATTCCACCTCACACCAGACTGAATGGCTGAGATCAAAAACTCAGGTGACAGCAGATGCTGGGGAGGATGCGGATTAAGAGGAACACTCCTCCACTGCTGGTAGGATTGTAAGCTGGCACAACCACTTTGGAAATCAGTTTGGCAGTTCCTCAGAAAATTGGACAAAGTACTACTGGAGGATCCAGCAATACCACTCCTGGGCATATACTCAGAAGATGTTCCAACTTGTAATAATGACACATGCTCCACTATGTTCATAGCAGCCTTATTTATAATAGCCAGAAGCTGGAAAGAACCCAGATGTCCCTCAACAGAGGAATGGATACAGACAATGTGGTACATATACAAAATGGAGTACTATGCAGCTATTAAAAACAATGAATTTATGAAATTCTTAGGCAAATGGATGAATCTGGAGGGCATCATCCTGAGTGAGGTAACACAATCACAAAAGAACACACATGATATGCACTCACTGATAAGTGGATATTAGCCTAGAAGCTCAGAAGACCCAAGATACAATTTGCAAAACACATGAAACTCAAGAAGAAGGAAGACCAAAGTGTGGATACTTCGATCCTTCTTAGAAGGGGGAACAAAATGTCCATGGAAGGATTTACAAAGTTTGGAGCAGGACTGAGGAATGACCATCCAGAGACTGCCCCACCTGGGATCCATCCCATAAACAACCACCAAACCCAGACCCTCTTGAGGATGTCAACAAGAGCTTGCTGACAGGAACCTGATAAAGCTGTCTTCTGTGAGGCTCTGCCAGTGCCTGGCAAATACAGAAGTGGATGCTCACAGTCAGCTGTTGGATGGAACACAGGACTCCCAATAAAGGAGCTAGAGAAAGGACCCAAGGATCTGAATGGGTTTACAGCCCCATAGGAGGAACAACAATATGAACTAACCAGTACCCCCAGAGTTCCCTGGGACTAAACCACCAACCAAAGAAAACACATGGTGAGACTTAAGGCTCTAGCTGCATATGTAGCAGAGGATGGCCTAGTCAGACATCAATGGGAGGAGAGGCCCTTGGTCCTGTGAAGGTTCTATGCCCCAGTGTAGGGGAATGCCAGGGCCAGAAATCGGGAGTGGGTGGGTTGGGAATCAGGGGAAGGGGGAAGGGGACAGGGCATTTTCAGAGGGGAAACTAGGAAATGGAATAACATTTGGAATGTAAATAGAGAAAATATCTAATAAAAAAAGAAAATCCTAAATAAATAAATAAATAATGCTAGGGCCAAACTTGGGTCTTCAGAAATATGTCCAGGAGGAAGTATTGCAGAAGGCATTACACTCAAGATAGAGAATGAACTGAAGACCATGTCTATTACTAAGCTAGAACAATCAACTCTAGAGTAAGGGCCTATATATCCTTTTATGTAAATATGTACATGGCTTTTCCAATTAAGTTTCTTTGGGTCAGATCTCTATTGCTGGTGTCCTAAGATCTACCTACCATATTAGAATTATCTTTGCTTTGTTTTAGTCCTATTTTAAAATAAGGCCTATTCTTGAGATAGTACTAATAAAAAGAAATAGATTAGGAATGGCTTGTATAATCTGACCCTTAATGACATTATAAACAAACATGTGGTTATGATCCATAGCTGTGCTGAATTTGGCAGGCCATCTGTACACTCTATCAACACTTTCAAAGCATGCTTTTGCATCTGACAAAGCAGGGAGACTCCTGTGCCAGAAGCTAGAAGAGTATTTCTGTCTGATGTTGTCACTGCTCCTTGTGGCTTTGGACAGCATCTTCATTGAAGTTGTCTTCTCTCTTGAGGTTCTTAATTCCTTATACCAATGATACCCATCTTTCTCCTGATGTCTTGTCTTTTTCTCTTCATTTAAACATCAAGGGGATGCAGTGCTTACATTTTCCCTCGACTTCACTTTAGTGCTCTGGTGTGTAAGGCTTTCAGTATGATTGTTAAATTCATTATTATCCTCCTGCACATTTGTGCTTGCTCTGCTGTTCCCAAGGAGCTTTGATATCCATATCCTCCTACAAGTATTACAACCAAATGCACTTTCCTTTTCTGAGTGAAGATGAGGTATGAACAGAGAAAGCTTGGGGCTGGAATTATATGGCTATTATCTGAGGATATGAGGGCTTTCCACTTTAGCAGAGAGCTCTGCACAAGCCAAGTGAGGAGGCAGATTGTGTGAGACATAAGAGATCCTATATAAAGTCACCAATAAATGACCAGAAAATTGCAGCTAGGATAGAAATTTGGAATCAGTTGCATGAACTAATAAGACAGTGGATTTGATTTGAGTGGAAAATGGTCCGAGATCTATTTGGAGGAAGTTGCTTCCTTTGCTTGATGGACCTGTGTTAATCGTGGCATGGGTGTGGCACACAAAGGAGCAAAGACATATGTGTGTACATGTATGTGCATGTGTGTGTATGCATTGTACGAGTGTGTGTGCTTATGTGCTTCTCCTCTGAACCTCATTTCCCTTACATATATGTGCATAAACATGCATGCACGCGCACGCGCGCGCACACACACACACACATGCCCTCATACATATCTTTACATGGGCTAAATTCTATTATTCTTTCCAACTATTTACCTATTCTTTCTTAAAAATTCATTCACAGATGAGCCAGAATTATCTTTAATAAAAGAAAAATTATGGAAAGTACCCTTAGAAATGAGTATTAGAATATCTAATAGGAATTATTTCAAACTGATCATTAAAAACTAACTGCTGAGAGCCTCGAATGCAGCAGTGTTATTGTGTTAAAGGAAGTTACAAGCTGTGATCCATAGATAACCTCAATTACACCCAAAATACAAACTTTTAATGTCTACCACAAGATTCTACCTCTGCAGTAGCCTTTTGAAAGGGCTATTGAGTGCTGAGAATTTTCTCAGCCACCAGCCAAACTGACTATTGGAAGTAGTTATCCTACAGATATGGCCTGGCTAATCTTCCTAGCACGTATATCATGAAGAGAACGTGATAATCAATTCCCCAGATGGTCCACTACACAACATATATGTCATTTGTCATTCTACCATGCCCAGTATGTGTCCAAGACCAGTAAGATTTGTCCTGCTTCACTCATTAAAAATCTCTCCAATGTAATCAGTAGTGTTTCTGTGTTGATAACTTTAAGAAATAGAAGAAATTGCAAAGTTTTACTGTTCAATGTTTAAACATATTTATTTATTTTTATGTGTTATGTGTACGAGTGTTTTGTCTGCATGTGTGGAAATACACTGCAGAAGCCAGAAGAGGGCACTTGATCTCATGGACATAGAATTGATAACCATTGTCAGTCCCCAATATAGATGCTTGGAACTGAATCTGGGTCCTCTGTATGTCTCTCTAGCCTTGTCATTCATTTTTGACCAAGATAGCAGTGCTAATACAAAAGAGAGTTTAATCATTTTATATTTTCACCCCGTAAAACTTCTTGATTTATAAAATTTTGCATATACAACAATTTGGAAGGGTGGTGCTAGGGACTGAACTGGGGCCCAAGGTATTCTAAAATTGGGCTCTATCACTGACCTATACTAGCCCCTATGAATTGAATAATTTTAACAGAAGAAAAGAACACAAGTGTAAAACACATCTTGTTCATCCTGGTTGGCATTTTTAATTGTGATGTCTCACATTTGTGGCCTTTAGGACAGATTAACATCTAGTTGCTTTCACAAGGGTGCTCACCTTGGCTCCTCTCAAGCAAAATCTCTGATATTCTTTACCATTAAGGTTATCCTGGCTTGATTCATGAACCACACTACCTATCTTAGTTGGGGTTTGTATTGCTGTACCCAAGCACCATGACCAAAAAGTAAGTTGGGGAGGAAAGCTTACGTCTCCACGACTCTGTTCATCACTGAAGAAATCCAGGACAGGAACTCAAACAGTGAAAGAACCTGTATGCAGAAGCTGATGGAATGGCCAAGGAGAAGTGCTGCTTACTGGCTTGATCATCATGGCTTGCTCAGCTTGCTTTCTTATAGAACCCACAATGGGCTGGGTCCTCCCTCACTGATCACTTATTGAGAAAATACCTTACAGAGGCTTGCCTTCAGCCCCATCATATGGAGGCATTTTCTCAATTGAGGTTCCCTACTTTCAGATAATTCTTGTTTGTGTGTCAAGTTGGCTTAAGACTAGAGAGTTGGGGCTGGGCTGAAGCTGGCTTCTCTAACACAGGTTTCTCTTGTTCTTGGGGGAAGTACCTGAAGTTCTGGGCATCACTGAGGCACAAAGCTACAGCTTTTTGCCAATGATCACCTCTGTATCTTCTTCCAACATTGGCCCAAGACATAAAACTGGGGTTGAATATTTGCAGCACTCTCAGGCTTTACATCAGCTATGTAGAGATAGCCATAAAGTGTCCCCACCTGTCTTTGATGTCCCCATGGCTGCACACATGGTATAGAGTTGCTTGCCATTCAGTAACATCCTTCTTTAAATGCAGGCCCCAAACTTAGTGAACATGTTGCAGAAATTGTGGACCACCATTACCTGAGTGCATTCATTCAGTAATTCATTCATTCATGCATTCTCTCACTCTTTTTCATGCCTTCTATTAGATAGATCCTTGTTTATATGAAGACAAACATTTTTAAATAAAACACAGATGATTCTTGAAAAGTACATTACCGATTTTAAAACTTCACAATTAATGTTAACAGTACTGGCAAATATGTAAATGTGTTCTTTAATTGGATTGCTTATTATAATTCTTATTTCAAAATTGCATGTAAGTGTAAAAGGCTACCCTAGCTTCAGTATAAACATTCAATCACAAAAAACTCCAATGACCTGTATGTTTTGTTCAAGCATTCCTGTTTATAGTACTTCTCAACTGAAATAACATTCCAGATAATTCTACTCCTGCTCGGGTCCCTTAATACATTCAAATAATAATCATTTTAATAATATTACCTAATCATAACAAACATTTTCAATGGTCACACTAGATTTTCTTCAGTGGATTCATTAGCATATACTTATCCCCCCCCCTTTACTGGGAGGAGGTACTTGAAAATTCTGCTGTTATAAAGAACATTTTTATCTCCGTGTATGTAAATGTTTCCTCACTAAAAGGTATTTCCAGAAAAAGTACACTGCTATAATGTTCTGGGGACAGACATGTTGCATGTTGCCAATCTGATTTTTAAAAGGAGCTTGTACTCTGCCTTTGAAACATGAGACCTGGAGAGCATTGCATCATGACTACTACATTACTAGTGCTTTCTCTGACTACTAGAGGGCAGGGCTTTCTTACTTGTTTATCAACTTGTTACTTGCCCATTTACTGGCGCTGTCAACTTCTTTTCCTTGTTTCATTCTTTGTGAGACCATAGTGCTTGCATATTGTTAGCATATATATGACCTTTACTGAACACAACTAAATGTCACAGGAACAACAAATAAACACCCTGGTTTTTATTGTTGTTCTGGGAGTTTGGGATGTTACTATAAATAAACAAAATTTATATTTTTGTAAAATTATGTATATCCATCATTTGTGTTGTAGTTCTTTGTTATTTGAATAAAGTTTAATATACCTTAAATAATCCCACTCATATTCATTTAGGAGACTTGGGTTGTTTTTAAGGTGGAATTTTAGATACCCCATGCTTATGGATTGGTAGGATTAATACTGTAAAATGACAATCTTACAAATGTTATTTATAGATTCAGTGTAATCCCAGTCAAAATCCCCCTCTTGTTCTTCAAAGAAACAGAAAAAAAAAAACTCTCATAAAATATGTGTGGAATCACAAAAAGAGCCATGATATCTAAAGCAACCCTGAACAAAAGGAACAATTTTGGGAGGAATTACCATTCTAGATCTTAAGACACACTACAGAGCCATAGTAATAAAAACAGTATGGTACTGGCACAGTCAGACACATAAAACAATGGAACAAAGTCAAAGACCAGAATATAAGTATCCATAATTTCAGCCACTTAATATTTGACAAACATGCCAAATATATGATGAAGTAAAGAAATAATTGTCAAGAAATGGTGTTGGGAAACCTGGATGTCCACATGCAGAATGAAATTGGACCTGTCTCTATGACCTTGCACCAAAAAAAATAAATAAATAAAATAAAATAAATAAAAAATCTAAATGGATCAAAGATCTAAACTGAAACCTGAAACTCTGAAACTGCTAAAAGAAAACACAAGCAGTGTCCTGCATGATGTAGGTGTAGAAAGAGACTTCCTGAAAAGGACTCTATCTGTCCAAGAATTAAGGCCAACAACTGAGAAATAGGATTTCATGAAACTAAGGAGCTTCTATACAACGAAAGAAAGAGGAAGCCCTAAGAATGGGCAAGACTCTTGGCCAGCTATACACCGGGAAGAGGAGAAATATCCAGACTATATAAAGAACTTAAAAACCAAAGAGTTAAAAAAAATCTCAACACATTAAAAAATGTGCTAACAACCTGAACATAGCGTTCTCAGTAGAAATAAAAACTGGCTAAGAACTAGCTCACAAAGTGTCCATTATGCCTAGCAATTAGAGAAACACAAATCAAAACAATTTTGGGATTTTCATCGTGTACTTTTGTGCAAGCAGTTGTCCAACTGTCTCTATATTTTATAGAAAATCCCTTCCTCACTGATTTGTACTTTATTTTTAAACAAATACTAAGTTGATATTTAATAGATTTTATTTCTGGGCTGTCAGTTATATTTTATGGCTCCATTTCTCTTTTGAAAAATATTTTATTTTGACATATGTACAGATACAGATAAAGCTGTAAGAAATAATATAGTGATGTCTCTGTACCTTTTCCACACTTTCATTCAGTTGTAACATCTTGCAAAATTAAAGTGTGGTATCATAACCAGAATATTGGCACTGATATAATTTACCATCCTTAACTTTTCGTGTG
Organism: Mus musculus; assembly: GCF_000001635.26. NCBI lineage: Eukaryota > Metazoa > Chordata > Mammalia > Rodentia > Muridae > Mus > Mus musculus. The sequence goes on along the minus strand of NC_000086.7, from coordinate 161,698,463 downwards.
TGTGTGTGTGTGTGTGTGTGTGTGTGTGTGTGTGTGTGTGTGTTTGGCTTTATGCACTTCTCTAACATTTTTATGGCCATAAAGATCTCTTCTACTGTCTTTTTATAACCACACCTACTTCTTTACCACCCTGTCCTTAACAATTGACAAACGCCATATTTTCCCATCTCTGCAAGGTTGTAATTTCAAAAACAGTGTTATATACATGGTATCATACAGTGTGTACTCTTGGTGTGGGGGTGCTTGTCTTAGCATAATTCACTGGAGATTCGTTATGTTGCCCTGTTTGTCAATAGTTTATTATTATTATTATTATTATTATTATTATTATTAATTATGCTGGATAGCATTCCATGCAATGTGCACATGCCATAGTTTCTTTTTCTCTTCGTGTTTGAGTATATCTGGAGTGTATTTCTCCAGGAGAAATTCTGAGAAGTTCAACTGCTGAGTCATAAGGTAATTGGATGCTTGCCATTTTTACATATTGTTTTAAAGAGTGGCCATAGCAACTTATATTGCTCCTAGAAATAGATGAGGGATCCCGTTTCTCCAAACACTTGTCACTGTTGATATCAGACATTTTTTTTCTACTTTAGCCATTCTAATTGATTGTAGTGCAGTCAGTTGTGTTTTAAATTTTATCTCCCTAATGACCAATAATTTGGAACACTATTTCATGTGTTTATGTGCCTTTATGTCCTTCTCAGTGAAATATATATTCATAGCTCCCACTTCATAATTACATTATTTGTTTTCTTACTGTTGAATTTTTTTAAAAAAATCTCATTTTCTTGTTTTGTAAATGGTTTCTCTGCATCTTATCTTTTCACTTTCATAATGTGATCTTTTACAGAGTAAAGGGTTTAATTTAGATTGACTTTTGTTTAACCTATGGAAGTCTGTTTGCTTGAGCATTATTTATTGAAACTGTCTACTCATCCTCTTTTCAGTTACTCTTGTATCATTTCAAAACTTATTTGGCCATGTGTCTGTGGATCTAGTCCTGTATTCTTCACTGGATCTATGTGTCTATTCATCTTCCCACAGACAGTCATAGTTACTGTGTCTGTATAGCAAATGTTAATACCAGGCAGAGTGATTTTCCCAACTTCTTTATCCAGATATAGTTATTTTAGTTCTCCTTCCTTCCTCCCTCCCTCCCTCCCTCCCTCCCTCCCTCCCTCCCTCCCTCCCTCCCTCCCTCCCTTCCTTCCTTCCTTCCTTCCTTCCTTCCTTCCTTCTTTCCTCCCTCATTATTTCTCTCCCTTCTTCCTTTTTTTGTGATAGTCATGGCTGGTCTCAAACTCGTGGAGATTCTACTGCCTCTGCCTTCTGAGTGTGGGGATTAAAGGCATGCGCCAGCACTGCCTGGCTTCTTTGTCTTATTATATAAAATTTTGGGATACTGTTTTTATGCCTACAGAAAAATTTGCAGAAATTTGGTAAGTCTTGCTTTAAGTATTTAGGTTAATTTAGTAAAACTAAAATCTTTGCTATGCTAATTTTTTTTCTGATTCAGAGTTTTGAATGTGTCATCATTTAGTACGTTCTTGCATTTTTTTCATTCACACATGAAAATTTTCAGTTTTCAGGTCCTGTACATGTTAAAGTTTGGCTTGTGTCTTAGGGTTTCATTGCTCGAACAGACACCATGATCAAGGCAAATATTATAAGGACAACATTAAATTGGGGCTGGCTTACAGGTTCAGAGGTTCAGTCCATTATCATCAAGGTGGAGGCATGGCAGTGTCCAGGCAGGCATGGTGCAGGAGGTGCTGAGAGTCCTATATCTTCATCTGAAGGCTGCTAGAAGAATCCTGACTTCAGGGAGCTAGGATGAAGGTTTTAAAGCCTGCACCCACAATGATATACCTACTCCAACAAGGACTTGTTTAACTATTTCTAGTTTTCAGATTATGATTTAGATTATTTACTTTTTTTAATGTAAGCTTTTGATACTGCAAATTTCCCTGCCTACAATACTTTTGCTGTATTCCAGATGGTTTATTATTTGTATTTTCTGTTTCATTCATTTCTATAGGCTTTTAAAGTTTTTTTTTTTTTTTTTTTACATTCTCCTAGGCACATAGAGTATTCAGAAGTTTTGTCTATTTTCCAGATACTTATTTTTTAAAAATTCTTTTTTTGCTGTTTTGTTTGTTTGTTTTTTGAGACAGGGTTTCTCTGTGTAGCCCTGACTGTCCTAGAACTCACTCTGTAGACCAGGATGGCCTCAAACTCAGAAATCTGCCTGCCTCTGCCTCCCAAGTGCTGGGACTAAAGGCGTGTGCTACCACTGCCTGGCCCAATTTTTAAAAATTCTTGACTCATAGTTTTACTCTTTTATTGGCAGAGGTCATGAAGAGTTTCATTCCTTTCAAGTTTATTAAAATTGATGTTATGTCTATTTTAGTGACTATTACATAGATGCCTGGAAAAAATATGTATATTTGCTATTGCTGGGTGAGGTGTTTCATGTGTATCCTGGTGTTCTTGATGGCTTCCTCTGTGACTCAGATTTCCTACAGCCTTCCTGATTTTCTGTTTAGTAATTATATCCCTTGCTTACCTGTAGATTTATGCACCTCTCCTTTCATCTCACTTGGTTTATGCTTCATTAATTTGTGGCTCTTTTATGGGCACACACATATTCTTAGTATATTTCCCATTAGCATTGTGCAATATCAATTTCTGACTCTAGCAATTCTCCTTTCTATGTTAATATTGATATTGCTTCTATTAATTGTAATTAATGTTTGGTTTATATGTTTACATCATTTTATTTTTCAATTTATTTATGTTACTAGATTTGAGGTGATATTTTGTGAATATGATGAGATATTTTTTACACTCACTGTAGCAATCTTGGTCTTTTTATTGGTAAATTTCCCCCATTCATATTTAACACGAATACTGGTATTTATGAACTAATTCTTATTATTTTATAATTAATGTTATTTTATAATTAATAGGTGTGATGGTTTGCATATGCTTGGCCCAAGGAGTGGCACTATTAGAAGGTGTGGCCTTCTTGGAGTAGGTGTGACCTTGTTGGAGAAGGTGTGTCACTGTGGGCATGGGCTTTGACACCCTCATCCTAGCTACCTGGGAGCCAGTATTCTGCTAGAAGCCTTCAGGTGAAAATGTAGAACTCTCAGTTCCTCCTGCACCATGCCCGCCTGTATGCTGCCATGTTCCTGCCTTGATGATAATGGACTGAACCTCTGAACCCAATTAAATTTCAAGATGTCTGTTCACAACAGTAAAACCCTAAGACAATAGGGGTCTTCACATTCTTAGCCTTCTGTTTTCCTTCTCTAGATTTCACATGAGCTACTTGATCTCTTGAATTAATCCAGTTTGAATTATTTATAGTATTTCTGGGTGTAGTTCTTCAGTTTGCTTTCTTAATTGAAAATGAATTTTGAATATTACAATATAGATATATGTTGTATCAGCATTTCTTGTCAATAAAAAATTTCCACTTCAAATAACAAGGAGAAAATCTAATTCTATCTTCATTCTTAGATTTTTTTGTTTTAAAATATCGTTGACTTTGATATCAGGTGATGATGTAATTTTTGTTTTAATTATCAAGTGCAACCTAAAAATATATAAGGCTACTTTATGGTATGCACTCAGAGTTTTTCCTATTTCAGTTATTTCCTCTTTAATACCCTTTTCATAATTTGCTTTCATCTTGAAGAATTCTCCTTAGTCAGTATAAAAGATAGGTTTGAGAACAATACTTTCTCTTTTTCCTTCATATGCAAATATATTAATTTCCATTTCATTCCTGGAGAATATTCCAGCTTTTAAAGAATTGGTCTCCATGCTTTCCAGATGAAAACCAATCATTTGCATTGCCATTCCCTGGTAGGTAATACATCATTTCTTTCTGCTGCTTTCAAGAAGCTGATGTTTCCCTTTTATTTTCAAAACTCAATTAAAATGCATGTTGATTTAGGTTCATTTGAATTTATTATGTTTGAGGCTTACTTTGTTTTTTGTTTCTATGTATTTCTTTGTGATAAATGTGGAGTCATAATAATTTAGCTCCACTTTCCTATTTTACTGGAACTCTGATGTTGTAGATGTTGAATCCTTTATTAGTGTGTCACAGGTCACGACAAATCTGTTCATTCCCCCCTCAGTCTATTTTCTCTTCTTAAAGACTGCCTACATTTTATTAATTTGCCCTCCAATTCAATGATTCTGTCTGCTGACATAGTTCCCTTACTATTATGTCTAACCAACAAGTTGAAAAGTTTGAATAATAAATTTTTTAGTTGAGGGATTTCTTTTTCATTATTCTTATAAATCATACCATTTCTGAGACAGAAGATGACCAGCTTGGTCTTCATGGGGGTCCCCCAAACAGCTGGAGAAGGGGTTGTCCCTGAGCCTGCTGCCTGCCTGCCTGCCTGCCTGCCTGTGGATTCTGTGCCTCTAAATGGACAGCATGGCCTAGCCTCAGTGGGACAGGATGTGTCTAGTCTAGTCCCACAGCAACTTTGATGTTTGTATGTGTGTGTTGGGGTGGGTGACACCCAGAGGGGGACTTCCCTTCCCAAAAGAGAAGAAGAAGAAATGGGGGAGGACTTGCATGAGGGGATAGTGGGGGGAGAATGAGGGCTGATAATGGGTTATAAAGTGAATAAATGAATAAATAAATTTAATAAAAAGGAATTTATTTATTTTAAAAGCCTTTAAAAAACAATCACAAATGTTTTATAGTCTTCATCAAGTAATTCCAGCAACTGATTCATCTTTTGATCCATATCAGTTATTTTTACTTTTAAATCATGATTTCCTTGTATCTTGATTCTATGGAAAAGAGTCTTCATTTGCATCCTGGACATTTTTGCTATTATGTTACTAAATAACAAGCATGACTTATTGTGTTTTAGGAGGCAATTACTTTGGTTAGGTTTGGCATTCAAAGCCTGATGGAATTTTATGCACTGTAATTTCAATAATCATTTAATTCTCAGAGTCTTTGCAATACTTGTGATGTGGGTCATTTGCTTTGTGATGCTAAGGCACTGGCCAATCCCTGGTGATTCTGCCTTGGCAACCAGAGGGGTTTTTGGCAGGCAGGACCACCTGTGGACTCAAGGTGAAAAAAAAAGAAATCTTGAACCCATAGGGCTAAAGAATGCTTTCTGGGTCAGACATCTCTTTGTGTATAGTACAAAGTTGGTCCCAATCTGCCATCCAGTGTCCCTCAACAGAAGAAAACTATCTCAGACCCTGCATTAGCTGCTTGTTATAGGAGTTCCCAGCGCCTTCATTCTTGCCAGTACTTCAGGTTCACTGATATTGTCAGAAGGGCAGGGGAATGAGGGTACTTAGGTTCTTCTATTAATTACGGTTCTTATTTCTGTGACCAAATAATTGACAAAAGCAACTTAGAGGAGGGAGAGTTTATTTTAGTGCATGGTTTGGGACCATACAGTCCATCATAGTAGGAAAGATATGATAATGAGAATTTACACCATTTTTTGTAAATTCCAGTTTTACTCATTTACAGACTTTCAATCCATGCAAGCTCAAGTTGAGGTATTTTCATTATTTATTTATTTACTTTATATCCCAATCGCCATTTCCCCATGCTCCAGGTCACACCCTCACAAGGCACTCCCCCAATCACCCCTCCCCTTGTCCTCTGAGAGAGGAGGATCCATGGCTATCACCCCACCCTGGCACATCAGGACTCTGAGCCACCTCATCTTGTTTCATTTTGTTTTTCAACAATATTTTTTAGATTATAATAAAATTACATTTTCCCCTCTCTGTTTTTCTCTCCAAACCTTACCATAATACTTCTCCCAACTCTCCTTCACATTCATGGTCTCTTTTTTCAGTCAGTGCTATCTCATGCATAGATAGATAGATAGATAGATAGATAGATAGATAGATACATAGATAGATAGATAGACAGACACACACACACACACACATTCTTAAGTAACCTGTTTAGCCCATACAACATTACTTGGATGTGTTTTCAAGGTTGACTATTTGGCACAGGACAATCAATGGTGTGCTCTTCCTTGGGGATAAGTGCTTGCATCTTGGTAAATCAGAAAACAGAGAATGGGAAATGCTCAGCTGGTTTTCCTGTTTTCTTCCATCCAGGCCCCTAGTCCTTGGCATGGTGCTTCCTGCAGTCAGGGCAGCATTTATCCTAGTATTTAACACACTCTGAAAACACCTTCACGGACACATCAAAAGTTTTGCTTTGGTAGGTGTTTGTCAAGCCAATCACGACGACAAACATAATTAATCAGCACAATTATCTTGTGTTGCCAGGTTAGGCATCTGCAAATGCCAGGTCTGAGAAGAGTAAATAGAAGATACCTGCTGCCGTGCCATCTCAGTCACGAGATTCCAAGACTCACTTCCTCAAGTACTTTGCAGAGTACTCCTTTGGTTGCCACTAATTTTCCCCCAGGGTCTAGAGATATGCTTTCAAGGGAGGAGCCTAAGTCATTTTCTCCAAACAAAAACTTTACAGTTGATACTTATTGGATTTAGAATTATGAAATTCAAGAAAATAGTGACTATCATAGGATAGATATTAAAATAATTTTGACATAGAAAGCAGAAGAGAAGCAGCATTTAAAATGATCTCATGGTATCAAATATATAAGGTGTGTCATTGAGAGCAGGCAAAGCAAAGGAGAGACCAGAAAGGTTGTGGAAAATAGCCTTCAACTAAGGGTGAAAGAGTACTAAGAAGCTGAGTGGGGTTATTATTGTATTTCTTTCATGATGGAATTAGGGGTCAGAGGATCTGAAGCATTAGGCTGCTTACCTACAATTGCTTGGGTCGGCTGGACGATGGTTATAGAATTCAGGATTATGACGTTCCAAACCGTGGAAACAGAATATTGTTTCCCAGAGCACTGCTTTCAAACTCCAAACACATTTTCTAGAAAAAATACTGCACCCATGAAGTAAACCTTTTGCATATTTTGCAAATGACCAACAAGTTGAAATAGAAACAAATGTTTACTGTGTCTGACTAGTATTAAATATCTGTTATTAATTGCCTTTTAATCATGTTGCTAGGCGAACACTTAATGTTCAAGGCTTCATCTTCAGATGATAATTACCGAGTGAAGTGCTTACTTTTAGAGAAAATTTGTTCAGATTTTACTGGCATTTGAGCAAGTTTGTTAGCAATAGTTATATCCCCTTGAAGGCTCTTACTTCCAGAATTTATTCATGATAATTTCTAATAATTTATATTTCTCTGAGTTTTATTTGCCCATTGTCCATGTAAGTTAAACACTTGTTCTGAAACAGTATATACAGGACTCCAAATAAAAGCTGACTACTTGATAATTAAAAGTATTTGAGTCTTTCATTATATTTACACACACACACACATATATACATATATATATAATTGTAATGTAATAAATAGTGGACTGTGTATATAGTGGATTTAGGTTCCTTTTCAAAGAAAAATTAGTTTTCAAAGAAGCTTGAAACACAAGACCTAGCTTGTACTCCCTCTCACCCCTTCAAAAACAAATCCTTTATGAAATCATCCACAAATGTGCCTAAGTACAGGTAGCATCCTCAATGAAAATAAGATCTGCTTAGTACAGTGTAAAACATCTATGTATTTTGACAATTGGTCTGTAATTGTCGCATTAAAAGATAGAAAACACATATGTAGAAGTAAAAGGGACCCTTGGGGGGGGGGATCTATGAACACTTCAAAGATATCAGTATGCTATGTAAATCCCTTGAATACAGTAAGTGCTCATGAGAAAAAAACAATGCAGAGCACTTTTCCAGAAGTGTCTGTCTTTCAGCTAGCTGACTCTTCTAATTGAAGTTTAGCTCATTTCAGGGGTCTTAGCTTCTGCTCAAATGTCCTATAGCATTCATGAAGGGAGTTATGATGTCTTGATGTGAGGTGGCAAGGATTTGCATGGGGGAACAATCTGATTTATAGATTACACATGCAAGTATGTTTCTGTTAGTATGAACTCTTCTTGCTTTACTTGGAAGAACCTAAAGGTTAAGTTCACAGAATATTCAAGTGTTATACAGATGATCTCCATGAGGTACAAAGTACTCTTTCAGATGGCACGTTCAGCACATATAATTCTGTTCCTCATGGAAACATGAAGTCTGTCCATGCAGACCTGCTGAGAAGGAGCACTGTACCTACTGTTTCCCCCTTACTTGTTCCAAAACATAGTAACAAGTGAAGTTCCAGAATATTCTCTTACACCAAAAGCATCCTTGATGTAAACAGGCAAGAAAAGCCACCATTCTTACATTTTCTAGAATCCTATTGAATTTTAAAATAAGTAACAACTGTAAAGTTTTGTCTGGGAAAGATGGCTTAGGCACCTCCCTCCAAAGCATATCTCTAAGCCCTAAGAAAATAATTAGTGGCAACCAAAGAAATACTCTGAAAAGTACGTGAGGAATTGAGGCCAACTTTGCACTACCAATCCAAGGTGGAGACATTTTATTTGCTATAAACAATAATTTGCTCGCTTAACAGCAAAAGAGCCCAAAGTATTCTAACTCAAATGTCTCTTTGAGGATACAAATGAGGTCGAATTAATCCATACTCCCTAGTTTCATGATCCTAGTTGCTTATTTAAAATTATTAACTTTTAGGAATAGCCTTCCTTTTCCCAAATGAGTGTTTCTGTATGTCCCTGGCATAATCTCACAGAGGTCTCTGGAACCAGTATGGCAGCTACAGGTCCCACACAACCACCATTAGCAGGATTTCCTTCTTCCCTGCTATAGCTTCTCCTGGTCAGTGTCATCTCAGACAAGGAGCAATAGCGTCTGCCTACCCTGGCTGCTGCTGCTACTGCTACTGAGAATTCCAGCTTCTTTACCAGTCTCACTCTGTAGCTACGCTCTCTAAATAGTCTATGACACAATCCCATGGAGACCTTCTGTTTGGGGCAGTCAGCCAGAGAATGCCTCTCTTCTCCAGTGTGTGATATTATTTTGTCACCTGAGCTCCAAAGCAGAACGACTTGGTGTTAGTCTCTGTGTCATAAAATGGCTCCTTCTGTGTCATATCTTATTACATTTCTCTGCTGAAGATCAAAACCATACCATGAAAATAGGAAAGAAAATTTCTCTGGCTTTCTGCTTCTCTTCTTCTTTTTCTTTTTTCTTCTTTTTTTCTTTTCTTCTTTTTTTCTTTTCTTTTTTTTTTCTCTTCTCTTCTGGCTTTCTGCTTCGTGTATCTAAATCCTCTTTCTTCTTTCAAACATAAAACTAATAAACTAAAAAAAAAAGTCGTGGGTATTAATTCATGGAATTAATGTAGCTCAGTCTACCATATCTATCCCACTTGCCAGCCCACATGGTAAGTGATGTAAGTCAGGATTTTGTCATTGTTGTTGTTAACCTCAGTCCTCTGCTTGGTTTTGACTCTTTAAATAAGGCCTTAGATTCTGAAGAGAACTGGTCTTCAGAACGCTAAGGAGAAACTTCAGAAGTGAACAGCACAATTACTGTAGTGCAGAGAGTAAATGTTCGAATGAATAGATAAGTGAGCAGATTCCATGTTACCGCTATTTACTGTGCAAGTCGCTGTCAGTGCCCTCCCCATGTGTCCTATGTGGTTTTTGAGGTGTCCTAGGGGAGGAAGGAATGTTTCACAGTGGGAAGAGTTGACAATGGAGCCTTCATGGGATTGTACCTGTCAGTGTATTTCAAAGTCTTCCCGTTTGTGCATTCCAGGTGAGGTAGCATTTTAAATTATGTTACACAGCTGTAACTAATAACCCTCTAAAAATAGGTCTGTAACTTGAAATATGATCCCCATAAAGAAACTATAGCTCAAGGCACAGCTATTTATGTAAGTATATCAAACCAGCAAATGATGCCAGCACTGACAATTCTACCCTGGTAGGAGCTCAGCATTACACAAAGTAATGACATTCTAATTAGACTGATGGGGCAAAGACACAATCAGAGACTATTTTAAATATACTATTATCAAGTATCTTATTCTTTCTCAAACAAGCATAAAAATAAAGATTTAGATGTAAGTATCATAACCAGGAGATAATTCCAGGAAATTACTCTGAGGGCAGGAAAGTGACATAAATTCCCTAAAACCCATAGAGTATGCTGACTAGTGGGTTACTAATTTGTTGTAGCCAGGGCTCCTCCATCCTTCTTAGTACCCCCAGACCGCATATTGGTTTTTCCCTTTGAGGTTCCAAGAAGTTGGGACATTCTTTCAGTGATTCCTGTCTTTGCCAAAAGGAAGTCATTCCTGGGGTGTTTGTTCCCCAGAACTTGAGGCACCTTCAGTGCATATTGTTCACATTTTAACAATTTTAACATTTAGAGAATGCTTTCCTGCATGCAAACATTAAAGCAGTTGCTCATACAGGGCCTCTGGATGACGATTGCGACTGTTGTGTTTGGTGGTGTCTGCCCATGCAATGGCCCTTCCTGGGACAATACATCATTCCTCGAGCTATCATAAAGTGGTAGCAGAGCTTGGAATGGTGATGTATACCTTTAAATTTAGCACTTAGGGGCATTGGCAAGGTCATGAATTCAAGGCCAGGCTAGGTTACATAGCCATCTGTTATGAAGGAAGAAAGGGAAAGAAGAAGGAAGGGAAGGAGAGAGAAAAAGAGGGACAGATGGAAGGCAAGGATGAGAGTATGAAGACATAATGATTGGAAATTCCTTTAAAAATGAATGTATCAATATTATTCAGTTTGTCTTTATCTGACCTTTTCAAAATATATTTTACATAGTCCTTACTATTTATACACTGCATGTATAACATATAACATGGTGATGGAATATGAATGTAATTAAAAACAAAACAAATATATTTGTATTGGTGGTTCATGGTCAAAATCCTTTTTATTTAAATAGACGCTAGATCAAAAAAAGCTTTGCTGTTCAATCTTCTCAGAAAAATTCTTGAGCATGAAAGCATCCTGTTTTTAAACACTCCAGGCCAGAGTAGAGCCATAGACTTAAAACATAAAAGCCTTATTTATCTCCAGAGGGGGCATACAAAGAACTCTCTCTCTCTCTCTCTCTCTCTCTCTCTCTCTCTCTCTCTCTCTCTCTCTCTCTCTCTCTCCAGTAGATTTTACTACCTAGCTGCATCTTTTCTTTGTGTATCATGGCATTTTAAGAGCAGGCTGTGTTTTAAATGAAAATGTCAAAACTTTGGGTTCATGTCTTAATTCATGGAGGGGAGAAAATAGCGGAAGGAGACAGTACTCTAATATTACCATTTCAGGGCAGTGATAGTGAGCTTTGTTTTACCAGGGAATTCAAAGATAATATTTCTCTTGTGATACTGGACTGAGATGTTCTTCATGTGGACAAAGGTAACATCCCAGGCCAGTGAGGCAGGCATGAATGGAAAGCCAAAAGAGCTTACTGGTTAATTAAATTTATATTTCTCATTTACCATTTAGAGTGACTCCTAGTCTTAAATAACTTAACTAAGAAGGTTGGGCAAGTCAGGATTTTTCTGAGTCATGCCTTAGTTATTAGTGGTTAATGAGTTAGTGCTATATATCAATTATTTACAGTGTATCAAGAAAATTAAATGTCAAGAAGGGCTACAAGACCCATGGCCATGAGCCATCTACTCTACATTCTCTTTCAGTACCCTGGGTACTAAAGGGTAGGTTTTGGAAGACTGTGTCTTCCTTACAGACACCAAATCTAAGAAGATACCATCCAAATTTGCAAACTCTGCTCAGCTAGCTAACTACAGGCAATCAGTAGTTACTAACTGAGTATCTGTGGTATACTCAGAAAGATGGAGAGGAGAGGAAGCAGCAGGGAGAAAATGGAATTAAAGAAGAGAACAAAGAAGGCTGCTTATGATGATAGCCAAATAAGAAAGGCAAACATGCAAGTCTCTCAGAACGGAGAGGCTCTGGTGATCAAGAAAGCAACCAGGAGATGTGTAGATCATGGTCAGAAGGACTTTCAAAGCTGGAGGGACCATATCATCAGATTGTGGATTCCTCTCTCCAGAGATATTTGAATCAGCAGGTCTGGGATGAAGAACCAGGATCTACCTTTCTCACTAGTTCCCAAGTTGAGCTCATGCTACTGGTCTGGAGAGAAGGATTTGAAAATCTTCACTGGTGATTTTTTTCTATGCAGAATGTAGAGGGCTCTCAAAGGTTGAGGTGAGGAAGAAGTTAAGAGAAATAAGGTGAAAGAAAGAGGAAGACATATTTATAAAGATTCCAAATTGAATAGACTATGTATGAGATAATATAAAGAAGTTTTTTTTGACTGAAAATGTTTTTCTTCTCACAGTTCATTCCATTTCACAATTTTCTTACACTTAATGATATTGTCATCCTGTGCTACCTACTGAAACTTTCAACACGATTTTTAACGTAGTATTTTTATTCTTAGTTTTGTAAATCTAGTTTTGATAATATTGATCTCACTACTTCCCATAACTCCTTCCAAATCCATCTCTCATCCTCCACCTCGTCTTTCATTTAATAAAACACAGAGTCTAGTTTGTGGTGCTCATATATTCATGGATATAGGGCTATCCACTGGAGTGTGATCAATCTACCAGGACGCACATTCTTAACAAAAACTGATTTTCCTTCCTCAAGAAGCCATTAATTTTCAGAACACTTCTTAATCAGGGGTAGGAGCTCATGAGCCTTTCCCCTTCCTTGCAAGAATCTTGGCTGCTTGATCTTGGGCAGGTTTTGTGTTTTCTGAAATCCACAGCTATGTGAATTCATGAATATAGTGGTCTTGTCATATCCAGAAGATACTGTTTCACTCTGGTCCTATTTTTGAAATTTATCCTATAGACAAATGGAAGTCATTGAATGCCTTTGACTAGTAAGAAGATGTAACTGAAATTTTAGGACTATATCATTTGTCAGCAATTTCCACATGCCGTTTCCTGGGGAGTCTATTTTCTATACATCTCAGACACAGAGAGCAATGTCAGATGAAGAAAGAAACAAACAAAGCAAAACAAAACAAAAAAAAATTTGACAAAGTTTAGATTGCTCAACAGTAAGCGTAATAGGAGTTTGTCAAAGGAATGGATGAAGGGTTATTTATAGCACTGGCAATTTACTAGCAACAACACCACAAGAGAAGTCTTCCTCCACCCCCTAGCAGTTATTCATTGCTTATGTATTTGGGGAGAAGGAATACAGGAAACTCATGGTCCTCAGGGGTCTTATATGCCTGTGAACCTTCTTATCTTTCCATGACGCAATGCTAGGGGGCTCATTCAAGTAATTACAGCTGTTCTTCTTTCAAGATAGCAATGACCATGTCATTGGAAGAGATCAGTACAATGCTGTACACAGCAATCAGGTGTAGGAGCCTATATTCCATAGGCAGAGAAGAGATAATCTCAGAAAGAATATGAACAAAATTGCAAATTTATTTAACTTGCTTAAAACTCAATTTACATTCTCTTCTTTCCAATTGGAGATACAGGAAAAACTGCCTTTTGAGGGGGTATATTTTGGTGAGAAACATGCCCAGCATTCCTCTCAAGAAAGAATGCAAATACATGGAGTCCAGGCTTTGAACCGCCATTAGTCAGGCTTTCCTAAAAGTGACAGCATGGAAATCCTCAAGTCTGCTCAGAGTCTGTGCCAATTTGATGGGAGAATCTGCAGATTTTCAGGGAGTAAGTTGATCCATGATGGCCTTCGATGCAGGAATGAGGAATTTTCTGTTTATAGTTTTGTCTCAAAAAGGATCCAAATTTACTCCACTCTGGAAGCACATCATTAAGGGGGAATTTTCAGTGTTTAAAAATGCTTTATAACATGATCTCATTGAATTTCTTCTCCTTTCCCTCTGTGCTGATAAATGCAATTGGTGTGGCATGAAATCTACATTAGGCAGAAGAATTTTGCCATAAACACATACATATGCATGTGTCACACATTCTCATACACAGACCATTGAGCACTGTCTAGGGACTCTGAGTTGCCCAGGCATATTTTTTCATAAAGGGAAAAATCAATGTAGGTAGGCACAAAAAAGCATATATTGAGAACCTTTGGGAAAGCAGATGGAGGAGGCGGAAAAAGACAAATAGGAAGAGGAAGAGGAGGAGGGGGGAAGAGGAGGAAGAGAAGGAGGGGGAAGAGGAGGAGGAGGAGGGGGAAGAGGAGGAAGAGGAGAGGGGAAGAGGAGGAAGAGGAGGAGGAGGGGGGGAAGAGGAGGAAGAGGAGGAGGGGGAGGAGGAAGAGGAGGAGGAGGAGGAGGAGGAGGAGGAGGAGGAGGAGGAGGAGGAGGAGGAGGAGGAGGAGAGCCAAGCATAAAGAGTTGGGAAATGGTCTAAAGAAGCATTGATATGGTTATCTATGAGAGACCAAGCAGCCATGTCTATGAATTAAGCCTAAAGGAGTCTTGAGTCAACCAGTGGGTAGATCAGGTTCAAAAGGAAACCTCTGGCATCTCTAAATTTCCCTGTGCCTTTCTCCTCTTCATTTCCAACTCACCTGGTAACCCTTATTTCTTCTGTGCTTTCCCCATTCATTCCTTGCTTTACTCCTTTAGCCATTACTCTGCTTCCTGCGAGTTGAATGGTAATTTAGTGCATGTTCAGGGTTTGTGTTTTTTCCAGCATGTTTTGCAATAATATCTTATTGCTTTTGTTCTCCATGGCTAGAGGGTGGGTGCCTTGGGTTGACTCTCCAAATTTTTAAGGCAGGAAAACTACGGATAATAGACCAAGTGAATTGCCAAAGATGAAAGGCCTGCGACTAACACCCATTATTTTTTACCCTGGCAACTGAAATAAATGCAAGAGCTGGATTGCAGTAATTATTGGGGGAAAGAATTGGAAGGCATCGTCCTTTGTGATTCTTTTGTAATGAATGTGGCAACAGAGGAGATGGCTTTTGCCAGTTTTTAATTCAATGGAAAATGTGAACATATTTCTGATTTATTTGCCACACCTCCAGGTTTATCATGCACAAAATGGAGACAATACAATAATCAGTATATACTTTACAGTTGTTGTAAGGATTCAATGACCTAAAACTTGTCAAGCACTTCCAGTAACAGGTGACATCTAATAAGACCTCACTGCATTCATGGTTATTATAACTACAATTTATTTAAATGTGAAAACCTTTGTGTTCAAATAGTCTAAAACATGTACACCCAAAATGCCTAGGTGAAAAAATAGTATTGCGTTTTGGAAAACTGTATCAGAAAAACAAGATAACAGGTGGAGCCAGTTAATGAGCAAGCCAGTGCTCTCCCTGGATGACTTAGAAATAAAATCTTTCTTATTTGAGGATATTTCTATTAGGGCTCACTGTGTATCTAGGGTGATGGAGCCCAAAAGGTGCAGATGCCATTTTCACTGCTCTCTCCCATCATAGCAGAAATCATTTTGCAGCCACTATGGATCCAGGATTATGTTGTTGTCAAGCCTTTCTATGGCACCCATATTCATCTATGACTGCTAAGGCACTAAATGGCTTGTGTCACCTTTCATAAATAAGCCCTCTGTCACATCTCTCCTTCCGTGATATAAACTAACAATTTCTTGGTTATGCTTTTCACCTTTCTTGCTCTTCCTGTCCTGTCAAATCCTTTACACAGTGTCTTTGGAAGTTGCACATAGCCCCAAAACAAACAATACCATATATCCTCCTCAGTCTGCCTTTATCTAGTGTCTATTTGAGTTTGGCTTTCCTACAGCTCTCTTAAGCACATGATATTTACCTTATTCGCTGAATTTTGTAGAAATTATCATTAGCATTTACCTGGTATCCCTCAAATTTTCAGTTCTTGCCCGTTTATTTTTATATTTTTATTATTTCGTATCATCTGTGTAGTACTGAAGCTTGAGCCTAGGACTCTGTGCATACCAAGCAAGCCCTCTACCTTAGTTATAGCCTCATGCTTGTTTTGCTTTTTATTTTAAGACAAGGTTTTACTAAACTGTCTAGGCTGGTTTTGAACTTAGTATAAAGCCTAGGCAGGCCTGGAACTTTGGACTCCCTGCTTCAGTCTTCCAATTACTAGAATAGCAGACCTAACTCACTAGGCCTGGCTAATATATCTATATCTATATCTATATCTATATCTATATCTATATCTATATCTATATCTATATCTATATCTATCTATCTATCTATCTATATATATATATATATATATATATATATAATCTTCTTTTCTCTATTTCCATTGCTAGAGATGCTAAGAAAGAGAGGAGATCAAGCAGAGACCTTGGGACCTGGGGGATCATCATACTAGTGAGTTCTATGGGTTTCGCTGTGCCTCATATATCACAAACTTGGGTATGAAATAGCTAGTACTTTGAGAACAGGAACAGACACTAGAACATAACCTTTCAAAAGAACTACTGTGTTCCAGGTAAACACTAAAGAAAGAACCATAGCCTCGCTGTTCCCTTCCTCACTGCAAACAAAACAAAACAAAACAAAACAAAAACAAAGACGCAAACAAACAAAAAACTCAACTCACCAGAAAAGGCCAGGAGAGGAAACTGGACTTACTATGCATAGTTATACTGAGGCGTTTCAGCTTCTTACCATAGTAATGTCGCAAGAGGCTGAGGAGAAGGTCAAAACTTTATTCCTGTTGGATGGCAACCATCTTTCACCACCACCTGGGAGTAACAAGCTACTTTCTCTAGCCACCTTGGTCTTGCCAGACCACCAGAGGAAGCTTTATCCCCACCAAATGGTAACAAAATTTCCCTTCCAGGAAACTGGGGTCTACAAGGACAGTTGGAACATCGCTCAGATGACAGCACACTCTTAGTAGGAAACCTGGACTTCTTTGCTTAGCTGGCAGGAACAGTGACTGTTCTACTTCCCTTCTGGAGCAATATCAGAGGAAGCCAACTGAAACAGAAGTTTTAAATAAAATCAACATGAAGATGGCAGAGTTGTTAGGATTAAAAACAGCTCTCATAAAAACGCCTCATTGGGCAATTACAAATATAATTGAAGCAAATTAAAAGTACAAAGTCTAAGCAAAGAGAAGATATAAAGATGAAACAAATGAAAATTATAGATGTAAAAAATACAATAATGCACTTAATGAGTGAGTACCAATACAAAATTTAGAAGAAAGAGGATATAGCCAGTGTACTTGAAAAAAGAACAATAAAAAAATCAAGCAGTATAGAAAACAGAAAAATATAAAGTATAAAAATGGTTAGAGTTGTATTTTCAAAAAAGAGATCTAGCATCTGGGTCGTGAAAATCTTAGAAGGAGAGGGAAAAATGATGGTGCTAAAAAAGTGCCATATCTATCTGAAAGAGTGGCTAAAGGAAATGCTTTCTTGTTTGATAATTTCACACATGCATACAATGGGTTTTGGTCAATGTACCCCTACTCTGTCCTATCCAATTCCTTCCCTACCTCTCCAATTGCTCTTTCTTAAACCCACTGAGTCCACTTAGTGCTGACAATATGTGCATGGATGTAGAACCATCTGCTGAAGCATAGGTAGGCTTTCAGAGCCTACACCCCCAAAGTAAATGTATTTCTCTGTTCCAGCAGCCAACAATTGCCAATAAGAGTCTCAGTTATGGATAAGCCTCTGCCCTATCCATGCTGGGACTTGACTGGTTCCATCTTGTGCATTTTTTGTGTATAAAATATGAGTGAGCCACTTTGTGTTCACGTATGTGATGACTCTGACACATCCAGCAAATACTGTTTCTCTGTAGGTGTCTTACAATCTTTTCACGTCACCTTTTACAATGATCCCTAAGCACTGGAAGAAGTGGCCATGATATATCTGTCCCATTTGGAACTAAGCACTGCTTCCACTCCCTACCCTGTCATATGGTAACTCCATTTAAATTCCTTTTATATATGTATATATTTTAGGAAGCTTCTACAATAGTATATCTTGTTATGTCCTTTTCAGAAGTTATCCCCCCTCTCCTCTACTGTAACTTCCAATTTCACATCCTAAAGGAAGTTCTTTAAACAAAAAGGAAACAATGAAAGAAGAAAGAGCAATAAACAGTAAAAAAGCAAGTAAACACATTTTACATTTCATTAATTTTTTAAAATTATCTTTGGAGAAAACTTATACACTGCCTGACGTGTTTCTAAATTTGTATAGACAGAGAAAACATTTGACATAATTATATCTATAAAGAAGAAACTAAAAAGGCATAAAGGGAAATAAAACTTCTGTACATAGTTGAACTGGTCAAATATGTAGTAAACTCTGATAAATGATATATCCATAATACAATAACTAGAGAAATCATGAAAAAATACACAAGGATATATAATTCAAAGCATCATGAATCAATCATAATTTGTATATAAAAATGTTCAAATAACCTACACTTATCATTAGAAGGCAGGAACATTCTAAACAGAGTAGAAATAGAAAACAAAATCATCAAATAGCAAATTTAATTCTCAACATATCAGTAACTGTATTTAGTGTCAGTGGTTTAAGTACACCAATCAAGAGGCAGAATTGATTATTGAATTAAAAGCATGACACTTCTACATGGTATAGCATACCTTCAAATATAATGTACACAGATTGTTAGTAAAGATATATCATGTAAACAGTAGCTATTACTAAAATAAAGTCAAAGTGGCTAAGTTGATTTTACAAAAAGTAGATTTTACTTTAAAGACAATTACCAAAAATATTGTTTCCCATAATAGAGAAGAGTCAACCCATCAAGAAGACATATGAATCTTAAATGTGCATATATTATCTGACAGAACTGCATAATATATATGAATCTGAAAAGGGAAATCTGCAATTGTCTGAAAACTACAGAGTTCCTCTCTTAACAACATACAGACTATCTAGACAGAAAATTAGGCAATAAAATGCAAGAATTCAACACCATCAACAAAAAACAAAACCAAATAGACATTTATCCAGTACACTATTTAACAATGAAAGAATAGCTATTCTCTGCAAGTGCCATATGCCAAAACAGACAGTATTTTGGCCATAAAACAAACCTCAACTCACATAAAAGTATTAAAATATTATACACTACGTTCTATAATACCAGAGGATTACATCAGGAAATCAATATTTATAAGAAAACAGGGGACTCTTATTAGAGTTGGAAGTTAGACAATATACTTCTAAGTGAAATATGTCAAAGAAATCTGGAGAAATATTGAAGACACAAAATTGAATTTAAATGAAAATATATCTCAAGATGTATAATATCCAAATAATGCTGTGAGAGAAATATATCATTTACATCAAAAACTCATAATGCAGTTACATAACTACCCACTTCAATAACTTAGAAAAAGAAGTGCAAAGGAAATCCATAGCAAGCAGAAGGCAGGAAATAATAGATGCAAGCAACAAATAAAAATGACAACTGAAAAAAAATAGAGAAGTCAATCAATGAAACAAAAAGTTCGTTATTCAAAAAAATCAACAAAATTGACAAACTCTAGTAAGATTAACGAATATAAGAGAATAAAGACAAATTGTCAATATTAGAGAGCAGACCCTCAGACATCAAAAGGATAACAAAGCAACACTATGAAAACTCTCCACGCATAAATCCAACAACTTAGACAAGATGGAGCATATTTTCAAAAAGTGCAAACTATAATGATTTCTTCGATGAAAAATTGAGTATTTAAATAGTTCTACAACCACTAAAAGTTGAATTTGTAATTTATTTACTTTGTTTTTTTTTATTTATTGTTTGAGAGTTTCATACCTGGCAACTGTCTGTACACCATTTCCATCCTCCTTCTCTGCCTCTAACTCCTCCAGTGTCTCCTCTCTCTCAAATTCATGATCTCTCCTTATTACACACACACACACACACACACACACACACACACACACACACACACACATATATATGCATCTATAGAGCATCTCCCAAAGATTTTTCCATAACTAAATCATTTCATTAGTGAATCTTACCAAATGTTTAGAGAATCAAAACAACCCTAGGTCCATCAAGCTGCTTGGGGTTGAACTTGATAACTGAGTGTGATAGCCCAGACCCATATAGTAGAGGAAGAGAAGCAACTCCTCTGGTGTCCACAAGTTTACTGTGTCATGCTCTGTCCCTATTAGCAAATGGCATAATTATATAAGTAGCCAATCCCAAGAAATCTCCAAAACACTTTAAATGAAAATGAATGCATAAATCCATGAAGGATACATTATGAACAAAAAACTCAATCCTACTTCTATAAACTAGCAATGAACATCAAAATTTAAAATATAGTATCATTTACAACCACTAAATATGTAAGACCTTTATGCTGGAAAATACAAAGTATCATTTAACAAGAAATAAGATATACATAAATAGAGACCCTATGCCCCTGAATTGAATGACTCAGCTCAGAAAAGTTTATTTGATCTTAACACATGGAAAATAACATTCCTATCAAAATCTTCATAAGAAAATCTTTGGAGATATACATAAGATCATTCTGCAAAGAAACTATGCTAACTAAAACACTTGGGGAAAGAAGGGAAAAGTAGCAAGATGGATAAATCCCTTTCTTCATTGCTATGATCAAACACCTGACAAGAAGCAACATAATGAGGGAAGAATTTGTTCTGGCTTACAATTCAGGGAACTTACAATTACAGACCACTGGGGCTTGGAAATAATGGCAGCAGGAATATAAGTCAGTTGGTCACATTGCCTCCACGCATGAAACAGAGAGATGAGCACCAGTTCTCAGCCAACTTTCTCATTTTGTTCTATCCAGCCCATGTAATGTTGGCATGTGCATTTAGGGTGAAGCCTTTTACCTTTGTTGATTAAGTTTAGGAGCTCCCTCATGCACATGCTCAGAGATTTGTTTCCTAGGTGATTCTAGATCCTGTCAAGTTGACAATCAAGATCAACCATCAAATAGAAATATCCTTGTGGCCCTCCTGCCACAGCCTCCTTCAGCAAATCCTACTGGCATGTGGCACCAAAACACAAAATTTGCAGAATAAAGAAAGGATATTAAAAGTTGCAAGGGAAAAAGACCAAGTAACATAAAAAAGCAGACCTATCAGAATTACACTACTATACCAAGAAAACTCTCAATCACCATAAATGGAGAAAGCAAGATACTTCAAGAGAAAACAAATTTAAACAATATGTATCCACAAATCCAGCCCTACAGAAAATACTAGTAGGAAAACTCCAACCCAAGGAGGTTAACAACACCTAAGAAAACACAGGAAGTAAATAATTCCACATCAGCAAAAACAAAATAAAAGAAACACACACACACAAACACATATACACACAACTATCACCAACAACAAATTAAAAGTCACTGGCCATTAATATCTTTCAACGTCAATGGACTTAATTTCCTAATAAAAAGTCACAGGCTAACAGATTGAATGCAAAAACAGGATCGACCATTTTGCTGCATACAAGAAATACATCTAGCAATAAAGATGGACATTGCATTAGAGTAAATGGCTAAAAAATGTTTCCAAGAAAAGGGACACAAGAAGCAAGCTGGAGTAGCCATTCTAATATTTATTAAATAGACTTTCAACAAAAATTAATCAAAACAAATGGAGAAGTAAATTTCATACTCATCAAATGAAAGATCCAACAAGATGACATCTTAATTCTAAATATCTATGCCCCAAATGCAGGGGTACCTATATTTGTAAAGAAACATTACTAAAACTTAAATCACACATTGAACCCTACACATTAATAGTGGGAGACTTCAACACCCCACTCTCACCAATGAAAAAATCATGGAGACAGAAACAAAACAGAGAAATAATGAAACTAACTGACGATATGAATCAAATGGCCCTAACCGATACATACAGAACATTTCACCCAAACACAAAAGATTATACTTTCTTATCAGTGCCTCATGGAGCCTTCACCAAAATTACAACAAAAAAATTGCAACAAGAAAATTGAAATAATGCCTTATATCCAATTAGACCACCATTGGTTAAAGCTGGGCTTCAGCAACATCATAAACAACAGAAAGCCTACAAACTCATGACACTGAACAGCTCTCCTCTCCATGATCATTGGGCCAGGGAAGAAATAAAGAAATTAAAGTCTTTCTAGA
Organism: Mus musculus; assembly: GCF_000001635.26. Classification (NCBI taxonomy): domain Eukaryota; kingdom Metazoa; phylum Chordata; class Mammalia; order Rodentia; family Muridae; genus Mus; species Mus musculus. Next base: position 161,676,365 of record NC_000086.7, on the reverse strand, counting down.
ACTCAATGGAAATGAAGGCACAACAGACTCCAACTTATGGGACACAATGAAAGCAGTGCTAAGAGGAAAGTTCATAGCACTAAGTGCTTTCATAAAGAAATTGCAGAGTTCTCATACTAGCAAATTAAAAGTACACATGATAACTCTAGGGAAAAAAAAACAAACAAACACACACGGGAGTAGAATGCAAGAAATAATCAAACTCAGGGCTGAAATCAATCAATTAGAAACAAAGAGAACAATTCAAACGATCAACGAAACCAAGAGCTGTTTCTTTGAGACAATCAATAAGATAGACAAAACTTTAGCAAAATGCTAAAATGCAGAAAAAAAGTATCCAAATTTTTAAAACAGACCAGAAATAGGAAACGAAAATAGACACTGAGGAAATTCAAAGAATCATTAGGCCTGACTTCAAAAGCCTGTATTCCACTAAATTGGAAAATTTTAATGAAATGGATGATTTTTACAACATATACTACTTATCAAAGTTAAATTAAGAGCAGGTAAACTATCTAAACAGTCTCTTAACCCCTAAAGAAATAGAAGCAGTCACTAATAGTCTCCCAAAAAAAGAGAAGCGCTAACACCAATATTCCTCGAACTATTCAACAAAACAGAAACAGAAGGAGCATTGCCAAACTCTTTCTATGAGGCCACAGTCACCCTGATACCTAAACCATAGAAAAATGCAACAAAGAAAGAGAACTTCAGACCAATTTCCTTTATGAACATTGATGCAAAAATACCCAATAAAATACTTGCAAATTGAATCCAAGAACATATCAAAAACATCATTTACGATGATCAAATAGGCTTCATCCCAGGGATGCATGGATGGTTCAATATATGAAAATGTATCAATGTAATCCACCATATAAACAAATTGAAAAAAACAACACACATAATAGTTCAGATGAACAAAAAAAACCTTTGACAGAATCCAAAACCCCTTCATTTTAAAAGACTTGGAGAGAGCAGGTAAAAGGTGCATACCTAAACCTAATAAAAGCAATACACAGCAACCCACTATCCAACATCAAATTCAATGGGGAGAAACTTAAAACAATCCCACTAAAATCAGGGACAAGACATTGCTGCCTACACTCTCCCTATCTATACAACATAGTACTTGAAGTTCTAGCTAGAGCAATTAGACAGCCAAAGGAGGTCAAGGGATACAAGAAGGGAAAGGAAGAAGCCAAAGTATCACTATTCACAGATGATATGACAGTACACATAAATGACTCCAAAATGTCTACCACAGAACTCCTACAGCGGATACACAACTTCAGCAAAGTGGCTGGATACAAAAAACAAACAAACAAACAAACAAAAAACAGTGGCTCTCCTTGATACAAATAATAAAACAGCTGAGAAATAATTTAATCTAACAATGCCCTTTATATTAGCTAAGAATAATATAAAAAACCTTGGTGTAACTCTAGTCAAGCAAGTAAAAACCCATTTAACAAGAACTTTAACTCTCTGAAAACTGAAACGGAGGAAGATATCAAATGATTATAAGATCTCCCATGCTTATTGGATTGGTAGGATTAACATAGTAAAAATGGCCATCTTACCAAAAGCAATCTACAGATTCAATGCAATTTCCATCAAAATTCCAACACATTTTTTTTACAGAACTTGAAAGAACATTTCTCAACTTCATATGGAAAAATAAAAACCCAGGACAGCACAAACAATTCTGTACAATTAAAAAAAACATAAACAAAAAAAAAAAAACAGGCACAAGTCCCTTCTGCTCCACTCGAGCACCAGGGTGCCTTGCCAGTGGAGTCTCCCGACACCCGCAAGGGCCCACACAGGATTCCCCATGGAATCCTAAGACCTCTGGTGAGTGGAACACAGCGTCTGCCCCAATCCAATCTCCAGGAACCTGAGACTGCATTAACTAGGGAAGCAGACAACCCGGGACTGACCTGGGGCACAAGTCCCTTCCGCTCCACTCAAGCACCAGGGTGCCTCGCCAGTGGAGTCTCCCGACACCCACAAGGGCCCACACAGGATTCCCCACGGGATCCTAAGACCTCTGGTGAGTGGAACACAACTTCTGCCAGGAGGCAAATTCGAACACCAGATATCTGGGTACCTTCCCTGCAAGAAGAGAGCTTGCCTGCAGAGAATACTCTGCCCACTGAAACTAAGGAGAGAGCTAGCCTCCCAGGTCTGCTTATAGAGGCTAACAGAGTCACCTGAGGAACAAGCTCTAACCAGAGACAACTATAACAGCTAGCTTCAGAGATTACCAGATGGTGAAAGGCAAACGTAAGAATCCTACTAACAGAAATCAAGACCACTCACCATCATCAGAACGCAACACTCCTACCCGACCTAGTCCCGGGCACCCCAACACAACCGAAAATCTAGACCCAGATTTAAAAACATTTCTCATGATGATGGTAGAGGACATCAAGAAGGACTTTCATAAGTCACTTAAAGAAATACAGGAGAGCACTGCTAAAGAGTTACAAGTCCTTAAAGAAAAACAGGAAAACACATCCGAACAGGTGATGGAAATGAACAAAACCATACTAGAACTAAAAAGGGAAGTAGACACAATAAAGAAAACCCAAAGTGAGGCAACGCTGGAGATAGAAACCCTAGGAAAGAGATCTGGAACCATAGATGCGAGCATCAGCAACAGAATACAAGAAATGGAAGAGAGAATCTCAGGTGCAGAAGATTCCATAGAGAACATCGGCACAACAATCAAAGAAAATACAAAATGCAAAAGGATCCTAACTCAAAACATCCAGGAAATCCAGGACACAATGAGAAGACCAAACCTACGGTTAATAGGAGTTGATGAGAATGAAGATTTTCAACTTAAAGGGCCAGCTAATATCTTCAACAAAATAATAGAAGAAAACTTCCCAAACATAAAGAAAGAGATGCCCATGATCATACAAGAAGCCTACAGAACTCCAAATAGACTGGACCTGAAAAGAAATTCCTCCTGACACATAATAATCAGAACAACAAATGCACTAAATAAAGATAGAATACTAAAAGCAGTAAGGGAGAAAGGTCAAGTAACATATAAAGGATGGCCTATCAGAATTACACCAGAATTTTCACCAGAGACTATGAAAGCCAGAAGAGCCTGGACAGATGTTATACAGACACTAAGAGAACACAAATGCCAGCCCAGGCAACTATACCCGGCCAAACTCTCAATTACCATAGATGGAGAAACCAAAGTATTCCATGACAAAACCAAATTCACACATTATCTTTCCAAGAATCCAGCCCTTCAAAGGATAATAACAGGAAAAAAAAAACAATACAAGGACAGAAATCACGCCCTAGAAAAAGCAAGAAAGTAGTCCCTCAACGAACCAAAAAGAAGACTGCCACAAGAAAAGAATGCCAACTCTAACAACAAAAATAAAAGGAAGCAACAATTACTTTTCCTTAATATCTCTTAATATCAACGGACTCAATTCCCCAATAAAAAGACATAGACTAATAGAATGGCTACACAAACAGGACCCAACATTCTGCTGCTTACAGGAAACCCATCTCAGGGAAAAAGACAGACACTACCTCAGAGTGAAAGGCTGGAAAACAATTTTCCAAGAAAATGGTCTGAAAAAACAAGCTGGAGTAGCCATTTTGATATCGAATAAAATCGACTTCCAACCCAAAGTTATCAAAAAAGACAAGGAGGGACACTTCATACTCATCAAAGGTAAAATCCTCCAAGAGGAACTCTCAATTCTGAATATCTATGCCCCAAATGCAAGGGCAGACACATTCATTAAAGACACCTCAGTAAAGCTCAAAGCACACATTGCACCTCACACAATAATTGTGGGAGACTTCAACACACCACTTTCATCAATAGACAGATCGTGGAAACAGAAACTAAACAGGGACACAGTGAAACTAACAGAAGTTATGAAACAAATAGACTTAACAAGTATCTACAGAACATTTTATCCTAAAACAAAAGGATATACCTTCTTCTAAGCACCTCACAGGACCTTCTCCAAAATTGACCATATAATTGGTCACAAAACAGGCCTCAACAGATATAAAAATATTGAAATTGTCCCATGTATCCTATCAGACCACCATGGCCTAAGACTGATCTTCAATAACAACATAAATAATGGAAAGCCAACATTCACGTGGAAACTGAACAACACTCTTCTCAATGATACCTTGGTCAAGGAAGGAATAAAGAAAGAAATTAAAGACTTTTTAGAATTTAATGAAAATGAAGCCACAACATACCCAAACCTTTGGGACACAATGAAAGCATTTCTAAGAGGGAAACTCATAGCTCTGAGTGCCTCCAAGAAGAAACGGGAGAGAGCACATACTAGCAGTTTGACAACACATCTAAAAGCTCTAGAAAAAAAGGAAGCAAATTCACCCAAGAGGAGTAGATGGCAGGAAATAATCAAACTCAGGGGTGAAATCAACCAAGTGGAAACAAGAAGAACTATTCAAAGAATTAACCAAACGAGGAGTTGGTTCTTTGAGAAAATCAACAAGATAGATAAACCCTTGGCTAGACTCACTAGAGGGCACAGGGACAAAATCCTAATTAACAAAATCAGAACTGAAACGGGAGACATAACAACAGATCCTGAAGAAATCCAAAACACCATCAGATCCTTCTACAAAAGGCTATACTCAACAAAACTGGAAAACCTGGACGAAATGGACAAATTTCTGGACAGATACCAGGTACCAAAGTTGAATCAGGATCAAGTTGACCTTCTAAACAGTCCCATATCCCCTAAAGAAATAGAAGCAGTTATTAATAGTCTCCCAGCCAAAAAAAGCCCAGGACCAGACAGGTTTAGTGCAGAGTTCTATCAGACCTTCAAAGAAGATCTAATTCCAGTTCTGCACAAACTATTTCACAAGATAGAAGTAGAAGGTACTCTACCCAACTCATTTTATGAAGCCACTATTACTTTGATACCTAAACCACAGAAAGATCCAACAAAGATAGTGAACTTCAGACCAATTTCTCTTATGAATATCGATGCAAAAATCCTCAATAAAATTCTCGCTAACCGAATCCAAGAACACATTAAAGCAATCATCCATCCTGACCAAGTAGGTTTTATTCCAGGGATGCAGGGATGGTTTAATATACGAAAATCCATCAATGTAATCCATTATATAAACAAACTCAAAGACAAAAACCACATGATCATCTCGTTAGATGCAGAAAAAGCATTTGAAAAGATCCAACACCCATTCATAATAAAAGTTTTGGAAAGATCAGGAATTCAAGGCCCATACCTAAACATGATAAAAGCAATCTACAGCAAACCAGTAGCCAACATCAAAGTAAATGGAGAGAAGCTGGAAGCAATCCCACTAAAATCAGGGACTAGACAAGGCTGCCCACTTTCTCCCTACCTTTTCAACATAGTACTTGAAGTATTAGCCAGAGCAATTCGACAACAAAAGGAGATCAAGGGGATACAAATTGGAAAAGATGAAGTCAAAATATCACTTTTTGCAGATGATATGATAGTATATATAAGTGACCCTAAAAATTCCACCAGAGAACTCCTAAACCTGATAAACAGCTTCGGTGAAGTAGCTGGATATAAAATTAACTCAAACAAGTCAATGGCCTTTATCTACACAAAGAATAAACAGGCTGAGAAAGAAATTAGGGAAACAACACCCTTCTCAATAGTCACAAATAATATAAAATATCTCGGCGTGACTCTAACTAAGGAAGTGAAAGATCTGTATGATAAAAACTTCAAGTCTTTGAAGAAAGAAATTAAAGATCTCAGAAGATGGAAAGATCTCCCATGCTCATGGATTGGCAGGATCAACATTGTAAAAATGGCTATCTTGCCAAAAGCAATCTACAGATTCAATGCAATCCCCATCAAAATTCCAACTCAATTCTTCAACGAATTAGAAGGAGCAATTTGCAAATTCATCTGGAATAACAAAAACCCTAGGATAGCAAAAACTCTTCTCAAGGATAAAAGAACCTCTGGTGGAATCACCATGCCTGACCTAAAGCTTTACTACAGAGCAATTGTGATAAAAAACTGCATGGTACTGGTATAGAGACAGACAAGTAGACCAATGGAATAGAATTGAAGACCCAGAAATGAACCCACACACCTATGGTCACTTGATCTTCGACAAGGGAGCTAAAACCATCCAGTGGAAGAAAGACAGCATTTTCAACAATTGGTGCTGGCACAACTGGTTGTTATCATGTCGAAGAATGCGAATCGATCCATACTTATCTCCTTGTACTAAGGTCAAATCTAAGTGGATCAAGGAACTTCACATAAAACCAGAGACACTGAAACTTATAGAGGAGAAAGTGGGGAAAAGCCTTGAAGATATGGGCACAGGGGAAAAATTCCTGAACAGAACAGCAATGGCTTGTGCTGTAAGATCGAGAATTGACAAATGGGACCTAATGAAACTCCAAAGTTTCTGCAAAGCAAAAGACACCGTCAATAAGACAAAAAGACCACCAACAGATTGGGAAAGGATCTTTACCTATCCTAAATCAGATAGGGGACTAATATCCAACATATATAAAGAACTCAAGAAGGTAGACTTCTGAAAATCAAATAACCCCATTAAAAAATGGGGCTCAGAACTGAACAAAGAATTCTCACCTGAGGAATACCGAATGTCAGAGAAGCACCTGAAAAAATGTTCAACATCCTTAATCATCAGGGAAATGCCAATCAAAATAACCCTGAGATTCCACCTCACACCAGTCAGAATGGCTAAGATCAAAAATTCAGGTGACAGCAGATGCTGGCGTGGATGTGGAGAAAGAGGAACACTCCTCCATTGTTGGTGGGATTGCAGGCTTGTACAACCACTCTGGAAATCAGTCTGGCGGTTCCTCAGAAAATTGGACATAGTACTACCGGAGGATCCAGCAATATCTCTCCTGGGCATATATCCAGAAGATGTCCCAACTGGAAAGAAGGACACATGCTCCACTATGTTCATAGCAGCCTTATTTATAATAGCCAGAAGCTGAAAAGAACCCAGATGCCCCTCAACAGAGGAATGGATACAGAAAATGTGGTACATCTACACAATGGAGTACTACTCAGCTATTAAAAAGAATGAATTTATGAAATTCCTAGCCAAATGGATGGACCTGGAGGGCATCATCCTGAGTGAGGTAACACATTCAAAAAGGAACTCACACAATATGTACTCACTGATAAGTGGATATTAGCCCAAAACCTAGGATACCCAAGATATAAGATACAATTTCCTAAACACATGAAACTCAAGAAAAATGAAGACTGAAGTGTGGACACTATGCCCCTCCTTAGAAGTGGGAACAAAACACCCTTGGAAGGAGTTACAGAGACAAAGTTTGGAGCTGAGACGAAAGGATGGACCATGTAGAGACTGCCATATACAGGGATCCACCCCATAATCAGCATCCAAACGCTGACACCATTGCATACACTAGCAAGATTTTATCGAAAGGATCCAGATGTAGCTGTCTCTTGTGAGACTATGCCGGGGTCTTGCAAACACAGAAGTGGATGCTCACAGTCAGCTATTGGATGGATCACAGGGCTCCCAATGGAGGAGCTAGAGAAAGTACCTAAGGAGCTAAAGGTGGAACAACATTATCATATATCAACCCTATAGGTGGAACAACATTATGAACTAACCAGTACCCTGGAACTCTTGACTCTAGCTCCATATGTATCAAAAGATGGCCTAGTCGGCTATCACTGGAAAGAGAGGCCCATTGGACATGCAAACTGTATATGCTCCAGTACAGGGGAACGCCAGAGTCAAAAAAAAATGGGAAGGAGTGGGTAGGGAAGTGGGGGGGAGGGTATGGGCGACTTTTTGATAGCATTGGAAATATAATTGAGAAAAATATGTAATAAAAAAACAAAAAATAAAAACAAACTTTGACACCAATTGTTGAAGAAGCTTTCTTAACTGAATTTCAACATGTGGAAATAAGGCCTACTCCATTTGGGGAATTCTTGCCTTGTTCTGTACCTGATTAAAAAGTTCATGGCTGGGAGTGGGTCATGAGCCTTATTAGGGAACCTAAATGGACATATTGCTAAATGGACACATAGTCAAAGTACGTTATAAGCATTTATGTTTACACCCATAATTGATGGATCAGAGAAGCTTCTGTTTATAGTTGGCAGAGGCCAACAGAGACACTTAACTATTCAAAGTGCTAAACATATTAACTATTGAGTACTCAGTCTTAAGTAGGACATCTGTCTATATCACACACACACACACACACACACACACACACACACACACTCACACACACACACGCACACACATACACGCCCGTCCACAGCTTAGGAAATACCACAGAAGAATGATGGAAAGAATGAAAAAGCCTGAGAATGAAACAGGACACTATGAAACTGTCTTCCAGATATGACATTGCTGCTTCATCCACGAACTCACAACAGCACTGGTTACCTGCACAAGGCTTGCAAAAGAATGCAGTGCTCAGTATTCCACCATGAATGAGGGGCTCACAGAATCCCACCCCTCCCTGAGGAGCTAAAGACAAGCAATGACTACACAAAACAGGAGTCCTAGTCCTCCTAGGTGCAACCACTGCTATGTTGTTCTGGCTTAAGTAAAATCAAGTAAATGCAGAACTCGTGATCATTAAGGCAACCATGCTAACAAAGGCTAACACCACCATCCCTGCAAACAAAAAGACATGAAAATAAGAGAAAGATATGTTGAGGAAAGAGTTTGTGGGAGGGAGGGTTATAGAAAAATATAATGGGAGGGCAATACAATCAATGTGTATCATATGAGGAAGAATTGTGAAAGAATAAATAGAAAATTTTAAATAATAATAATAAAAAAAATTCAGAGGTATCACCATCCCTGATTTCAAGCTATACTACAGATCAATAGTACTAAAGATCACATGGTACTGGCATAAAAACGGACAGTTTTATCAGTAGGATTGAACTGAGGAGCAAAAACTAAACACACACACCTATGGACACTGGACTTTTGAGAAAGAAGCCAAAAACACACAATGGAAAAAAGAGCATCTTCAACAAATGGTGCTGGTCACATCGATGTTTATATGTAGAAGAATGAAAGTAGATTGATTGATATTTATCACCCTGTACAAGATTCAAGCCCAAGAGGATCAAAGACGTCAACATAAAACCCGGCACACTGAATCCAATAGAAGAGAAAGTGGGAAATATTCTGGAGCAGTAGCTAAAATCTATATCCTGACCCACGGAATGGAAGCAGAGAAATAGACTGGGCCTGACATAAGCATCAAAACATCAAAGCCCACCTTCAGTGACCTACTTCCTTCAAAAAGGCCATACTTCATAATGCTTTCTAAACAGTTCACTGACTGGAAACAAACATTAAAATATTCAAGTCCATGGGCTCCACATAAACTAAAAGCTCTGTGAAAACTCCGTAAGGGTAGCTTAAGGCAAGCTATACCCTAAGAGAAAACACTTCTGAACCCCATGTTAGAGTCTTAGTAACAGAAAGGGACTTCAAAAATTCTATATTAAGAGCCCAATCAACCTGATTATAAAATGAATAAACACCATGAACATATATTTCATGAAAGAGGGTATTTAGATGGGAAGTAATCACATGCATAGATGTTTAGCATCATGAGCCATTCTACAATGTAAATTCAAATCATGATGAACTACTTGCCAGCATGGCTAAACCAAAGATAGAAAAAAATAGTGACATCACAAACCACTGGCAAGTGGTGGCAAGCAGTACAGTAACCAGATCACTCCTACACTACTGATGGGGATGCAAAACAGCATAGCTACTCTGGAAAATATTTTAACAATTATTTTCTAAAATGAAGCATGGGACTATCATACAATTCAGCAATTGTACCCTGGGCACTCATCCCAGAAAAATGGAAACTTATGCCCCCCCCCAAAAAAAAACTGTACATGGATGTCTATAGTCACTTCATTCAAAATGGCCTAAAACTGAAAACAACCCAGATGTACAACCCTAAGGGAATGGCTATACAGGGTACAGTGGTATTCAGCAATGAAATACCAAGGCACCCTGAAAATGTTTGGACAAATCTTCATGGAACAATGATGAAAGAAAAATAAAGCCAATCTTCCAAGATTAAAAGTTACATGACCTCTTTTATATGACACTTTTGAAATGACACAATTTTGCAACTTGGAGAGCAGAGCATGGATACAATTGGTTAGGGATTGAGTGATGTGATGAAAGGGAGACAGGCACCTTAATAAAGACCAATAGGAAAGATCCTTTGTTGGGAATGTCTGTATAATAAGCAGTTCAGTGGGGAAATTTTTGTGATATTATACTATGGTTTTATCTACTATTGTCGAGGAAAACAGCATTCAAGGTACATAGGATATCTAAGTATTATTTTGTAACTACATGTGAATCTATGTTATTTAAAAGTTTAGTTTATTAAAAAATAAATTTTATTTTGCTTTAAAAACTGCTATCTTCTATCTGTATCACTCTGTCTTTTCATCACTACTACTTACTAAATGGAAGCCAGGGGTGACTTAGAGTAGTAAAGATGTGGGATGATTGGTGAGAAGATGATGTGACTATGTTTTGCAGGTCAAACCCAAAGAAATTGCTAGTAAACCCAACATGTGAAGTAAATTGAGGTGTCAGATATGACTCTAAAGTGTATTCTGCTCCATCTTGGTTTGTTTTGTTTTGTATTTTCTCCTGAGTTGAAAAAAGACTGCAAACGAGAAACATTCAGAGGAAGTCAAGAGTTTGCTTTGGGCCATCTTGAGTCTAAGATTCCCAGTAGGCCTCCAGTAGAGATGTATAGCAGTTTAGAGAAAACTAGTTGTGTAGTTAATCAGTATGGGAGAGAAGTATCTAAAGCAGAAACTTGATGCTTCGGGATGGGAGGTGGATGGATACACAGAGGGGCCCACCCTCTCAGAGGAGAAAGGAAGGAGGTATGGGAGGGACCATGTGATGGGGGACAGGGAATGGGAGCAGTGATTGGGATGTACAATTAATTTTAAAAAAGAAAAGAGAAAGCAGCAGAGCTACCGAGAAATAGTGGCTAGTGAGGGGAGAAAATAGCCACATTCAAGTAGAGCATTAGAAATGAAGACATAATTCTCCAATGATATATCTCCCTGTAACCTTTTAATTGGGAATGTTGGCTTCTTGTTTTATGTTCATCACTTATCTGTCGGTCCTCCTCGAAGTTATTATCTTCACTACTTATCTTTGCTTTAAATTTCCAACTGAGAAAATCTGATTGCCGGACACTAGGTTAAGACAGCACCTAGTTACCTGTTCTAGTTATTCATTAATGCACAGAAAAATCACCCACAAACTCAGTGGCTTCAAACAATAACAACCATTTATTGTCTCTCTCAGTTCTATGGGTCAAGGACTCAGTGTTGGCTTGGTTAAGCAGGTTTTGGCTGAGAATCTTTCAGATGGCATAGATGGCCGAAGCTAAAAATCATCTGAAAGTTTGTTCACTTGCATAACCTGCACCTGGTCTGGGAAGACTCAAACTATTGCTCCAGGTACACCTCATCAATCTTGGATTTTCACAATACACAATATAATTGCAGGCTACAGCATTTTCAAGCATAACCAAAGTGGTATCCATCACCTACTGGCTGGCACAGTCCAAGCACATACCAGAATTCAATGGTTTGGAAACAGAACCAGATGTTAGTTTTCCAGATAGGAGACAGCATCTTACCAGATAGGATGATGTTATCCTTGTGCCACAATCCCAGGCAGTCTGTCCTTCTGGAATGCTACTGCATAACAGCCAAAAAAGTTTTCTTAAAATTACTGCATTCCTCCATATGACACACACCAAACACAATTTATAATGTTGACACATCCCCTCAAGTGTCTCTGTGATCTTTGGAGAAACTTTCCTTAGCATGAGTATTTTTTATGTATCTGGATTATTAGATGTTCTAGTTTGCCAATGCAGATGGCCTGAGTTTTACACTTGTCCCATACTAAGTTTTAATAATTTCTCCTCTACTGTCAAGTGTCCAGGTTGGATGATAAATTTTAAGATTCCATACAATTTCTTCACTCCAAATGTGTTTCTTGTTTGAAATTAGATTAGTTCAAAATTGGACTAGAGGTGCATATTTTTCTTATTGAGGGGAGTAGACAGATGTGTCAGCAAGGAGTTATGAGAGGGAAAAGGACATATTACCCATGAGTGTGGGGTCATGGAAGACACAGGAGCCCATGTCCTTTGTCAAAAGAACCAGACAGATAATAAAGTAATAATAATAACTAAAACATGAATATGTTTGCTTAACCTACATCAATTTACTTACTTGATACGCCTTATTAGCCAATGTTATTTAATCTAAATGATACTGGTGTCCAGAGTCCATAATTATCATAAGATGCCAGAATAGTTCTGGTACCACAAGCTAAGTTGTACATCTAGCAAAAGTAAGCTGAGTTGGTTTCTAAGCCTGTGTTTATTCATTGTGGCCATTAGACTTTTGTAAGTGTATTAGGTGTGACCTGAATTGATTGTTAAAAGAGCATAATGAGCCCAAGTTATTGACAGATTTGATAAAGGCATTTGGGAAGAGGAGTATAAAGGACCATTTGTTTGGATGCAACAGATTTAGCTACGGAAGATTAGGCAACCTCTGGAAGAGTCAGAACACCAATTTTCTTTAAAAATTAAAAAAAAAAACCATAAGCTGCACCTATTTAGCAACCTTTAAAAATTATGTCTAGGTAGGAAGAATTACCTCCTTAAGGTAAAAATGAGAATGTAATCTCCCAGCATCCCTTACGGCCTGAGAGAAGTCACATGTATCCAGGTTCTGATGCCAATCAGGATTTGAAATAGTCATGGTGTTACATACCTGCAGTCCTTGTACTTGGAAGGCCAAGGCAGGACAATCTCCACAGTATGAGGATAGCCTGGCACACATTCATGAGTTCTAGGCCAATCCAGTATTTATAGCAAGACTCTCTCAAAAAATATAATTAAGTTGCAAATGGACAAGTATTTATGGGTCAATTATTTGGTAGCAAAGATCGATCTACAAATTATACAGGCAAAGAAGCTTACATACTGGTCAGGACAAGCAACAAACAAAATTGCTTAATATATTCCACTCAATATATTAATATATTAAGTGGTGAAATGAGCTATAAGGGAATACCATCAAGATAAAGAAAGAAAATGATGAGAAATTGTCAGTAAAAGTCTTTCTGATTCAGCAATATCTGAACAGTGAGCCTAAAAGATGACACAGAGAAGTAATCTCATCTGGGCAGACATGTTCTTAGCAAGGGGGGCAGGGGGAAAGCAAAGGCTGTGAGGCAGGAACAATTCCTGTAATATTCAGAGAACCTCAGTGAGAGTTGTGTCAGGAACAAGCAATGGTAGTAGTAGAGAATGAGTTAAACGAGAAATAGAATGGATAGATTGTTGAGTCATGTAGGACATTTTAAGTGTACACAGTGAGTTCTTTTGATGGACAGGATGTGTAGTATCAAAAAGGCAGTCAACAGTGACTCCAGGGATTTTGCCTTGAAATCCTAGAAGGGTGTATTTCTTTGGGAAGGAAAGGTGTGAGATATGTATTGGACAACTAAGGGAATATTTTATTTCCAGTGGGCAGGTAGATATATACAAGTATGGAAAGGAACTAGACTTGCTCTTTGGGGGAGGGGCTTCATTATACAAGGCCAGGGGCCTAAATCACCTAGGTTGTGAGAGAGAAATTAGGATAAGAAAATCAAGTCTGGGGATATCCTACAACTTTGACATTGGAAAGGTGAAACCAGCAAGAATACTGTATTATTCAGTTTCCTAAAGGAGTAGAACTGATACAATAAGTACATATTATTAAAGGGGACTTATTAGGTTGGCTTAATACAATAGGAACTTGGTTAGCAACTGCTATCTATATACTAGAGAAACTAAGAATCCAGTCCATAGGGCTACATGCCTCAACATCCCCAGTCTGGTACTGAAGGCCTGAACTATTCCTGGAGAGGCAATAGCCTACAGTCTATGTTACAGCTGAGTTCTGATGTCAGCTAAGGATATTCTCCACAGAGAGAGCAATAAGGTAGGCAGATGCATTCATTTGTGAGGATCGAGGGCAGGCAGGCAAAACCAGCCCTGCTTTTCCTTCAGACCTCTGTATATCTGGAATTTTGCCAGAAGGCATTGCCAATTTTGTTTGAAAGTCTTCTCCATTCAGTTAATAATTCATCCCAAGAAATACCCAGACTCTTTTAGTTGATTCCCGACCCAATAAAATTGGCAACCCAGATTAACCATCATGGACAGTGAGAAATCAGTAAATAAATAGGGTTTAACCAGGAGAGGATGGAACCTCATAAATCTCTAGAGAAAGACAGTGATCAATGTCCCAACTACTTATGGTCAAATAGTATTAGGACTGATAGCTAACCATAAGATTTGACAACTCTGAGGCCACTCGGGAGCCACATCCTCAGTCAGAGCAGTTTCAATGATTTAGTTCTGACTCTACTATGTTAACATTAGGGACTATTAGTACAGCTTTGTTGGCAAACATACTAGTTAGGTGAGTCTACTGACTGCAGTTTCTCCCTCAAGCCCGGTCCAAAATAAGCACAAGGTATTGTTGGACAAAAGTGTATGCATCCATGGAAATTGGCCAGTTGAGTAACAGGTCTTTAACCCCCAACTCAACAAAGAATGGTTGGTTCTTATGCCAGTCTCTCCTGCAGAGAGAATCCTGGCCTAGTTCTCCACGGGTTCTGGGAGGGTGAATAAATCTCTCCATACAGTAAATGAGGGGTACTTCTAAAGAACCAAGAACACCAGCAATCCAAGACCAAATGCCAGATTATAACCATAAGGTCACAGATGACATATAGGCAAGGCATCTTGCCTTCATGAACCTGGAAATGGTTTTCCAAATTGCTGATCCCAGGCAGCCTCACCTACAGTTTGGGGAACAAGGAATTAGAATTATTGCTGTTGCTCGTCTTCCTGGAATACCCATTATATTCCTGCTCAAAACTGGACCACAGCTTCCTCAATTGGACAGGGCTGGTTCCTACGACTACATTAAAGGTAGTAAGTAAAATGCCAGATTGCCTTCAGCTTGGCTGCCTATTATTATGGAAAGAGCATGTGGCTGGAGGTTCCCAATATGCATTGTGTTAGATTAGTATGAGCAGGGTCTCTGGGACCATTGCAAATATCAAAGATGATGGATCTCAGACTCGGGTAAAATGAGGCTTGACCACTTTAAGTCCATGAGATACAGTGGTTTGTAGTGATGCTCACTACTCCCAAACTGATGACATGGGGCAAGTGGACTCTAGAGCCTTCACTCCATACTCAATTCTTAAGAGTGGCCCAACTTACTAGGTAATCCACAGCAATGGTCAGATGTCCTTATTAGTACCTGTGGTGGTTTGGTTGAAAATGGCCCCATAGGCCTATAGGGAGTGGCGGTATTAGGAGGCATGGCTTCATTGGAGGAACTATGTCACTGGGAGTGGGGCTTTGAAGTCTCACATGTTCAAGCTATGCCCATGCCCAGTGCCTCACTATCTCCCTATTGCCTGCAAATCTGAATGTAGAATTCTCAACTACCTCTCCAGCACCATGTCTGCCTGCATTCCACCATGCTTCTCATCATAATAATATGGACTAAACCTCACAACTATAAGCTAGCCCCAATTAAATGCTTTTCTTTAAAAGAATTGCCATGGCCAAAGCATCTATTCACAGCACTAGAAATCCTAACTATGACAGAACCCCTCTCCTCTCGTTATACAACAAACTCCTTGAACCATAACACCACAAGAAAACATCCATAGCCACATGACAAAATAAAGAAAACTAAATCTTAGAAAGATTAAGTGACTTGTCATGCGGCTGCCAAGTAGCAGAACCATGATTTGAACTTTGATCTCTTTGATTACAGCCTCCAATTTTTAGTAAGTCCAAATGTGAACCCTTGATTCCCACATGTTCACGGGCTGTTTAAACAGGCTTGTAATGGTGAGTCTCCTGCATCTGGCACGGTGCCT
This sequence comes from Mus musculus, assembly GCF_000001635.26. Lineage (NCBI taxonomy): Eukaryota > Metazoa > Chordata > Mammalia > Rodentia > Muridae > Mus > Mus musculus. The sequence continues at coordinate 161,660,270 of NC_000086.7, read as the reverse complement.
GGTACAGAACAGACTTGCAAAAGCTGTATTGCCAGCATGAGGAAAACAGGTGCAGCTTTCCCACTGTTTACCAGGTCTACAGGTAGGTAGTAGACTAGGGGCATCCCCCTGACATTCTCAAAGAGTTCAATTTCAAATTAGTAAAACAAGAAGAGAATTAGTAACTTCCTATGTTTCTTTTCAGTCTGGGCTTCTCACTTTGGTACTGGAGGTGGTGGTGATTGCTGTTAATTGTCAACTCAACAGAATCTGGAATTACCTGGGCGATAGGCATCTGGGCACACCTGTAGTTAGGACTGTCTTGACTGTATTAGTGGAAGTGGGAAGACCTGACCATTGTGGATAGGATTGTTTCTTGGGCAAGAGATCTTAGATTGTATAAAATGGAAAGTGAGCTGAGCACGGCGATGCATTCATCCCTATGTTTTTAGATTAAGGATGTGATGTGATCCATTAGGGCTTCAATCTGCTGATGCCTCAGTTTCCCTACCATGATGGACAATAACTTGAACTGCGAACCAGAATAAACCATTTCCTTCCTTAAGTAGCTTTCCTCAAAATATTTCATCATAACAATTAGGGAAAGAAACCAAGACAGATGTGAACAAGAATGAAAATTACCCTGCCTGCACATCTGCACACACACATACACACACACACACACGCACACACCTTCCTTATCAACAGAAGAATCTGGCTCTGGAGTCTATGTGCAAGTGAGGCTTTTAAGGCCCTGAAGGCTGTGGGTAGAGTACAACTGCTTTCTTTTGGATTAGGAGTATAGCCAAGCAAAACCTGGAATGAAGAGCAAGAACAATCTAGACATACTATTCGGAATAACCAGACGGAAAGGCGAATGCAATGGAACTATATGGGACAAGCAATGGCTAAAACTGTGAAACCAGGCTTGCCATGTCCTACCTCCTCAGGGTGCCCACCCCCCAGTAGCACCCATAATCATACTTTATCCCTATTTAGTTTGCCTTCCCAGAGGCAGTAGTGTGCTACATAGCTGGTGTTCACTAGCTTCTAGCAGCACAAGTGACCTCATGTCAGCTCGTACCACTTACACTAGTTTGTACAAGTTCACAAGAGCCAGTTGCTAAATTTTCAGGAATTGTGAAAACTGGTTATTAAATATTAAATATAGCCATATAAAAATTAAACCAAACATATACACAATCACATACATCTGCCAACAGCCTAATACACAGAAGGGAATACACTCAAGGTGCATCACCCATTCTCTGTCCCGCCCAAGAATATCTATCTACATATACTCCCACAGCATAAAAAATAATGTCCATGGGGCAGAATTTCCAGGACATTGCATGTGAAAGCGTTGTGTGCACTGCCTTCAACATTGTATATATTCATTACATTTGAAGTTTTAATGTTGGGCTGGCTGTGTAAAATGAAATCCCAAGACTTTGTTTAGACAGCAGGGAGGGGGTAAGTACGAAATCACAAAGCTATAATCTCTCTCTCTCTCTCTCTCTCTCTCTCTCTCTCTCTCTCTTTCTCTCTCTCTCTTTCTCTCTCTCTCTCTCTCTCTCTCTTTCTCTCTCTCTCTCCATGACTCTGTGTGTCTCTATCTTTCTATCTCTCTTATCCCTTTACCATTTCATAGTGCTTTGAGTTGCTGTTTAATAATGTTCTAGATAAAGAAAAAAAAAAGAGAAAGGTTTAAATTATTAGCATGAATTTTACCAGATACTTGGGCCTAATGTCTGCCAGCCCCTTTCACCAACCACCATATTGCCCCTACTACAGCAAGACAGAGGCTGGGTTGGATGTGGAGCTCTGAGAAAGTCAAGCCTGGATTCCTGTGGCAAATGAGGGAACCTTGGGAATCTTTAAACTGTTGTACCAGGGCATACTAGGTATCTGGATTGAGGGTGGTCAAGGTTGCCCCACCAGGACACAGCCTCCATTCAACTGCAGCAATGCAGACTTGAGGCAAGATGGCCACCACCACTCCATGTGCTGAGATACTCAAAATGTAAGGCCCAACTCAAGCACTGCTATGTCCCAACTCTACTGGAAATGAAAGGCAATGATGAAAATTCGGTCTTTCCCTCCTCCCTAACAACCCCAAGATCTAAGAAATATGTGGGCAAGGACCAGTTTCAGGGAGGAGATAAAATAAACTCTAAGATATCAGCATGTATTTCTGTGTTTCAGGGAATTTGTGACAAATGTAAACTTAGAAGAACTTCAAGATGGGGACAATAGACCATTAAGTCAAGCACAGGATGCTTCTGGACACAAGGTCCTAAGTTTCTGCACAAGGCACACAACCATGTTACTGATCTCACTTGGTTGCTTGTTCAAGCTCTTACGATAGGAATTCTCTCTTCTGCCTCTGCCTCCCAATTACTGGGATTAAAATGGTGTGTATACCTAGCTCAACGCTTATGCAATGTCAGTCATTCTCCTAGTTTCAACACTTTCATACCTGAGCTCCTAGAATGACTGATTTGACTCTATTTACCCTTGTCATTTGCACCACACTTCTTTGACTACACACCAGATTCTGTCCAGTATGCTCCCGAAATTGTTGCTATCATCAATACTGGCTTCTCTTCCTTCCCTTTTACTATTATGGACAGTTTGCCTTGAACTTCCTAGTGACTACTTCAGCAAGTGTTCCATGTGGCTGTTGCCGTTGATGTTGCTCTTCCTGGGGTTGAGAGTGCAATTTGAAACAATCTCCAAGACCCGTTTCACCCAAGGCCTCTCTTCTTGAAAAAACACCTCAGCCTTAACAAAGATTAAAGGGACAAATCAAGCTGCCTTTGCTTAGAATGCTTGATTTATTTTCCTGTCGTCCTTGTACTTCTCATCAAAGAGAATGTAGACCCTGTGCAGAGTGCAAAATCACATAACTGAGAATGTCCAGCTCTACCAGATTTAGAATATCCCCAAGTTATCATTGCTGCAAGATGTTTATCTAGAGACAATAATCTCAGTGCACATTTTTTTAAATTGCTATTTTTCACTTTAAACATAGCCTCAAAATTCAAATTAGGACCAAGAGAGTGTTGCTATTAGTTATAAGACACCTGGCTTTTTGGATACTTAAGTAGCTCTCTTCTAATCATGACTGCAGATAATGTATTTTAAGACTGCACTCCTGTTTTCTTCTCTAGGGGTTTTCTTTGGGAGTTCACATCACCATCTTTCTCTCTGGAAAGGAGATAGGTGTCAAATTTGCAGCATATCAGCAACAGGTTTCACTTTCAGGAAGCCCAGGACAAAAGTCCACTGGGTTGAAATTTGTGGGAAGCCTCAACCATATGTGGTGTGCCACAGCTCCTTCACACTGCATTTCCATGTGGCAATCCAAAGCAAACCAAAATAGACAGAAATAAAAGAGACTCTACTTTTTTTTGGAATTTATAGAAAATTTTATTAACCCAATATAGTTACGTTTTATAAATATATATATATATATATATATATATATATATATATATTCTTTTCTTTGTTTATTAGATATTTTCTTTATTTACATTTCAAATGTTATCCCCTTTCCTGATTTCACCTCTGAAAATTCCCTATCCCCTCCCCCTCTCCTCTTCCCCTGCTCCCTAACCCACTCCCATTCCTGGTCCTGGCATTCCCCTATACTGGGGCATAGAACCTTCATAGACCAAGGGCCTCTCCTCCCATTGATGACTGACTAGGCCATCCTCTGCTACATAGATAGCTAGAGCCACAAGTTCCACCATGTGTTTTCTTTGATTGGTGGTGTAGTTCCAAGGAGCTCTGGGCATACTGGCTAGTTTATATTGATGTTCCTCCTATGGGGCTTCAGTCTCCTTCAGCTCCCTGGGTATTTCTCTGGCTCCTTCATTGGAGACCTTGTGCTCTGTCCAATGAATGACTGTGAGCATCCACTTCTGTATTTGCCAGGCACTAGAAGAGCCTCTCAGGAGACAGCTATATCAGGCTCCTGTCAGCAGGCTCTTGTTGGCATCTGCCTAGTGACTGGGTTTGATGGTTGTTTACGGGGTGGATCCCCGGGTGGGACAGTCAAAAGAGATCTACTTAATAGTCTGCATATAACCTTATAATTATAAGGTCTCTTTCTACGTATTACTAGGCAGAGAGTTCAGCTTGTTACCCGATCATGTCTTTATCTCTTCCATGTTTATAATTTCATTTTTAGTGTAGTTTGGAATGCTCCCCTCTGCTCACTCATTCTCTCCCTCCCTCTCCCTTCCCTTCCTCCTCTGTCTCTTCCTCCCCCTCCCTCTATGATCCCACACTTAATTAGCAGCATCATACCATGGAAGGTCCTGAAAGAAAAGATGCCCTGATAGAAGTAACACATCCAGGTCCTAGATAAAATATAAAATAAAAATGCAATTGACAAACTGATTCAAGGAGTAGAAGCAGTACCCCAATACCTCCTGTGAATACAGTTGGGGTAGGATAACTGTAAATGCAGATTGTCTGGTTCATTTAGATGTAAGCTTCTAGAGGGCTTAATTTGCCTTTAGATTTTGGAAAAATACACCATGAACAGGTGCTAACACAAAATTCACTAGTCGTCAAGTCTTCTGGGATCCATGTTGTTGTGGTTCTACAGCTTATAGAACTTAGTGTGGGGAGTGAAGGGCCTTTACAAAGCCTACAAAATGGAAAATGCCAAATTAGGTACAGAAATGAATATTTATTTAGGGTATGAATAAGACGTGCAATAAATTATCAAAAGTCGATAAAATAATATCATAGCTATATTAATTGCTGAAAATATTGACACATGTGCTATTTGCATTGCTAGGTTCTTCATGTAACAATAATTTTATTATACAGTTTCATAAAAATGATAGAAATAGTTCAGCCTGACATTCTGCATGGTCAACTGAAATTCTTTACGATAGCTACAATCTGTATCAAAATTCTTTTTGTTTTTTTTGTTTTTGTTTTTTTTTGTTTTTTGTTTTTTAATTGGATATTTTATTTTATTACATTTCACATGTTATCCCTTTTCCTGGTTTCCCCTCTGCAAACCCCTACCCCATCCCCCCTAACCCTGCTTCTATGAGGGTGCTCCCCCACCCACCTACCCACTCCCCCCCTCACTGCCCTAGCATTCCTCTACACTGGGGCATCAAGCCTTCACAGGACCAAGGACCTTCTCTCCCATTGATGCCAGATAAGGCTTGTACAGCTCCTTCAGTCCTTCCCCAAACTCCTCCATTGGGGTCCTTGAGCACAGTTTAATAGTTGGCTGTGAGCATATGCATCTGTATTGGTCAGGATCTGACAGAGCCTCTCGGGAAACAGCTGTATCAGGCTCCTGTCAGCAAGCACTTCTTGGCATCAGCAACAGTGTCTGGGTTTGGTGACTGTATATGCCCAGGTGGGGCAGTCTCTGAATGGCATTTCCTTCAGTCTCTGTTCCACACTTTGTTTCCATATGTCTTATCCTTCAGCTATGTTACATTTATCATGGTCTACTGTAGTAGCATTGCTAGGTTCTACCAGAGACATAGTGTTGTGGGTGCTATTGATCGTGTTTTTATGCTGGCATATAGGAATCTGTGTTTGGGATGATTGGAACTCAAGGTACTGATATCTGGTCTTGACTTTGTTGACTTTGTGAGGTTTGGCTTCTGTTGTTCTTTCTGGTTCTTTCTGAGATCCTGTCAAGTGTAGCCACTGGGGGTTGGGGTTGAATGTGTTCCTGGGTATTTGGAACTAACACTTAGAAAAGAGGATGGGCTAAATTGAAAATGGGAGTGGGGTCGACAGGAGGGAGGAAAGCAGGGTAGTCTAGCAGGCTAGGAATGGGGACAGAGAGTGAAGAGAGGACAAAATAGGTGGTCAGCTAGAGAGCTGTGGATAAGACTGGGATTGATTTTGGAGGAGAGTTGAGAAAGTGAAGATCTGAACTTCACCTACCTGCTTAGATGGCCTAGGTGCTTTTTTTCTGGCATGCTTGGCTGGTGGGTTCCCAGAGAATGTCTGCTTGGGGTTGGGGACACAGTGATGAGTGGGGAGTAAGGTTGAAAGAAAAGATGTGTGTGGATCCAGCTCTTCTGGAGATGGTGGCAAATAAGAAAATACAGTTGGGGGTGAGACTAGGGTACTGGATTTGAAGAGGAGAAAGGACAGACATCTGGAGCTAGCCAACTTGCTTTTCTGTCCCTTTCTTTGTCACGTAGATATGCATATATTTATATATGGCAATTTGAATGGTATATAAACAAAATTTATTGTTAAAAGTAAAATTTAAAATAATCTAATAATGCATTTATTGAAGAACAATCGAACTTTAAAAGCTACATAGCTTCTGAAACTAAATATCTAAAGCAACTCAGATCATTGGGTTGGGTCAAAGAGAAAAGACCATTTTTATTTATTGTATCAGTATTCCAGTAGCAAACAGAAAGAAGAAATTCCTGAAAAAATAACCCATGATTTTTGATAATTTAAAAATTTCCCCCAAGTAATGCTAATAATATATAAAATTTATGGCATAAAACTACTTATAGACTGTGACTGATAATTAAGATGCAATGGAAGTCCGTATTTTCCCATGTTGAATGGTTCTGAGAAATAACAAAAAAGATTCTCCTGGCTTTTCTCAGTTTTATTCAGAAAAATCATGGTAAGAAAGAAAGACGTACAGGGGAAGCTAGGATTCTATAATACAAACAAGACACATAAGCCATTTTTTTTAACTTCACACTGTTCAAGAGAGTGACAAAACACCAATTGCCACAGGATGGCTTATCTTACAAATATGGACTATTTCTCATTCAAGTAGGTATCCTGGGCAAGTCAGCCAAATCCAGTAGCAATCAAATGTAAATTAAAAAAGCAGCCTTCTCTGTTCTGAGCATTCATTCGTTGTGCCATTGACACATTGCAGAAATGATGCCAGACCTTCTCTTGGCATACATCTCATGTCTGTAGCCTGTTGCGAGAGGAAAAAAAAAAGCACCACTTGCAGTATGTATGGTTTCTTTGTTGGTGGCTTGCACTTGAGAGGAGGAAATCACATAGCATTTGGTATCCTTTGGGAAGGTCTGTGAATAAACTTGTGCTGGGTCCCTGTGCTGCTTTTTCAAGCTGCTCAAGATGTACATGTGCTTTGTGCTGCAACATGCAAGTGGCAGATAAACAAACCTGGGTTGGCTTCCAGGACAAATGCAATTTTTTTAAATTTCAAGGACAACTGTCCCATTTGTCCCTACCCAAATGATTTGGAAAATGAAGAACTGCTGCTTGTTCATGTGGTTGGTAAGATTAGTGCTTGATCCTTAGAAGTACTATGCATAAGCTCAAGACGCCCTAGGCTGTGAAGTTCATCCTATATTCCTTCATCTTTGCTACCTCATTGCATTCCAGTTTGAGTTTCACTTGCTAGAACATACACTTCCATGGCTTATCTGGCCTTTGAGGTCTGCATTGCTCTCCCATATGATAGACTAGAAGCACTGGGAAGTTCAAGCCAATTGCCTGCAGTGATAATTGGCTTGATATTGCTCTGTGTATTGGTTTCCTTGGCTGTCTTGTTTCACTTTTGTGCTTCTCTATATGGTGTTTCCTCAGGGCAATTCTCAAATCAGCTATGTGCACTGAGTCTTTGTGTTCAGGTTGGCCTCTGGAGGGGTCCAATTATCTTCTCATAGAAGCCCTGGGAACACAGAGTTTTGACAGGATCTCAGGATGACAGTGTTTCACATAAATTAGAATACTGGATGAATGGAGCATACATATTCCAGTTTGTTGGATGCCTTAGAAGTTATTTTTGCTTTCTAAGTTAACACCTATCTATGTCTTTAGTATGTCTTCTTTCTCCATGGCTCAGATCAGCCACTGCTAAGTCCCTACTCCTCTAGGTTCATACAAGTTCTCTTGTGCCTAAAGCATCAACAGGCTGCTTTCACATGATGGTAAAGTCACTAAGATCTGAGAAACTAAAATATTTGAGGAAAAAACCCAAAGGAGGAAGCTGGGTTGTGCCTGGAAGCTGTGAATAGAGCTATGGCTAGAAAGGATTTAATATTGATATATCTGGTCTGGGATGTACAATGTTACACTCTTTTGCCTAAAAGTGATGAAGAGGCCTTGGTTGCTTTGGTGCCTGCGAGTTTAAGAAAACATATAATAGCTGTACTTTGGTGCCTGGATTACTTTTGTTTAAGCATCATATCCTCCAGGTTCATCCATATTATTACAAACAACAGAATAGCATTCTTTTTTATAGAGAAGTAGTTAACAATAATGAATTATCTATTTTAAAATAGAAGAAAGTAGTTTAAATGTTCTACCTAAAGTGCAAGTGTAGGAAATGATAGCTGTGCTACTTGGCCAATTCATTAGATCATCTATACATGGGTCAAAACAGCATTATGCATTTCATAAATATGTCCAATCATAAGCCAACCAAAAAGTAAAATAAAACAGTGATGGAAAAATGGTTCTTGGAATAAGATCATTTATTCTAACTCCAAAACTCATGTAAAAGCCAAGCGTGGCTGTATGTGCTTTATGTTGGTTTGAATAAAAATATGCCCCATAGACTTATATTTGACTGCTCAATTCCCAGGGAATGGTACTATTTGAAAGGGTTGGAAGTATTAGGAGTTGTGGCCTTGTTGAAAGAAGTGTATCACTCAGTGTGAGTTTTGAGGTTTCAAGAGTCCATGCCAAGCTCAGAATCTATCGTATGTATGTATGTATGTATGTATCTATCTATCTATCTATCTATCTATCTATCTATCTATCTATCTATCTATCTCCCCTTCTTGCTCTATGTGTGTCTGTCTATGGATTAGGATGTAGCTCTTAGGTAGTGCTCCAGCATCATCTTCTATGCTGCCATGCTCTCCATGATAATAATTAAATAAGCCTCTGAAACTGCAAGCAAGACCCAATTAAATGCTTTCTGTTATCAGAGTTGCCTTGGTTATTGTGTCTCTTCACAGCAGTGAAACAGAAACTAAGACAGAAGTTGATACCAGGAGCTAGGATATTGCTGTGACAAGCCTGACCATGCTGTTTATTAGATGAATATTTCCACATTCCTTTGGGACTTTGAACTAAAAAATGGTTGGACATTTTAAGCAGAGCTTAATGAGCCATCCTAGTAGGAACATAGAAGACAGTGCAGGGGATGATACATTTTCAACCTTAGAGGCCCAGCTCAAGTAGATTCAGAGGGGAAGATTATTAGTAAGTGGCCTAGGGATCATTCTTTTGATATTTTGGCAAAGATTATGGCTGCTTTCTGTGTACAGTATCTGGAGAGATTGCTAGACTGCCATCTTAGCTGAAATGGTGAATGTCTGATTCAATGCAATACCCTGTCTCAAAGCAATGAGGCAAAGATCAATAGAAGAAGATGTTACCTCTGCATTTTGGATGCACAAATGTGAATGTAACACACACACACACACATGTGCATAAATAGATAGATAAATAAAATACATAAAAATGTGAAAATAAGCATTATCTTTACTAGCAATATGGTTCCTGGGCAATGAGAATGTGGTGGCATTGTTCACAATGCTTTACATGTATCCATTTACAGAATCTCCACAAAATATTAAAAGATGGGCACGATTCTTAGCCCCAATTTTATGCATTTGTGAGATTGAAACAACTGTGTGGTCAATATAACTTTCCAACTTACTTTAATAAGGATTCAACCACTCCTTTAGCTCACCATCCACTGGAGGTAGTGGAAGAGGAAAGTTATTAGGGACATGGGGAAAGTAGACCTGTTTAGAAATAATTCTTTGGGGCAAATCCAATCTTCTCTGTCGGGATACCAGCAGTTCAGTCTAGTAGTAAACACCAAATACCAATCAGCAGCTGCAGTCCAGTCCTCTCAGAAGACCATTCCACTGGGAAGTCACCACACACAAACCAGCAAGGGCAGTTCAATCCAGAATCCTTGTGGTCCCAAGACCTCTGCAGAAGCAGCAAGAAGCCGAAGGAACCTCATGAGAATTTTTTTGTTAAGAGTCTCTCTATGATGTTACCACAAGCAGAGCTCAGCAACACAACCTAAGGTGAACCAATATATGCATGCAGTTAATGAAGAATTCCACAGAGAAGCAAAGCAAACCAAGGCTCCAGGTCTCACTTTCTGTGGGGTCATATTTATATTCCTTCATCACATATCCTTTCATGTGTTTGCTATAGCAAAACATCCCTTCACCTGTGTCTGCTTCAGGAAAACATTCTTTCAAGTGTCTGCTTTAGCAAAACATTCTTTTACCTCTGTGCCTCAGCAAACATCATTTGACATAAATAACTTTTAAAAGAAACCAGAAGTTTCCACTCATAAGTGTGAGGAATCTTGACCTTTTGCTTACTCCTAAAAGGGGGAAGAAACCAATTGAAGTCAGGAGGACTTATGGAGCCTTGACTGGGGTATTGGAGACTCTTTATTAGGAACTTGTGGCTTAATGGCTTGTGACTCTGCCATCACCCCCATTTTATGACTCAGTGCCCTCATCTTTGGGTCTTTTGCACTTGCTTCTGCCAACCAACTGCCTCACTTTCTAGTCAGCTGATCCTGTGGCACCTGCCAACTGAAATTTGATCGTGGTTGTGACTACTCTTAGTATCTCCTCAAGATCTCTACTGCTAGCCTTCTCTTGGGCATCTTCTCTTCTCTCACTACTCTGTTAAACTCAGTATCTTGTAATACTGGATGATTGGGTGGATCCAGCCATTCTCCATCACATCTATTTTGGCGCAGCTCTTACTTGAGATTGCTTCTTGGTTTCAGGCCACCTACACATCTGCTGGTTTTTAATGTAACCTTTTATGTACCCTTCCAGTATGTTGTGGCCCACAGGGCAACAGTAGCATAACTTCTTAGTAAAAGAAAAAATATATGAGAAACAGGGATGGTGACACACACCTTTAATCTCAGTGCTTGGGCAGAGGCAGGAATATCTATATGAGTTTGAGGTCAGCCTGGTTTACATTGTAAGTTCTAAGCCAGTCATCACTACACAGTGAGACTCTATCTAAAAAACAAAACAAAACTAAAGCAAACCAAAAAGCACTTGAAAATGGGGGTCATTCAGAGGGATCCTCTAGTTGTGGCTGATGGTAAGAGGTATAGAATATTTAACACCAATGGAGACTGCTGGGGGGAAAAAGTCAGTGAGTTTAAAGACTATGGTTCAATTTAACTTTATTTTATTCTATCATTGGATTATTTCTTTGAGAATCAAATGTTCTGGAAAAGTTGAAGTAGGTGTGAAGCTAGTAGTTGTCTTTTGTGACCCCAGGTATACAGGATGCAGGGGAAGGCTGACTTGGGGTTTACTCAGCAAAGGATATCTAAATCTTGTGTATAACTTGTGACCTAAATTGAATATTGGAAAATATGTTAGGCTTGTTAAAAGGGTAGATAATGCAGTTGGATTTTTTTTTGGCTTATAAGGTTTTTAAGCCAAAGAATAACACCCACAAAGAAAAGTGTACAAATCTTAAGTGTACAGTCCACGAACACTGTACAAAGTAAACCCATCTGAGTAATCACCAGCCAAATCAAGATACACAGCTTTCCTGAGGTCTCTGGAAATACTCACTACCATTCTATAGTTCATAGGATCACAAAAGACACTTTTGAAACAATTGGCCCAGCATCAGCAGTTTTGAATAAACTGAGCCCCAGAGTAGCCAAGTGTCACATGTGAGGCCATGCAGTTATAGAGCATCTGTTTCTTAGGCTGCTTTTCTCTTCCTGGTTCTTTCTGTTGCTTAAACAAGTTAGTTCCTGTGGCTAAACCATCCTGCCTCCCTACTGCTCTTGTTTATTTGTTCTACATGCCTTTCTGATTTTTCCTTTTGTATTCTATGTTCATCTCAAAGTAAAATCATCTACGACTGTGATTTTAACCCCTAAGTCCCTGTACCTGACAAAAGGAAAAATAAATCTCTTATCATGTCAGTAGTAAGTGACAGCCAGTGGACATGTGACACACACAGCAAAAAGTGTAGCATCAGTGCCATGCCCTTCTATAGAGCTTTCCTACACCCATCATCAGCCCGAGAAACTAGAACTTGTTCTATCCAAGATTCTCATGGCAGAGAAAAGAAGCTGGCCATGGGGATGAGGTTTGGCATTCCATGATGTGGAGCTGAGTCTAGAAAGCAGCTATCTGTCTAGGGAAGGACATTTCCCAGACCCCTGATGGTGTCCATTAGAAGACTCATTATTACTAATAGAGTGTGAGATAAGATACATTTTCTATTTTGGAGCTAAGAAGCTTAAACAGCAACTGTGCTTGCTGAATAGTCTCTTTCTACAGCCACTGACTCTGAGTACCGCAAGAGCAAATAAGAGTTTGAACCTCAGTGCTGTCCATGGAAACTACCAGATATCAAAACCGTGCTCTGAAGTTAATCTGAAGTTAATCTTGTTTGTGAAGAATAAATGATCAATGGGTTAATCTACTGAGATTCTAATGGTGTTAAAACAAACATGATAATGCAGATGGAAAAGAGGCCCATAATATTTTTGAAAGCTCTCTGTAACTGTGTATTTTTAAGGTCTTGCCAACCAGGGCCTTGTACTTATATAGAAGCTTCAATTCCTAAGTATTATATGCAAAAAGATATGTCATTGACCCTTTCATGTGTAAGAAATAATTTTCTATAGCCTAGTGTCCTTTTAAAGATGGAGATCCTTTTAGAGATGAGGGAAGGTTGGCACTCAAGTATTAGGAAAGCTCTGATTTCAGCTACTGGACTGGGCTGGTCATCTTTGTACTTCCACATTTTCTAAAATATTGGGCCATCATCTGTATCTGTGATATAGGTTTTATCAGCAGAAACACCAATTTTTATTTTGGAAATCTTGCCAATAAGAAAAATTACCTTTAGCCATAGTGTTCTTTAACCTATTTAAATGAGGCAGATTTTCTATAATAGCAAGTTTAACAAAGTGACATACAATATTTGATTTCTTTATAATGTTGATATTGAGAAAGATTGGTAAGAAAGAGCAATAAGGTTGCCACTTTATTAGTTCATGATACACAACCACCATGTGGGCACCATGAAAATGCCTGATGATATTGAATCAATCCTGTCTCTACTAGGTAGCAGTCAAATGACCTCGGACAGTCGAATCAATTTCCCTTTGCATCTGTATCTCTATAGAAGTGTGAGACCACTGCACTTACCTCATAGTGTTTGGAAGATTAAATGATTTAAAACAGATTAAGCAGTTGGAAGAATGCCTAGCATGTGGAAAACCTTCAACACATGTCAGCTATTAGAACTGCAATGTTTCAAGATCCTGGATTGTCTATGGCATATTCAAGTTTATGTCAGAATATAAGAAGAAAACTAATGAGTTTTCTCTTTGGGTCATGCCTGGAGTCTTTGTGTCTCCCCCTATTAAAAGGCAACCACACAAATCTTAGGCATTAGAGAAACCTTGTAGGCTTCTCTTTGACATCAAGCTTGACTTGAGTCACTAGTATTTATATTTAAGAAATTGATAAATATACATCAAGAATTTCAAACACCATTTGACTTAAAAACTCAACTTTTAAGAAATTGGATATAGTCCAGTGTGTTTTATTTGTATCTAATAAAAATGCTATAGGGCACAAAGATTCTCTGAACAACAAAATATAATGACATATTGGGTTATAATCTAAAATATAGAATTAATATTCCTGAGCCTGTACTGATATAGATGACTGAATATATCAATAAATGAGAGGAAATAGACAACTTTCTTGTGTTGAAGAATTCCAAATAATTTATGCAGCTTTTCTGCCTTCAATGAAGGTGGAGCACAACTCCCCACTCTCAAGTGGGGGTTGTGCAGTGAGCTCTTTCTACAGAGCACAGTACAGAAAGAGAAGAGGTAAAATGTAACTTTGAGAAATCTAACACATGCTACTCTGACCAATGGAGAAGCACCAGTAGCAAGAGTCATAAATCATACTGAGGTTATATGCTCCTGAAATGATATGATAAAAATAACATTTTTGTGATTTTCATTCCCCAAGCCTGTAGCTCCAATACAATTATGCAAAACAAATGAACAAACAAACAAACATCAGAGGAATTGTAATAGAAGCAAAGGCTCCAATATACCTAATCAGTACTCATAACCATCAAGGTCATCAAAACCAGCAAAAGTCTGAGAAACTTCCATAGGCAAGAGAAGCCCAAAGGGACTTGACAACTAAATATTATATGGTGTCTTGATAACTAGAAAAATGATATTAAGCAAAAGCTAAGGATATCTAAAAAATTATGGTACAATGATTAATATTCACTTTCAATGTTATGAAATTAGAAATATCATGGAGACAATGTTTGTGCATGTCTGCAAGGTATTGTCTAGATTTGATTGAGGGAAGAGGACCCATCCTAAATATAGACAGCACCATGGCTGGAGTCCCATATTGAAGACAAAGAAGAAAGTAAGCTGAGTGCCAGCAGTCATCACTCTCTACTTCCTGACTGTCGATATGATGTGACCAAATGCCGCAGACTCCTGCTACCAAGATTTCTCTGCCGTTCAAGACTATGCCCTGCAACAAAATAAACCCTTGCTTCCTTAAGTGCTTTTGTCCGGGTATTTTATCACAGAAACAAGGCAAGTAATGAACACAGATGGATTATCATCAATAATAAAACTATAATAGATGTACCATACTAGCTTAAGGTGCTTATAATAGGGAATGTGTAGAAGTACGGGGACACTTTGCACAATCTGCTCACTTTTCTGGAAATCATAAACTGTTCTAAAACATAAAACACAATCAGCTCTCATTAGCTGCATTAGTTATGTCCTATGATGTCATCAAGAACACTGGGTTAGTAAATGCTAAATTATTTCTCCTGGCTAGAGCCTCTAAGGAAATCTAAATAAATTACGGCATGATAGTTAATCTTGATTACTTACCAACCTTATGGGATTTACAATTACCATGGAGACAATCTCTGGATATATTTGTAAGAGATTATCTAGATTAGATTAATTGAGGAAGGGAGACCCACCCTGAATTTGAAGAGTCACTTTTTCTGAACTAAATAAAAAGGGAAAGGGGAACTATTTCCTCCACCACCATCAAATACCTTTTTTTTTTTTTTTTGGAACTTCTTTTTTAATTTTTCTTTACTTTTTTTTACTTTTTAAAATTTTAATTAGGTATTTTCTTCATTTACATTTCCAATGCTACTCCAAAAGTCCCCCATATCCTCCCCCCCACTCCACTACCTCCCCCCATTCCCACTTCTTGGCCCTGGTGTTCCCCTGTACTGAGGCATATAAAGTTTGCAAGACCAATGGGCCTCTCATTCCAATGATGACCAACTAGGCCATCTTCTGATACATATGCAGCTAGAAACATGAGCTCTGGGGGGTACTGGTTAGTTCATATTGTTGTTCCACCTATAGGGTTGCAGACCCCTTCAGCTCCTTGGGTACTCTCTCTAGCTCCTCCATTGGGGGCCCTGTGATCCATCCAATAGCTGACTGTGAGCATTCACTTCTGTGTTTGCTAGGCCTCGGCATAGCCTCACAAGGGACAGCTCTATCTGGGTCCTTTCAGCAAAATCTTGCTAGGGTGTGCAATGGTGTCAGTGTTTGGAGGCTGATTATGGGATGGATACCTGGGAATGGCAGTCTCTAGATGGTCCATCCTTTCATCTCAGCTCCCAACTTTGTCTCTGTAACTCCTCCATGGATGTTTTGTTCCCAATTCTATGAAGGGGCAAACCGTTCACACTTTGGTGTTTGTTTTTCTTGAGTTTCATGTGTTTTGGAAATTGTATCTTGTACCTTGGGTATTCTAAGTTTCTGGGCTAATATCATCAGTGACTACATATCATGTGAGTTCATTTGTGATTGGGTTACCTCACTAAGGATGATACCCTCTAGGTCCATCTATTTGCCTAGGAATTTCATAAATTCATTCTTTTTAATAGCTGAGTAGTACTCCATTGTGTAGATGTACCACATTTTCTGTATCCATTCCTCTGTGGAGGGGCATCTGGGTTCTTTCCAGCTTCTGGCTATTACAAATAAGGCTGCTATGAACATAGTTGAGCATGTGTCCTTTTTACTGGTTGGAACATTTTCTGGATATATGCTCAGGAGAGGTATTGAGGGATACTCTGGTAGTACTATGTCCAATTTTCTGAGGAACCGCCAGACTGATTTCCAGAGTGGTTGAACAAGCTTGCAATTCCACCAAAAATGGAGGAGTGTTCCTCTTTCTCTACATTCTCAACAGCATCTGCTCTCACCTGAATTTTTGATCTTAGCCATTCTGGCTGGTGTGAGGTGGAATCTCGGGGTTGTTTTGATTTGCATTTCCCTGATGATTAAGGATGCTGAACAATTTTTCAGGTGCTTGCCAGCCATTTGGTATTCCTCAGGTGAGAATTCTTGGTTTAGCTCTGAGCCCCATTTTTTAATGGGGTTATTTGATTTTCTGGAGCCCACCTTCTTGAGTTATTTATATATATTGGATATTAGTCCCCTATCTGATTTAGGATAGGTAAAGATCCTTTCCCAATCTGTTGGTGGCCTTTTTGTCTTATTGACGGTGTCTTTTGTCCTACAGAAGCTTTGCAATTTTATGAGGTCCCATTTGTCCATTCTTGAACTTACAGCACAAGCTATTGCTGTTCTATTCAGGAATTTTTCCCCTGTGCCCATATCTTCGAGGCTTTTCCCCCACTTTCTCCTCTATAAGTTTCAGTGTCTTTGGTTTTATGTGGAGTTCCTTGATCCACTTAGATTTGACCTTAGTACAAGGAGATAGGAATGGATTGATTCGCATTCTTCTACATGATAACCGCCAGTTGTGCCAGCACCATTTGTTGAAAATACTGTCTTTTTTCCACTGGATGGTTTTAGCTCCCTTGTCAAAGATCAAGTGACCATAGGTGTGTTGGTTCATTTCTGGGTCTTCAATTCTATTCCATTGGTCTACTTGTCTGTCTCTATACCAGTACCATGCAGTTTTTATCACTATTGCTCTGTAGTATAGCTTTAGGTCATACATGGTGATTCCATCAGAGGTTCTTTTATCCTTGAGAAGAGTTTTTGCTATCCTAGGGTTTTTGTTATTCCAGATGAATTTGCAGATTGCTCTTTCTAATTCATTGAAGAATTGAGTTGGAATATTGATGGGGATTGCATTGAATCTGTAGATTGCTTTTGGCAAGATAGCCATTTTACTATATTGATCCTGCCCATCCATGAGCATGGGAGATTTTTCCATCTTCTGATATCTTCTTTAATTTCTTTCTTCAGAGACTTGAAGTTCTTATCATACAGATCATTCACTTCCTTAGTTAGAGTCTCGCCAAGGTATTTTATATTATGTGTGACTATTGAGAAGGGTATTGTTTGCCTAATTTCTCTCTCAGCCTATTTATACTTTGTATAGAGAAAGGCCATTGACATGTTTGAGTTAATTTTATTATATCCAGCTACTTCACTGAAGCTGTTTATCAGGCTTAGGAATTCTCTGCTGGAATTTTCAGGGTCACTTATATATACTATCAAATCATCTGCAAAAAGTGATATTTTGACTTCTTCCTTTCCAATTTGTATCCCCTTGATCTACTTTTGTTGTCGAATTTCTCTGGCTAGGACTTCAAGTACAAAGTTGAATAGGTAGGGAGAAAGTGGACAGCCTTGTCTAGTCCCTGATTTTAGTGGGATTGCTTCTAGCTTCTCACCATTTACATTGATGATGGCTACTGGTTTGCTGTAGATTGCTTTTATCATGTTTAGGTATGGGCCTTGAATTCCTGATCTTTCCAAGACCTTTATCATGAATGGGTGTTGGATTTTGTCAAATGCTTTCTCCTCATCTAACGAGATGGTCATGTGATTTTTGTCTTTGAGTTTGTTTATGTAATGGATTACGTTGATGAAATTCCGTATATTAAACCATCCCTGCATCCCTGGAATGAAACCTACTTGGTCAGGATGGATGATTGTTTTGATGTGTTCTTGGATTCGTTTAGCGAGAATTTTATTGAGGATTTTTGCATCAATATTCATAAGAGAAATTGGTCTGAAGTTCTCTATCTTTGTTGGGTCTTTCTGTAGTTTAGGTATCAGAGTAATTGTGGCTTCATAGAATGAATTGGGTAGGGTACCTTCTGCTTCTATTTTGTAGAATAGTTTGTGAAGAACTTGAATTAGATCTTTGAAGGTTTGATAGAACTCTGCACTAAACCCATCTGGTCCCGTGCTTTTTTTGTTTGGGAGACTATTAATGACTGCTTCTATTTCTCTAGGGGATATATGACTGTTTAGATCATTAACCTGATCCTGATTTAACTTTGTTACCTGGTATCTGTCTAGAAATTTGTCCATTTCATCCAGGTTTTCCAGTTTTGTTGAGTATAGCCTTTATAGAAGGATCTGATGGTGTTTTGGATTTCTTCAAGATCTGTTGTTATGTCTCCATTTTCATTTCTGATTTTGTTAATTAGGATGCTGTCCCTGTGCCCTCTAGTCAGTCTGGCTAAGGGTTTATCTATCTTGTTGATTTTCTCAAAGAACCAACTCCTCGTTTGGTTAATTCTTTGAATAGTTCTTCTTGTTTCCACTTGGTTGATTTCACCCCTGAGTTTGATTATTTCCTGCCTCCTACTCCTCTTGGGTGAATTTGCTTCCTTTTTTTCTAGAGCTTTTAGATGTGTTGTCAAGCTGCTAGTGTGTGCTCTCTCCCGTTTCTTTTTGGAGGCACTCAGAGCTATGAGTTTTCCTCTTAGAAAAGCTTTCATCGTGTCCAATAAGTTTGGGTATGTTGTGACTTCATTTTCATTAAACTCTAAAAAGTCTTTAATTTCTTTCTTTATTCCTTCCTTGACCAAGTTATCATTGAGAAGAGTGTTGTTCAGTTTCCACGTGAATGTTGGCTTTCCAATATTTATGTTGTTATTGAAGATCAGCCTTAGTCCATTGTGGTCTGATAGGATGCATGGGACAATTTCAATATTTTTGTATCTGTTGAGGCCTGTTTTGTGGCCAATTATATGGTCAATTTTGGAGAAGGTACCATGAGGTGCTGAGAAGAAGGTATATCCTTTTGTTTTAGGACAAAATGTTCTGTAGATATCCGTCAGATCCATTTGTTTCATAACTTCTGTTAGTTTCACTGTGTCCCTGTTCAGTTTCTGTTTCCATGATCTGTCCATTCATGAAAGTGGTGTGTTGAAGTCTCCCACTATTATTGTGTGAGGTGCAATGTGTGCTTTTAGCTTTACTAAAGTCTCTTTAATGAATGTGGCTGCCCTTGCATTTGGAACACAGATATTCAGAATTGAGAGTTCCTCTTGGAGGATTTTACCTTTGATGTGTATGAAGTGCCCCTCCTTGTCTTTTATGATAACTTTGGGTTGGAAGTCGATTTTATTCGATATTAGAATGGCTACTCCAGCTTGTTTCTTCAGACCATTTGCTTGGAAAATTGTTTTCCAGGCTTTTACTCTGAGGTGGTGTCTGTCTTTATCCCCGAGGTGGGTTTCCTCTAAACAGCAAAATCCTGGGTCCTGTTTGTGTATCCAGTCTATTAGTCTATGTCTTTTTATTGGGGAATTGAGTCCATTGATGTTAAGAAAAGTCAAAGAAAAGTAATTGTTGCTTCCTGTCATTTTTGTTGTTAAATTTGGAAATGTGTTCTTGTGGCTCTCTTCTTTTAGTTTTGTTAAAGGATTACTTTCTTGCTTTTTCTAGGGTGTAATTTCCATCTTTTTGTTCGTGTTTTCCCTTTATTATCCTTTGAAGGGCTGGATTCGTGGAAAGATATTGTGTGAATTTGGTTTTGTCATGGAATACTTTGGTTTCTCCATCTATGGTAATTGAAAGTTTGGATGGGTATATTAGCCTGGGCTGGCATTTGTGTTCTCTTAGTGTCTGTGTAACATCTGTCCAGGATCTTCTGGCTTTCATAGTCTCTGGTGAAAAGTCTGATGTAATTCTGATAGGCCTGCCTTTATATGTTACTTGACCTTTTTCCCTTACTGCTTCTAATATTCTATCTTTATTTAGTGTATTTGTTGTTCTGATTATTATGTGTCGGGAGGAATTTCTTTTCTGGTCCAGTCTATTTGGAGTTCTGTAGGCTTCTTGTATGTTCATTGGCATCTCTTTCTTTAGTTTTGGGAAGTTTTCTTCTCTAATTTTGTTGAAGATATTTACGGGCCCTTTAAGTTGAAAATCTTCATTCTCATCAACTCCTATTATCCGTAGGTTTGGTCTTCTCATTGTGTCCTGGATTTCCTGGATGTTTTGAGTTAGGATCTTTTTGCATTTGAATTTTCTTTGATTGTTGTGCCAATGTTCTTTATGGAATCTTTTGCACCTGAGATTCTCTCTTCCATCTCTTGTATTCTGTTGCTGATGCTCGCATCTATGGTTCCAGAGTTCTTTCCTAGGGTTTCTATCTCCAGCGTTGCTTCACTTTGGGTTTTCTTTATTGTGTCTACTTCCCTTTTTAGGACTAGTATGGCTTTGTTCATTTCCATCACCTGTTTAGATGTGTTTTCCTGTATTTCTTTAAGGACTTCTACCTCTTTGATTGTGTTTTCCTGTTTTTCTTTAAGGACTTGTAACTCTTTAGCAGTGTTCTCCTGTATTTCTTTAAGTGAGTTATTAAATTCCGTCTTGATGTCCTCTATCATCATCATGAGATATGCTTTTAAATCTGGGTCTTTCTTTTTGGGTGTGTTGTTGTGCCCAGGACTGGCTGAGGTGGGAGTGCTGGGTTCTGATGATGGTGAGTGGTCTTGTTTTCTGTTAGTAAGATTCCTACGTTTGCCTTTTGCCATCTGGTAATCTCTGGAGTTAGTTGTTATAGTTGTCTCTGGTTAGAGATTGTTCCTCTCTTGATTCTATTAGCCTCTATCAGCAGACATGGAAGACTAGCTCTCTCCTGTGTCTCAGTGGTTACAGCACACTCTGCAGGCAAGCTCTCCTCTTTCAGGGAAGGTGTTCAGATATCTGACATTGGGACCTGCCTAGTGGCAGAAGATGAAGGCCTGAAACAGGGCTTGTCCCAGTATCTGTGTAGCTTCTGCAGTCCACACTTTCACCTGTGCAGACTAGTCTAGGTGGAGTCCTGGAACCAAGATGGCTTCCCCCAGATGTTGTGGCAAAGCCTCCCGGGTGGGGCAGACACCTCTCCTCTGGCAGGGAAGGTGCCCAGATGTCTGGAGCTAGAAACTTGGTCTGCCCCAGAAGCTCTGTGGCTTTTTTCTGTCCCAGAAGCTGTTAGCCTCTGTAGTCCACACTCTCACCTGCGCAGACCAGTCTTGGTGGAATCCGAGAACCCAAGATGGCTCCCTCAGATGCTATGGTAAAGCCCTCCTGGGCGGGGCATACACCTCTTCTCTGGAAGGGAAGGAGCCTGCATGTCCAGAGCGCAAAATTCGGTCTGCTCCAGAAGCTCTGTGGCTTCCGCCTGTCCTAGAAACTGTTAGCTTCTGTAGTCCACACTCTCTCCTGTGCAGTCTAGTCTTGGAGTCCCTGAATCAA
Source organism: Mus musculus (assembly GCF_000001635.26). NCBI lineage: Eukaryota > Metazoa > Chordata > Mammalia > Rodentia > Muridae > Mus > Mus musculus. The sequence goes on along the minus strand of NC_000086.7, from coordinate 161,638,744 downwards.
GATGGATCCCCCAGATGCTGACCAAATACCTTTAAAATATGTTTTAAAATATGTTTTTAGACTTAAAGATGTGCTGCACTACACACACACACACACACACACACACACACACACACACACACACACACACACACACAGAGCTAGCTAACAGACTGGCTGAATTTTATCTAACACATCTTTTCTCCATAAGGCACATTACAGCTTCCTTGTAGCTGAAGACACCAGATCACACTGTAAAACTTGCTTGAGAACTTGCAAAAACTATGAATCTAAATAGATCAGGAGAAGAATCCTTATTTATACCCTGAGAGCTAAAACAAGAACAAACTTTACCTTGATTGACCTTAGCAAGGAATTGTGCATTGGGTATTTCAACTTTAAAACAGTATTGGTGTATATTTATTGTGCATAGTGATAGATTTCATAGACATTTTATTCAAGTATATGAACATATTCACATCTTCCTATCCTCCATATTCATCTCTACTCACCCTAGCCCCTCCCTTCCTCCAAACAGCTTGCTTCTGTTTTTATATCTTCTGTGTGTGTGTGCATGCTCGCATGCGCGCATGTGTGTGCATGCATGCACATGTGTGATTTTATTTATGTATTTAAAATATCAGATCTACAAAGGAGAGAAGACATGAGGTATTTGTCTTTCTGAGCCTAGCTTATTAAACTTGTTATGATGATCTCCAGTTGCATCCATTTCCCCGTAAATAATATAATTTCTTTCTTTATAGTGAAATAACACTCCATTATGTGTGTGTATATATGGATATTTTCTTTATCCATCTGTTAATGGACTCTAGGCTGATTCTATAGCTTAGCTATCCATTAAGAAAACAAAGACTTGTTAGGATGTGGGGGGAAGGAGAGCATTATACACTGCAGGTGGGAATGTAAATTAGTCTAGTCCCTATGGAAACTGATATGGGAGTTCCTTTAAAATCTAAAAATAGAAATATCTGACCAACTGTATTAGTTATGGTTCTTTGGAGGAACAGAATTGGTAGAATGAATATATAAATATATTATAAAAGGGAAGTTATTCGATTGGCTTATATCATATGTGCTGGGTAATCCAGCACAGGTTGCCTGCAAGCTGTAGAGGCTGAGAATCTATGAGCTGCTCAGTCCATAAGGCTTGATGCCTTAGCAGTTTTAATCTAGTTCTGAGAGCCTGGAGAATTTATAGAGAGCAATAATTAGTCTTCAGTCCATGATGGAAAGCAAAAGAAGTTGTGTTCTGGTAGCATTGAATGATGGTGGCAGTCTGACTGGATAGATGTACTACTCATCAGTAAGAAACGAAGGCAGGCAAGTACGTTCTTGCTTTTTCTCACATTTCTTTATATCTGGGCTACTACCAGAAGGTGTTGTTCAGTTTTAGGGAGGGGTCTTCTCCTTCAGTTACCCATTTATGGAAATGCTTTCAGACTCACCTGGAGCTCTGTATCTTAGTTAATTCTATATCTAGTCAAGTTGGCAACCAAGATTAACCATCATACTAATTAAAATAGTCATGGACATATTCCTGAAGGATATAATTCATAATCCAACTCTTTACAGTTCTGCGCATTTGTATTCCCAGAGATAATCACATAACTTTGGGGTTACAAATAAATTTTAGTGAGCAGAAAAATTCACAAACACATATTCCATTAAGAATAAGAATAAATGTGTGTTCGTTTTTTAAATAAAACTTTGATCTGCCATTTTTTTATTTTATCTTTCTAAATTTTATTTGCTATTTTTTTCTGTTTATCTCTTTGGCTTCATCCTGTGTTGTCAATATGGTAGCTATCAAGCCCCTTGTGCTTATTTGGTACTTAGATGTTGTTTGTCCCAAATTCAGATGTGCTTATAAGAATAAGCATCACATTTTGAAGATTTCTCACAAAATCATCTAAATCAGTATCACATTTTGGAGATTTCCTACTAAATAATGTAAGTCATCATATTAATAATTTAATATGACTATGCACTGAAATGACAATATTTTAATATAATTGTTTGAATAAAGAAGATTATTAAAGTCTGATCCAGCTGTTTCTTTCAACTACTATGTGGCTACTAAGATCCCAAAATTGTCCATGTGACTTGCCTTTTCCTTTTTCTGGACACTTCCAGGCTGTCTGATGTCAGGAGGATACCAGTTCCAGGTAAATGTGAGTCACACAGGAAGAACACAGAGCTGTAGTGAAGAGTCATTTCCTCCTGATAGCATCCATTGAATGCCCTTCTTCTAGGAAGGGAAGGAACAATGAGAAGGACTTTGCTTGAGTTTGCTCAGTCAGCTTGGTGATCAATCATCATTTTCCAGTGCAATGTTTTTGTCCAAGGTCTTTGGGAGAAAAAGCAAGACTGCCTGCTCCTGAATTTTAAGAGACCATTTCTTAAAGCCTGACTCTAGTGATCTAAGTAGAGCTTCCAGTTTTAGCAAAGCAACAAACACAAAAATACAAGTTTCCCTGTGAAAATTTGTTTCAGATTAACAATGTATAACATTGAAGTATTTCTAAATATGTCATGAGCTATGTTTTTACACACACACAGACACATGCACACATACTGCCATGTTTATATAAAAACCAACTTGGCATCCAGATTTTTAGTATTAAGTTTATCCCATGCCATATTTGAGGACATACCCTGAAATGCATTTGCTGTTTGTTATTCTGAAAGGTAAACGTAACCAGTACCCTGTATTTAATAGGGCAGCCCTGCTAAAAGCCTTGCGGGGAGAGAACATTTTCGCTGATTTCCTCCAGGCACTCATCTTCCGTGTTCCTCCAAGGAGGAACCAGAGGAGTGAGTCATTCGGGAGCTCTGTAATAAGAACCGGAATCCCCAGCCTTGCCTTCCCATCTGCAGGCTATCTCAGCTGTCACCGCTATCTTTCCAAACAGCCAAGTTCCCGGGAATCGCACTGCAGATCTCAACTGTCCCTCCCAACCTTTATAATCAATTTGAGTTGGGCAAGATGCCAGATTTTACACACACACACACACACACACAGACAGAGAGAGAGAGAGAGAGAGAGAGAGAGAGAGAGAGAGAGAGAGACTCTATGTAACTATGGAGATAAGAGGGAAGGAATAACCCAAGGAAGCCCGCAAGCTTTCCTCTTCTTTACAGAAGCTCTTAAATGGAACATGTATACATAGCAAAGAGAACAAGGCAAAAAGGTAGCCAAATTGTACATAGTGTTATTTTTTCCTTTCCTTCTTAAGTATTATGTTGCATAATGAGGGTGCAGGCAAAAGGGGGGAAAGGCAATAAGGGGCCCATCTCCTTGTACAATTTAAAAACAATAATAAAACTGACTAAAAGTTGCTCTGCTTTTTACTACCACAATGTTCTGGCAATTCTAAACAGTGTCATTGATAAAATACTCCTCCCGCTGCACACACACTCCCTCCCCAACACAGACGCTTCTTATTTTAAGCCACGCCATCAACCTTCCTTTTTCTTTTTACAGAAAACTGCTTTATGGAGCTTCTCTTCTTGTTGTTTTTGGAGGCCTGTGGGAGATGGAAAGCAGGAGAGAAGAGCTGGATGGAGATCGGATGTTTAAGCAATCAGAACTGCAGGAGCTATGAATTTCAATGAGTGGAATTTCCTTCTTCTATCAATCAGATTGTGTCTTGAGGCTTCCAAAGTGGGAAAAGCAACATTATAGTGAAAGGAATACAAGGAGTCCAACAACTTGGATTTAAGGTGTGGGCATTTTTTTTTAATCATCATAGATATATATGCCACGTGAGTAGATGCTCTAGCTTCTCTTGTACAGCTGAGTGAGGAAAATATGAAAGTATTTGCAAACTGGAAGTGCTTTATTGTGGTAACTAACAATTCATCTTAACAAAGACAGAAATAACGGTAGCTCAGTAAACATAGAAGCTCTGGTTGGGAATAAGGCCGTGACTGCAGGCTGTTGATGGGAGTAAAATAATCTTCTTCTGGGAAGTGATCTAAGGACCCAGCTTCTTTCTTTGTTATTGTCATATTATCTTATAGGGTGTCTTACTTGTCTTGAAGATTGAAGTTCAACCACCACCTACCATTCTTATCCACTAGGCAGAAAAACAAACAGCGGAGTAGTTTCCTTTAAGAGCAGGAATCAGCCATTAGGAATGTCACTTCTGATGCCTTTTTATTGGTTGACTTACCCACATGGTCTCTCGTTGTTGCCATGAAGGCTGGGAAATGTAGTACCTAGCTGGGCAGCCATGTATACAGCTGGAACCTGAAGGATCTATTGCTGTAAGTTGAGAATGATGTGATATCATTGAGATAGTAGACATAAGATTATTTCTTTATTTATTTTTGTTTCACAGAATGCAACAGGATGAAAAGCTACATATTTACCACACAACTGGCAAATTTGGGGACATGTTAATATAAAACATCGCAACTTAAATGGAGAAATAGATTCCTACAGCAATAGATTCCAAAATATTTTTCTAGGGTCTGTCTAGAACTGTTCCTCCACAGACCTTGCTGAGTTTGGATATATCTTGTAAGCAGCCCTGTGCTTTTTGGTGTCTAGGCCCAAATCCCTGGAGAAATGTGGAAATGAGACCACCCTGTCATTGTTCTGACTCTTTCCAGTCACTCGAGGAGCTTATAAGTGAGAAATGGTACATCATCTGGTTAGTGCCTGATCATCCTTGAGGCCTTGTGTCACTGCCTCCATAATTAAACACAGACCATTAGCTCTAACCCACTGCACGCGCATCAATTATGCCAGTTTGGATAACAGCCGCTGCAATCCTTCTTTCCCTGTTTTTGCCTCCCTGGTGTTGAAACAGGCCAAGTTCCATGGGTATTGTTAGAGTTACCGTGGTTTTTTATAAGATGTCAGATCAGCAAGGCTGCAACCCCATGATGAAACAGAAGCACTTATTCTTTTCCATGCTGATTAAAAGGTAATTTAACCTCTTCCAAAGGTGGTCCAGCCGATCCCCAGCAGCCCTGACATTGCATTAATGTGAAATTGCTCTCCGGAGTGACAAATTAGCCTTCTGAGACCAGTATGAAAACCCATCTTTACTGAATGGCTCAAGCTTAAAGAGCAAACTTGGTTTCTTACTCCTTCTATTAAATCTGCATGGAGTGATGCACTGCATCCGAACCGTACACTTATGGCTGAGTTAGTACTCAGTGGTACTATCTCTCCCAGCACATGCTGCCTCCTCCAAGATGCTAGGTCAAGTTCCCTGTAGTTTACCAACAATGGGGATGATTAATCCACCTCATTTCATAGAGAAAAGAAATACAATTACCACAAGAAATGAGACAACAAAAGCAAAAGGTTCCAGAAGGTTGGGTGGGGGGCGGGGGCTTTTGTTTTTACTGACTCCAATATTTTGATCTTTTTTATGGAGAAACCAATGCCCATGGAAATGAAACACCTTGGCTAGAGATGTAGAAAGCTGAAGCCATAGAGATAAGCTAGAAGCCTTTTCTGGTACAAACTCACTGTTTATTTTTTTAACCTGGCTCTGTTTACCCTGCCAGCTTACTATCCACCCGCTGTCACATTATCCACAGATGCTCACTCGACTCATGTTACTCTTACCATGTAAAGAAAGGATTCAGCTCGCTTAAGAACAGGAACCCAACTTCCCGTGGTTATCAGATATAAACCTTGATCCACAAATTCATGTGAGTGAAGAAACATTGAAATTTTCATTCTTCATTTTCAATAGCCCTCTATCATGATCCATCCAAGCTGGTGGGGTAATTCAACCCCAGACATTCTCAGGCATTTCCCCCTGCTCACTAGGGTGTGCCTTGGATCTGGGTGCCAGGTGGTGCTAAAGCCATCAGGACGATCCTGTGGATCTCAGGCTGATATATCACAGAGCCACCAGCCCACAGGGGTTCTTTAGACTCTTCAGGTTATTGGCTGCAGAAGGGACTGCGAGGAGCTTAATGCCTGGCTAGCCTCCAACCTTCATCTCAGCTCTCTGAAATCCACCTATTTTCCCCAAAACTGTCAAGGGGCAAAATATAGATACCTATGGCTCTCCAGGCTCTCAGTCTCACCTCTCTTATTTCCAGTTAGAATTTCTTTTTAGAGAAACTCGTGTCTCATATTTTCTAAGACACAACTACAAGTTTTGAGAGGGTGAGGTTTTTGGAAACAAAATCCAAGCAAATTCTGCCATGGCAAGAAAGCAGGATGGGGTAAGAAAAGGGAAAGGAGCTATAAATTATTTCCCCCAAATTCAGGCCAGCCATAGACTTTCATGCCTATATTTCCAGTACTTGGGAAGTAGAGGCAAGAAGATCAGAAGTTTAAGGCTAGCCAGGCTGGGTTATATGAGACACTGTCTCAAAAAGCCATTAAAAAGTTAGTGGTCCCCTTATCTTCTATTTCACTTTCGACAGTTTCAGTGGCCAGGAAATTGTACCAGGAAAATATTAAATTGAAAGTTCCAGAACTATATTTTTCAAAAGTTGTCAATTATATGCCATTTTGAGGAGCATGATGAACTATCGCATCATCCGATTCCATCCCACCTGGGACATGAGACATTCCTGTGTCCAGACAGCGTATGTAATACCTGCCTATTCATAACTCGGTACTCATCTCAGTTTCCAGGTGGACTATTTTATACTTCCAGGTGCTTAGATACATGATTCACTGCTAGCATAGTCTCAAGCACTTACTGAGGTGGTGTCTTGGAATATATTCTGCATATTGCTGTGCCTTGACATAGCATAACATTATATTGATCATGGTTATCACCTTGACATTTTTATTTCATAATTTCTTCTACACAAACATGTATTTTTACAGAAAAGGAAACATGCGGATTTAGAAATTATTTTGTCACTATGGCTTGTACATGTCCCTGTACCATTAAAAGTTTTTTTTTCCCTTACAATGCTCTTAAATTTTAGACGAGTAAATCATCAGAGATTATTTGTTAAAAATGTATTTCCTCTTTCCCTCTATATATTTGTCATTGGTATATAAGAAAGGCTGAAGGAGGTGGGGGAGTGGTGTTGTGGGACACAGCTTCGAAATGGCTCTCTTGAACTCATGGCAGCTATCTTCACAATATTGGATTTGTCAACCACTTGTCCTGGAGGTGGGAAGTGCTCCTCACGCTTCAATAGCCCGAGTGTGCTGACACACAATTAATACATGATGGGGAGTGGGGAAACAGTTATTTCATGATTTTGTAAAATAAAATACCTCACTCACTCTCCTGTACACAGCCTGAAAGTAACTCACTGGGAAATTTTTTTCAAAGACATGAAAGCATTCTGAGGACTCATTGGGAAGAGGGCAAGGATAAGCAGGAATGGGAGGAAGGTTAGAGAGGGTCATGGGTAACGAATATCATCAGAGACATTAGATGCATATATAAAAATGTTATAATTAAATTATGGGTAATTAATTTATATTAATAAAAAGGATTTTTCTTTCTTTTTTCTCTCTCTAATCTTCCCTTAAGGCCACCTTTTCCTGTCCCATATTTCCCTGTCTAATTGCATGACTTATGTAAACACACACACAATACACACAATATATATATATATACACAATATATATATATGACTTGAAAGCAGAAGAGGAACCAGTTAAGGGAAGAAGGAAACCAGTAAAAGGGGGCTGGAAGTTGAGAGAGGAAACACTTTGGGGAAAGGATCAATAAGAAAAAAATTATGAGTGTGTATTAATCAGGATTCCCTAGTGGAACATAAAACAGAATGAATACATATTAAAAGGGAATAGTTTAGCTCTGCCTACAAGGTATGACTGGAGTAGTCCAATAATAGCTGCCTCATACCAGAGAGGGTGAGAATTCAGTAGTTGTTCAGTCCATAAAGCCGGGGGCCTTAGTAGTGCTATTTTGATGCTAAGAGCCTGGGAGATTCCTAGAGAGCCACTAATCGTCAGACTTCATATGTTTTATATAGGAACCCTGAAGAAGCTCTAAAATGAGCAAAGTAATAAGTGGTAACAGCAACAGAATAGAAGAACTAGGGAGTGAAGGGAAAGCATGCAAAAAATAAAATAAACCAAAAAACAACTTTCCTTCTTCTAGGTTCTATTATTTGGGCCACTACCAGAAAGTGCTGCCCACACTGAGGGTGGGTCTTTCCATATCAATTAAGTCAATCAAGGCAATCACCACATACACAGCCACCGCTCTCCCTGTAATAGACTTGATTGAAGCTCTCCTCCTGGGTGATTCCAATTTAAAAGTCACCATCACAGTGAGAAAAATCCTATAATGAAATGCATTACTTTGTATACTAATTTTAGAAAGAAAATGCGTTAAAAATAAAAGGATATCGAACCTTCCTAGGACTAAGGGCCTCTCCTCCCATTGATGACCAGCAAGGCCATCCTCTGCTACATATGCAGCTAGAGCCATGGTTCTCTTTGGTTGGTAGTTTAGTCCCTAGGAGCTCTGGGGGATGGGGGTGGGGTCTGTTTGGTTGACATTGTTGTTCTTCCTATGGGTTGCAAACCCCTTCAGCTCCTTTAGTTCTTTCTCTAACACCTCCATTTGGGATCCTGTGCTTGGTCAGGATGGGGAAGTAGGAGTGGGTAGGTGGGTGAGGAAGCACCCTTATAGAATCAGGAAGACAGAGGGTGGGATAGGGGGTTTCAGGAGGGAAAGCCAGGAAAGGGGATAACATTTGAAATGTAAGTAAATAAAACATCTAATAAAAAAGGATATATGTGTATACATATAATTCATATGTATATATGTATACATATATACATATATGTGTATTCATATATATGTATAACAATTCATATTGCTCCCAAACTCTGATTTAGTAGTTTGTGAAGAATTTGGGAACCTGTATTTGATTGTTATATTTGTTTTGGTGTGTGTGTGTGTGTGTGTGTGTGTGTGTGTGTGTGTGTGTATAATACATGTTTGTGTGTATGAGCACATATGCATGCTAATTGAGTATACACACACATGTGGAGGCAAGAGGTCAGTATCAGCATCTTCAATCACTTTCCGCCTTATGGTTTGAGACATGGTTTCTCACTAAACTAAAGCTCATAGATTCTGCTAGGCTAGCTACCCAATAAACTCCAAGGATCCACCTACCTTCACTCCCCATCACAGCTGGCTCCTTCTCATTCTCTGGCTTGAACTGCCTCTGCCACTGAACTGCACGAACTAACCGTCACTGTACTGGCTCACTGAAGTCCACTCAACTGCCTCAGTTGAACTGAACTGAATGGAATGGAACGGAATTCCACTGCATTAACTGAAATCATCTGAACTGCACTCACTACTCTGACTCCAGAAAGACTCCACTTCACTGCACTCAACTCAACTGACTGGACAGAGCTGACTCTCTCTTCCTGCACTGTCTTAAATCATTTTTTCTCCTGAGAGTTGGGTGTATCCTATCTCTGATCCATCCGAGTGTATTCAACCTGCCCGATCTCACCTTCTCTGCAACATTTGTCTGTATCCCTGCTCACTCTTCATTCCCTTCTTACCCCAGTCAGGTTTCCAGGACAAAGCTGTGCCTGATGCTGAGTACAAAAAAAAAGTGAAAAGCAAAAAAGTAAGAAAATTAGAAGGAATAAGATATATATTTAAATGATGAAAAATATTACCACAGTATTCACTATGTATCAAGCACTATGCTATGGATTTTTACATTTATTCCTGTAAACAGCACCCTGTGAGATAGCTACTAGTATTGTCATAATAATAAGGAAATAAGGAAACAAGGCAAAAAGAGATCAAGCACCATGCCTGACATTGCATAGGAAAGTGGTACAAAATAGGCTTTGAACTCATTGACTTGGAGTTTGTGACTTTTTTTTTCCATTTTTATTAGGTATTTAGCTCATTTACATTTCCAATGCTATACCAAAAGTCCCCCATACCCACCCACCCCCACTCCCCTACCCACCCACTCCCCCTTTTTGGCCATGGCGTTCCCCTGTACTGGGGCATAAAAAGTTTGCGTGTCCAATGGGCCTCTTTTTGCAGTGATGGCCGACTAGGCCATCTTTTGATACATATGCAGCTAGAGTCAAGAGCTCCGGGGTACTGGTTAGTTCATAATGTTGTTCCACCTATAGGGTTGGAGATCCCTTTAGCTCCTTGGGTACTTTCTCTAGCTCCTCCATTGGGAGCCCTGTGATCCATCCATTAGCTGACTGTGAGCATCCACTTCTGTGTTTGCTAGGCCCCGGCATAGTCTCACAAGAGACAGCTACATCTGGGTCCTTTCGAGAAAATCTTGCTAGTGTATGCAATGGTGTCAGCGTTTGGATGCTGATTATGGGGTGGATCCCTGTATATGGCAGTCTCTACATGGTCCATCCTTTCATCTCAGCTCCAAACTTTGTCTCTGTAACTCCTTCCAAGGGTGTTTTGTTCCCGCTTCTAAGGAGGGGCATAGTGTCCACACTTCAGTCTTCATTTTTCTTGAGTTTCATGTGTTTAGGAAATTGTATCTTATATATTGGGTATCCTAGGTTTTGGGCTAATATCCACTTATCAGTGAGTACATATTGTGTGAGTTCCTTTGTGAATGTGTTACCTCACTCAGGATGATGCCCTCCAGGTTCATCCATTTGGCTAGGAATTTCATAAATTCATTCTTTTTAATAGCTGAGTAGTACTCCATTGTGTAAATGTACCACATTTTCTGTATCCATTCCTCTGTTGAGGGGCATCTGGGTTCTTTCCAGCTTCTGGCTATTATAAATAAGGCTGCTATGAACATAGTGGAGCATGTGTCCTTCTTACCAGTTGGGGCATCTTCTGGATATATGCCCAGGAGAGGTATTGCTGGATCCTCCGGTAGTACTATGTCCAATTTTCTGAGGAACCACCAGACTGATTTCCAGAGTGGTTGTACAAGCCTGCAATCCCACCAACAATGGAGGAGTGTTCCTCTTTCTCCACATCCACGCCAGCATCTGCTGTCACCTGAATTTTTGATCTTAGCCATTCTGACTGGTGTGAGGTAGAATCTCAGGGTTGTTTTGATTTGCATTTCCCTGATGATTAAGGATGTTGAACATTTTTCAGGTGCTTCTCTGACATTCCGTATTCCTCAGGTGAGAATTCTTTGTTCAGTTCTGAGCCCCATTTTTTAATGGGGTTATTTGATTTTCTGAAGTCCACCTTCTTGAGTTCTCTATATATGTTGGATATTAGTCCCCTATCTGATTTAGGATAGGTAAAGATCCTTTCCCAATCTGTTGGTGGTCTTTTTGTCTTATTGACGGTGTCTTTTGCTTTGCAGAAACTTTGGAGTTTCATTAGGTCCCATTTGTCAATTCTCGATCTTACAGCACAAGCCATTGCTGTTCTGTTCAGGAATTTTTCCCCTGTGCCCATATCTTCAAGGCTTTTCCCCACTTTCTCCTCTATAAGTTTCAGTGCCTCTGGTTTTATGTGAAGTTCCTTGATCCACTTAGATTTGACCTTAGTACAAGGAGATAAGTATGGATCGATTCGCATTCTTCTACATGATAACAACCAGTTGTGCCAGCACCAATTGTTGAATAGGCTGTCTTTCTTCCACTGGATGGTTTTAGCTCCCTTGTCGAAGATCAAGTGACCATAGGTGTGTGGGTTCATTTCTGGGTCTTCAATTCTATTCCATTGGTCTACTTGTCTGTCTCTATACCAGTACCATGCAGTTTTTTTTTTTTTTATCACAATTGCTCTGTAGTAAAGCTTTAGGTCAGGTATGGTGATTCCACCAGAGGTTCTTTTATCCTTCAGAAGAGTTTTTGCTATCCTAGGTTTTTTGTTATTCCAGATGAATTTGCAGATTGCTCCTTCTAATTCGTTGAAGAATTGAGTTGGAATTTTGATGGGGATTGCATTGAATCTGTAGATTGCTTTTGGCAAGATAGCCATTTTTACAATGTTGATCCTGCCAATCCATGAGCATGGGAGATCTTTCCATCTTCTGAGATCTTCTTTAATTTCTTTCTTCAGAGACTTGAAGTTTTTATCATACAGATCTTTCACTTCCTTAGTTAGAGTCACGCCAAGGTATTTTATATTATTTGTGACTATTGAGAAGGGTGTTGTTTCCCTAATTTCTTTCTCAGCCTGTTTATTCTTTGTGTAGAGAAAGGCCATTGACTTGTTTGAGTTTATTTTATATCCAGATACTTCACCGAAGCTGTTTATCAGGTTAAGGAGTTCTCTGGTGGAATTTTTAGGGTCACTTATATATACTATCATATCATCTGCAAAAAGCGATGTTTTGACTTCCTCTTTTCCAATTTGTATCCCCTTGATCTCCTTTTGTTGCCGAATTGCTCTGGCTAATACTTCAAGTACTATGTTGAAAAGGTAGGGAGAAAGTGGGCAGGCTTGTCTAGTCCCTGATTTTAGTGGGATTGCTTCCAGCTTCTCTCCATTTACTTTGGTGTTGACTATTGGTTTGCTGTAGATTGCTTTTATCATGTTTAGGTATAGGCCTTGAATTCCTGATCTTTCCAAAACTTTTATCATGAATGGGTGTTGGATCTTGTCAAATGCTTTTTCTGCATCTAATGAGATGATCATGTGGTTTTTGTCTTTGAGTTTGTTTATATAATGGATTACATTGATGGATTTTCGTATATTAAACCATCCCTGCATCCCTGGAATAAAACCTATTTGGTCATGATGGATGATTGCTTTAATGTGTTCTTGGATTCGGTTAGCGAGAATTTTATTGAGGATTTTTGCATCGATATTCATAAGAGAAATTGGTCTGAAGTTCTCTATCTTTGTTGAGTCTTTCTGTGGTTTAGGTATCAGAGTAATAGTGGCTTCATAAAATGAGTTGGGTAGAGTACCTTCTACTTCTATTTTGTGAAATAGTTTGTGCAGAACTGGAATTAGATCTTCTTTGAAGGTCTGATAGAACTCTGCACTAAACCCATCTGGTCCTGGGCTTTTTTTGGTTGGGAGACTATTAATAACTGCTTCTATTTCTTTAGGTGATATGGGACTGTTTAGATGATCAACTTGATCCTGATTCAACTTTGGTACCTGGTATCTGTCCAGAAATTTGCCCATTTCGTCCAGGTTTTCCAGTTTTGTTGAGTATAGCCTTTTGTAGAAGGATCTGATGGTGTTTTGGATTTCTTCAGGATCTGTTGTTATGTCTCCCTTTTCATTTCTGATTTTGTTAATTAGGATTTTGTCCCTGTGCCCTTTAGTGAGTCTAGCTAAGGGTTTATCTATCTTGTTGATTTTCTCAAAGAACCAACTCCTCGTTTGGTTAATTCTTTGAATAGTTCTTCTTGTTTCCACTTGGTTGATTTCACCCCTGAGTTTGATTATTTCCTGCCATCTACTCCTCTTGGGTGAATTTGCTTCCTTTTTTTCTAGAGCTTTTAGATGTGTTGTCAAGCTGCTAGTATGTGCTCTCTCCCGTCTCTTCTTGGAGGCACTCAGAGCTATGAGTTTCCCTCTTAGAAATGATTTCATTGTGTCCCATGGGTTTGGGTACGTTGTGGCTTCATTTTCATTAAACTCTAAAAAGTCTTTAATTTCTTTCTTTATTCCTTCCTTGACCAAGGTATCATTGAGAAGAGTGTTGTTCAGTTTCCACGTGAATGTTGGCTTTCCATTATTTATGTTGTAATTGAAGATCAGTCTTAGGCCATGGTGGTCTGATAGGATACATGGGACAATTTCAATATTTTTGTATCTGTTGAGGCCTGTTTTGTGACCAATTAATTGGTCAATTTTGGAGAAGGTACCATGAGGTGCTGAGAAGAAGGTATATCCTTTTGTTTTAGGATAAAATGTTCTGTAGATATCTGTCAGGTCCATTTGTTTCATAACTTCTGTTAGTCTCACTGTGTCCCTGTTTAGATTCTGTTTCCACGATCTGTCCATTGATGAAAGTGGTGTGTTAAAGTCTCCCACTATTATTGTGTAAGGTGCAATGTATGCTTTGAGCTTTACTAAAGTGTCTTTAATGAATGTGGCTGCCCTTGCATTTGGAGCATAGATGTTCAGAATTGAGAGTTCCTCTTGGAGGATTTTACCTTTGATGAGTATGAAGTGTCCCTCCTTGTCTTTTTTGATAACTTTGGGTTGGAAGTCGATTTTATCTGATATTAGAATGGCTACTCCAGCTTGTTTCTTCAGACCATTTGCTTGGAAAATTGTTTTCCAGCCTTTCACTCTGAGGTAGTGTCTGTCTTTTTCCCTGAGATGGGTTTCCTGTAAGCAGCAGAATGTTGGGTCCTGTTTGTGTTGCCAGTCTGTTAGTCTATGTATTTTTATTGGGGAATTGAGTCCATTGATATTAAGAGATATTAAGGAAAAGTAATTGCTGCTTCCTTTTATTTTTGTTGTAAGAGTTGGCATTCTGTTCTTGTGGCTGTCTTCTTTTTCGTTTGTTGAGGGATTACTTTCTTGCTTGTTCTAGGGCGTGATTTCCGTCCTTGTATTGCTTCTTTTCTGTTATTATCCTTTGAAGGGCTGGATTCGTGGAAAGATATTGTGTGAATTTGGTTTTGTCGTGGAATACTTTGGTTTCTCCATCTATGGTAATTGAAAGTTTGGATGGGTATATTAGCCTGGGCTGGCATTTGTGTTCTCTTAGTGTCTGTATAACATCTGTCCAGGCTCTTCTGGCTTTCATAGTCTCTGGTGAAAAGTCTAGTGTAATTCTGATAGGCCTTCCTTTATATGTTCCTTGACCTTTCTCCCTTACTGCTTTTAATATTCTATCTTTATTTAGTGCATTTTTTGTTCTGATTATTATGTGTTGGGAGGTATTTCTTTTCTGGTCCAGTCTATTTGGAGTTCTGTAGGCTTCTTGTATGATCATGGGCATCTCTTTCTTTATGTTTGGGAAGTTTTCTTCTATTATTTTGTTGAAGATATTAGCTGGCCCTTTAAGTTGAAAATCTTCATTCTCATCAATTCCTATTATCTGTAGGTTTGGTCTTCTCATTGTGTCCTGGATTTCCTGGATGTTTTGACTTAGTATCCTTTTGCATTTTGTATTTTCTTTGACTGTTGTGCCGATGTTCTCTATGGAATCTTCTGCACCTGAGATTCTCTCTTCCATTTCTTGTATTCTGTTGCTGATGCTCGCATCTATGGTTCCAGATCTCTTTCCTAGGGTTTCTATCTCCAGCGTTGCCTCACTTTGGGTTTTCTTTATTGTGTCTACTTCCCTTTTTAGTTCTAGTATGGTTTTGTTCATTTCCATTACCTGTTTGGATGTGTTTTCCTGTTTTTCTTTAAGGACTTCTACCTGTTTGGTTGTGTTTTCCTGCTTTTCTTTAAGGGCCTGTAACTCTTTAGCAGTGCTCTCCTGTAATTCTTTAAGTGACTTATGAAAGTCCTTCTTGATGTTCTCTATCATCATCATGAGAAATGTTTTTAAATCTGGGTCTAGATTTTCAGTTGTGTTGGGGTGCCCAGGACTAGGTGGGGTGGGAGTGCTGCGTTCTGATGATGGTGAGTGGTCTTGATTTCTGTTAGTAGAATTCTTACGTTTACCTTTCGCCATCTGGTAATCTCTGAAGCTAGCTGTTATAGTTGTCTCTGGTAAGAGCTTGTTCTTCAGGTGACTGTTAGCCTCTATAAGCAGACCTGGGAGGGTAGCACTCTCCTTAGTTTCAGTGGGCAGAGTATTCTCTGCAGGCAAGCTCTCTTCTTGCAGGGAAGGTACCCAGATATCTGGTGTTCGAACCCGACTCCTGGCAGAAGTTGTGTTCCACTCACTAGAGGTCTTAGGATCCCGTGTGGAATCCTGTGTGGGCCCTTGCGGGTGTCAGGCAACTCTGCTGGCAAGGTATCCCGGTGTTCGAGTGGAGCAGAAGGGGCTTGTGCCCCAGGTCAGGCCCGGGTAGTCTGCTTCCCTATTTACAGCAGTCTCAGGTTCTGCGCGATTGGATTGGGGCAGGCTCTGTGTTCCACTCACCAGAGGTCTTAGGATCCCGTAGGCAATCCTGTGTGGGCCCTTGCGGGTGTCGGGCGACTCCGCTCGAGTTTGTGACTTTTATTCCTGTGAAATGTTAGACTAATCAAAGGTCCCAGATTCCATAAAGAACTATTCTTAGTCTCTGTCTCTGGCCCCACCCAGCGGTTCTTTCATCACTCAGTGGCTTGCAATATTGGTTCTACATTAATAATAACCCGAAGAGTTTAAAAAGTAATACTAATTCCCCAGAGCCCTAGTTTCCAAGGGATGTGTATTGAATTGAACTGATTTTTGCTTGGGCAACAGGACATTTAAGTTTTCCATGTGAGGATCTAATGTGTACCTTGGTATGAAAAGAAAGATAGGCTAGCGCATCCTCTTTAGCAATCTGGGTTATCCAATGCTGTCAAATCTTAAGGCACAACTCATGAGCAAAGAACCTGACTTAAGTGGAGACCCTAATTCACTATATTTGAGGATGGGGAAAACGTGAGATGTAGTGTTTCTAATATCTTCCCAGAAATACTAGTTAACGAATGTAGCAAGGATTTTGAGCTAAAATGTAGCTTTTAGACCAGGAACCTCAGCATCACTCAGTTTGTTATTAATGAAGACTACAGATCAGCCACCCATAGAGTCAAAGCTGCATCTTCAAGTTCAAGAAGCTGCTTAAAAGCTATTGGCATTGAACAGCTTCTACAAGAGGGAGAGTCACCTTTCATTAGGAGTACAGGCCCTGATAGGTTGTTCATGCTCCCAGCGAATGGCTTTGTGCACCCAGACATGTATGAACAACACTAACTGGACTCAGTAGGCTATGATTTAAGAAACAAGACATGAAGTTGGGGAAGGGACATGATGTGAAGGGTGGATGTGATCAAAAACAATTATACACACGTGAGAAATTACCAAAGAATAATTTTTAATTGTAGTTTAAAAACAGTTGTTCGAAGCCTCAGCTCCTCCACGTATATGTGTATATATGTTTTAGGAATGTCCAATGTGTCTGTATGAATCTCAGGATAGCCAGAAACATAGCTGAACACATTTGTAGATAGCAATATCAGTTTCAGTGTCAAAAGATCAGACAGCTCTGTGGGGATTGCCTCTCCACAGCTCTTAGGAATCCAGCCAGAGGGTGACTCTGAAGGTTCAGCTGTAAACAGCCTTACTGAACTCATTTGCATATAAATACTATCCATTTCAATGCTGGTCATTCTGGAGAAATGGTTAGGGAGCCCTGCTGTAATGGAGATTTGCTGCTCTATTTCTGTATGTCCCCAACAAGCCTTTGTTACACTTTCTCACTTTCTCCTACCTGCATAGCCATTGGTCAGCTACATCCAGTTTCTGAAGATCTAGATCATATTGTAATTCCTCCTCTTGGAACCATTCCCATTTATTCATGGCTATTTGAACCCAGTAGATATATTTTCACACACACACACACACACACACACACACACACACACAATATGTAAGCCTTTAACACTAAATCATTAAATTCCTATTTCACAGGTGAGGAAAACTGAGGCACAGAAGCATCAGTTGCTCAGAGATGATCCATGGCAGTGTAGAGGTTCAAACCGAATGAATCTGGCTTTAGACCCATACCACTCTTCCCATTGGTGTGGACTGAGAGAAGAATCTGGAAATAATACAGAGTATGAACAATGAAACAAAGACCATTAGCCTCCTGCATTTACACTAGCAAAGCACTACACACTGGGTGGCCCAAAACAATAGAAATACAAGTACTTCACAGTGCTAGAGGCCAAAAACACAACATCAAGGTTCCAGCAGGTCTATGTTCCCCTTGGAGGCTCTAGGGAAAGCTCCTTCATTACATCTTCTTGTCTTCTGATGATTGCCAACAATCCCTGGAATCTAATGCCTGGAAGATATATCACACAGAGGCAATCAGCCTCTGTTGGCACATTACCTTCTCAGTGTGTCTCTGTCTCCTTCTGTCTTTATATGGCATTAGTTATTGGACTGTGACTCATGCTAATCTAGTGTGACTTCATCTCAGCTACTTATATCCCTTATTTCAATATAAGGTTATATTTCAAGGTTCTAGGTAGACATGAATTGCTACTGTTGCTTTATTGTTGTTGTTATCATTACCTTTATTGGTGGCAGTGGAAGGACTAGTCAATGTAACACATAAGAGCATAGATTATTCCAGGTGGAAAAAGTGGTTCCTTTAAATGCTTAGCTATGCACTATGTTGAAACGCTGCTGAGTCTCAGAACCTGTAACTGATACCATCCAGACTCACTGAAAGAGTGACCCATGGAACAGCTGCACGTTTCAATCAAACGTTTGCAATTTCTTTAGCACCAAAATGACATCATTTTCCACTTCTATCCCATGTTCAACATCTGCTAGTGCTTGCAATTTCTCCCAAGAAAAATCAATCCAATTGATTTGATGTGTATAATAGGCACTATCAAACATGCTACTATGTGGAAGATTCTGCAGGCAGCAGGTGCCAAAATGACTTGTTCCTTGCTGGAAATGGGCATACAGTGCAGGGGTTTACCAGACAGTCAGAAGTTGTAGCAGCTAAGGAACAGCTGTACTAGAGTATGGCATCTTTGGGGACAAGTACTTGGAATTCTTTGAAATTTTTTTGAACTATGGGATCTTTAGGGATGAGAGCTAACAACTTTTCGGATCGATCCAAGCCCTGTCTCAGATAAGCTAAGGAAGAACCTTGACACCTTCACTCTGAAGTCCTAACAAGGGTATCCCAAGCAATGATCGACTGGAGCAAGTGAAGAACATTGCTTCTGAAAGAGGAGAATTGATGAAGATGCTATTCCCAGGCAGAAATCCCCTAGGGAGAAAGCTAGATCATGCAGCTGTCTTAGACTCAGTGACATGTAAGCTCTGAAGGAGGCAGAAAGAGTATTTGGGGGCTGACATAACACAGTGGAAGCTGCTGAGAGTGATCAAAGAAGTAGAAAAAGCAAAGAATGCGAATGACCCAAAAAAATGTCACAAAAGGACAAGAGGGGAATGATGACCTTAAGAACCTTCTGTCCTTAAATGATTGCACTGACAGAGAAATTACTCTTCGGGATGAGTAAGTAGCATCACAGAGGGGAGAAATCGAACACTTCAAAGTATTCCTGTAGTTGAGCCCTTGAGAAAAGATACATGTTTAGACTAATCTAAGCTAGCCTCATTTTGTGTCTGTTCTCACTGCATATCTGAAAAGAAGGACCGGCTCTCTGAAATCCCAGGGGTGATCTCAAGCCCAAAGGAACAACCAGCTGGCTTTGCAGAACAGAAGCTGGCTACAGAAAATATGGCTGGCTGGCAAATTGTCTCAAAGTCGTGCAGAATCTGTCAGAAGAGGTCAGCAGACAGGAATATTATTCATGGGATAGACTACACTGCCTCTTGTTTTAAACTGGGCTGGAAGAGTAAAGAAACCTGGACTCTACTTTGCAAGATTTCGCTTGTTATAAAGTTTTTAGTGGCACAGATGAAATGCAGAAAAATAAGGTAGGGCCAAAACCTTCAGTACTAAGCATGTCCATTTGTTGTGACCTACTTCATACCCTCAGGTATTCATCCTTCTCTTTTCTGTAATCTTATAAATCTGAGATCATTTTTTTTTAAACTAGATTATGAGTTTGGAGACTTCATTATACAAAAAGCTATTATAATCACTACATGCTTTTTCCTAAGAGACGGTCCCTGGACCTGTAGAGCTAGATGTCTCGGCCATTAAAGGCTAACTAGCCTTATAACAAAAACGTAAGAGAAGCAACAAATTGCTCCTAGTGAGGAATTGCAAAGACAAACGTGAAATCCACCTGCTACATTAGCTGGTCTCTATTGAATATTATACCTCATATTTTTCTTTCTATTAGAGAATTGTTTTAAACATAAAATTTCTCAGTGACTGTGAGAAATACACGAAAATTAACAATCATAAAATGATTTGATCATTTTCCCTTTATAGTCAAGCTACCTAGTAGCTCTGACAAACTAAAAGTAAAAAATTTAAAATATCAAAACCACAAAAGCAAAACAAAATCCACTAAGAGATAATTTTCATGTATAACTAGAACAACATTTCTGCTAACATATTCTTAAAATAACTTTTAAAATGTATTTTATTTGTATGACTACTTTGCCTGCATGTGTATATGTGCACTATGTGCATGCCTGGTGCCTTCAAAGGCCAGAAGAGGATATCAGATCCCCTGGAACTGGAAATACTGATGGTTTTGAGACTCCATATGGACACTGGGAACCAAAGCTGGATGTTCCCAGTAAGATTCTTGTCTACTAAGCCATCTCTCCAGCCCCTAAAATAACTTTTTTTTGGTGGCTGGAGGTATAGCTCAGTGGTATAACATAGTATTCACAAAGCCCTGGGTTCATCTTAGTGTTGTAAAAGGAAGAATTTTGAAAACACTGTATACTCTTCCATACATTAAAGAAAAATTGAGATGTATTGTGTGGACAATAACTCTGAAGGGGGAAATCTCACAGGTTCCATCCCTAGACAAAGAACTACAGGTAACTAAGCACTTCTGAGAAAGAGAAATATGCTGTCAGGAACAAGTGCCCTAATTGGTCATCAAAGATACCCTTGGAATCTTACACACAAGCCAGAGCAAACAGACTCAGGTGTGTGTGTGTGTGTGTGTGTGTGTGTGTGTGTGTGTGTGTGTGTCTGTGTGTGTGAGTGGGTGCGCGCGCACATGTGTGTGTGTGCATGTGTATGTATGCATGTATGTATGTATGTATCAAAAATAATCAAAGAAAGAGAGGGCATAAATTTGAGGAGTGAGGGGGAATCATATAGGAGTGGTTGGAGGTAGGGGACAGAAGTGAGGTCCAAACATCTCCAGACTTTACACTCTGAATTCATTTCTTTTTGTGCGAATATCTTTCATTTGAACTCCAAGAGTCTTAAATCAATTTCTTACAAAGGTGACCGATGAGCTAGGGTTTGCACAGTTCCTGGGTGAGAATTAGCTACAAGTGATTACTGGGATCACCTTGACTACAGCTTGCAGCTTGCTTCCTAGAGGCTTGCAACTGAAGAGGTTTTGTTCTCACTGCTTTGGCTCTGAGAGTGACTGAATATTTTGTACTCTCTGTTTCTTATGTCTTCAACAAAATATTATACATTCATCAGGGCAGTAAGAACAATGGTAACCATGAGTTTGGAAATGACAAAAAGCAACCATGCCAACAGTGTTCTTTCTAGAATGCTGTGGAGGAAAAGGAAAGTATGTTCCCTGCTCCCCCTGCCCCTTGGTTGGCATTTGTCATAGCATGCTTCCAACAATCAGATAACGGTCTGTGAATGGTCTGTTTTATATCCCAATTAGACTGTTGTATATGGATAAATGGAAAGGAATTCAAACCTGAAGACTAGGAGAGGAAACTCATCTATTGTTATTGTGTGGTCAGGGACAGATTCTCCGACCTTTCCGATCATCTGTAGAATCTGATAAATGGGATTGTTGAAACTGACCTCACTGGCTACAAGAATGAAAATGATTTGGGAAAAAAAAGTAATGTGCTCATTATCTGAGAATTCTTTTAAACCAGAGTTGGTTTTATAAACTTTAACTGAACATTGCATTTAAGATGAAGAATATCGAATGGAAGAAGTATACATTATCAGAAAGACATTTTTGTTCATTTGCAATAAATAACAATATGAAGTTATAAATGGGTTTGTGGAATGGGACATGCTATGAATTCTAGCATTCAGGAGGCAGAGGCAAGTGAATCTCTGAGTTCCATGTCAGCCTGGTCTACATAAAGAGTTCCAGGACAGCCATGGCTACAAAGTGAGACCCTGCCTGTAAAAGAAACAAGTTATAAATACTATTGTTTAGAAAGCAAGATTTTATTCATTAAGATTTCCACAAACATATGAGTACAGAGTTTTTATGTTTGGTTCCTACACACACACACACACACACACACACACACACACACACACACACACACATCAAAAGAAACAAACCACACTCTGTTTACAAAGGGGAGATCTGCAAATGTGTATCCTGTGAAAAATCTATGTGCAAATTGGTCCCCACTCCTTCTTTTCCCACCAGGAAAGCTAAGTAATGCTACAATGTTGCCTTTCCCAGAACACCTACTTTCTAGTCTTAATCCTACCTGTGGTTCTCCTGAGAACTGTGTGATTTTTTTTTTTTACTTACATAAAAAAAAGATGACTACAACAATAAAATGATCCCAGTAGAGGATATCACAGTAGATCTTGTGAATCTGAATAATTCATTAGTACATCTAGAAAATCACTAGTAACAATTCATTATAAATTATGTATTCCATCAGAGAGTTAGAGTCCAGATAGAAAGTTGAAGGAGTCACTGCCCTTAACAGAATAAGGTCTTTCTTTTTTCTATCTTCCCCACTAACCACAACCCAAACCCTTAAGCTGAATACAAAACAAAAAGAAGCAATTGCCCAAGGGTAGAAAAATAAAGAGTAGCTGGCAGCCTGGGAAGGAAAGCAAAAACTTGAAGTCGGCGTGGATTTCCTTTTCTGTTGTTGTTGTAGTAGTTTTGGTGCGGTTTATCTGTTTTATCTATCAGTTTTGACCACAGAATGAGACAAGGTAAGACTATAAGTGACTCTACCCACATTATGCCCATTCTCTGCTGGAACCTCAGCCATCTCTAATCAACTGAAGGTGAAGAGAGCCATTTGTAAGAGGTTTCTCTGAGCCACGCGTGGAAGTGGTACATGCCATTTCCACCTATGTTCAGTTGGCTTGACTTGGAGCATGTGGCCGTCCTCGAGGTACTAAATGAGAATATGGAGACAGATAGCAGAGAAGGCTCTACAAAGGATGAGACATGGGTTTTATAGAATAATTAAGAGTGTGAAAAGAAGAGTACAGGAAGGGATCATGGATGCAGATGCAGGAAACATGCTGATGAATTTGGGGTAAAATGGGTTTCTCTTCCTTGAGCAGTGGCTGCAGATAGAGAGCTAGGAGATAACCCGGAGAGGAAGCCAGGCTGCATAAGAACAAATCTAGGCAACTATAGAGTGTAGCTAATAGACTATAAGCAGAGGCACAATAGAATCTGGGTTCTATTAGAAGAGCTTGGGAGTTAGGAGGAGAATAGAGGAAGGAGATAAAGTATTTTTGCAGTGAGTAAAGTAAGAAGTTATTTAGGCTTGAGATAGGTGGTAGAATGTGATTGTGGGAACAGGTATGAAATCTTCGATACTCAGGAAGGAGCCAAAGTCTCTAAGAGTCATTGCATATAGTAGATAAGACCGTAGAAAACATTAAGGAAGATTCCTTTCTGTCATTTATTGACAATAGTGAATGAACAAGTACTGTTCTTGTCCTCATAGAGTTTGCAATCTGGTGGAAATTTAAACAACATTACAAGTCAGTCTATGTTTATAGGATGATTCCAGTTGTCATTGCTGAACAAACAGCATGTTGTGTGTGAGATTATTGTAGGACATCTGTGTGGAGCTTATTCAATCTGGAAATTATTTCTGGAAGTATGTTTCTTAGGAGAGGAGCATTAGGCACAGATGCAGATTTTGGAGTCTTCGGCATGTGGAGACTTCCAAGAGACAAACAAAACAAAATCAATACAGATTATGGTACATGGAAAAAATTCCTTAGCACCTTTGGCTTCAGACCCTAAAAATCCTCAGGAGGCTGTTATTTCAGCTTCAGGCACAGCTAGAATGAGCAATGTAAATGACAGTTTGGGCTTCTATGTTTTGTTTTGTGTTTTTTTTTTTCTTATTTCTTGGACCCCTTTGGTCACACTAACCTCTGAAAATGCCAAGTCCATAAATTGTGTCTGTTCACTCAACAACCCTGTCTTATGGTTTCTATTCCTGCACAAACATCATGACCAAAAAGGAAGTTGGGGAGGAAAGGGTTTATTTAGCTTACATTGCTGTGCATCACCAAAGGATGCTGGGACAGGAAATCACACAGGGCAGTAACCTGGAGGCAGGAGCTGATGCAGAGACCATGGAGGGGTGCTGCTTACTGACTTACTCCTCATGGCTTGCTCAGCCTGCTTTCTTATAGAGCCCAGGACCACCAGCCCAGGGATGGCACCACCCACAATGGGCTGGGTCCTTCCCAATCACTAAGAAAGTGTCTTACAGCCTGTATCTCATGGAGGCATTTCCTCAACTGTGGTCCCTTCCTCTCTGCCACTCTAGCTTTTGTGTTCAGTTTTATCCCCTATTCCTCACCATCCTCATCCTCTCCCACTCAATTCCTTCCTCTTCCCAACAAGTGCCACTTCCACTTTCCCATTTATTTTTTTAACCCACCAACTTTAATACCTTTATGGAATGTAGTACCTCATGAAGCCCTTTCCAATTTGCTGGAATGTTGATGCACCTAGTCTGGAGCTACTGTGCAGGTAACAATGACTACTGTGAGTTCATAAGTACAATAGCCACAGCAAGTTCAAAGGACAGTATTTCATATCACTCTTATGTTCTTAGCTCTATAGTCTTCCCACCTCCACTTCCATCACACTCTTTGAGCTGTGAAGAGCGATGTAACAGATGCACTTATTTAAGACCGACCTCTCAATAGTCACTTATTCTTACCAGTTTGACCAGTTATTAGTCTCTATCTCAAGCACTGCCCACTGCAAAAGGAAGCTTCTGATAGCCGCACTAATGTGTGGGTATAAATACCAAGTATTTAGAAAACAGTTTAACTGCACATCTATTGAGCAAAACAACAGTACTGTTCAATTTATGCATCTCCACTTGCTGAATATTTCAAAATCAAACCTCTAACAATACTTCATGTCACCATACACATATTCTTAGTTTGACTGGAGGCAAATTAAGTGTAGAGATATTCTCTGAGAGACATTTATATACTTATTTTCACTTACTTCTAAATCCCTGTAAAGTGATTCAACTGAATACAACATTTTTAGTGAATCAGATAAACTTCCATTTGGCATTTTGCTATTTCTTTCTTTTGTTATTCTTGTTTTCTTTTCCTCATGCAACATTTAAAATAAACCAAATTTTACATAAATGGCACTACTAGCCTATGACACAAATGTCAAACAGAATATTTGTGTCACACACACACACACACACACTGTCAGCTAGGCCCAAGTCTCTAAAAGTAGACATTTCTCTAAGGCTAATTGAATAATGGCTGAAACAAAAAAGATTTCAGCCTAATTATAAATAAAAAATAAGAAAAATTACAAAGAGTCACCATCAGCTGGTTTCTATTTGAAAGGCCTGAATGATGCCACTCTGTTGGCAACATCTCTGGGCTCTTCTCACACTTCTAAGCATTTACAATGTGCTGTTTTTCAAGCAGATCTTGGCTCCCTCTGAGAATTGTGCATCTTGTTTCCTAGGAGGCAAAAGAAATATTTCAGGCTCTGAGATTTCATAATGTATTGACTGTAGGTAATGTGTTGTGAAGATCTACAGATTTTACTTTGTTTCAGGCTCATGGAAACTTACTACAAAATTCACAGGAACACCCACTCTGGGAATTCACACTATATCACCATGTCACTCATTCTGACATGCTAAATAAGCATACGACAAGTGACATCCATATTGACTTTTACACCATTACAAACTCAGGAGTGGAATAAAACTTATCCTAGGTTAGGTCGAGAGAGTAAAAGGACTGGAGAGATGGCTCAGCGGTTAAGAGCACTGACTGCTCTTCTTGAGGTCCTGAGTTCAATTCCCAGCAACCACATGGTGGCTCACAACTATCCATAATGAGATCTGGTGCCACTCTTCTGGAATGTCTGAAGACAGCTACAGTGTACTCACATATAATAAATAAATGAATCTTTTTTTTTTAAAAAGAAGAGAGTAAAAGAGGAAAAAATTGAGCACTTTCAATGCTAACAACAGAAAATCTAGGCAAACAAAATAGTCATGTGTTAGGACTGTAAATTGGTCCAACAGTTTTGTGAACGTTTTGGATGTACCAGTTAAAATTAAACCTTATGATACAGCAATTCCACCTTATAGTAGTAGATTTCAGAAGAGTTGGGGTACTGGTCGGATAGGGGCATGAGTAGAGGTGCTTGTGGAAGAGGGACATGAGGAAGTCATTTAGAAGCACAGAAGTGTCCTATAGATTGAGCCGGTAGTGATCGTACAAGGGTAGACCCAAACATCCACCAATCTGTTCACTTCATATTTGTATCCTTTTCTGGAAGTTATCTCTGAAATTACCAGAGTTATGAGTGAAAGCTCCTAATAAAGGGGCAGTTTAGAAAGATTGGGGTGAAGACAATGCTATAATCATAGGAGATCTCTACAGTT
This sequence comes from Mus musculus, assembly GCF_000001635.26. Classification (NCBI taxonomy): domain Eukaryota; kingdom Metazoa; phylum Chordata; class Mammalia; order Rodentia; family Muridae; genus Mus; species Mus musculus. The sequence continues at coordinate 161,612,482 of NC_000086.7, read as the reverse complement.
ATATTCTCACAGGTAAAGCCCCCCCCAAAAGGTGGGTATATTGTTTGTGTTTTTCCCTCAGAAGACGGATCTCATCCACTTCTTTCTCTAAGAACCTAGGATTCATCAAGTCTGCCTCACTTGGAAGATCATTGCTATATAGTCACAGGCACTGATACAGATTTTCCTGGGAGACATTTACTTCTGGTACCCCCTGACTGTTCAATTAATCTTTCTTTGATAAATTGATACTATAGCTAGTGGCCAGGTTAATTTTGAATTGACTCTTCTCTAGCAAAACCCAAATTGGTAAAACAAGTCATATGGCATAAGTTAAGGTCGTCATTGTTCATACTGACTGCCCATGCTTGTACTGATGCCTCTTGCAGTAAACATTGGGTCTGGGCTTCCTTCCACCACTTGTTTGGCATTCTAATTTTCAGGTGTACCTATCTGGTAGTAAATCATTTAAAACCAACACTAGCTAAGCTTTGTGTTGCTATGGTATCTGCTGATGCCTGATAAGCATTGTGGGCACCAAGCTAATCTCTGTTTACTAAGACAGATATACTTTAGTTTATAAAGGAAAGCACATCTGTACTTTTCCCTGGGAAATTATGGTGGGCTCCTGGTGAGCGTAGTTTATGATAAGAAAATGGGAGGGGAAGAACCTTAAAGTTTCAAGAGTCCAAGAAAAAGTCATGACAGCAAAAATATGAATAGCCTGAGGCACATTTCCTAAATTAAAATGGTTTTATGTTTGTTTATATGTAGATTTAAGAAATATGACATCATTAATACAAGAATATGGGAGTCATTTGGAAAGAACTGATTCTAAATTGGGAATCACAGAAATGTTCCATGCTCAGATGGGACACGATTGTATTATTCATGATTTGGTGCCTCTCTCAACCTTATGCCATCTTTTAAATATAAAATAAAAACCCGTGAAAGTATAGTTAGTTAAAGCTGTTGAAAGCTTCCTATACACACAAAAATATTCTATTTAGAGACATTATATCCATAGAATGTTTTTATTTTATTTTAATTCAAGGTACAAATTGTTATGACTGAGTAAACTCTCAAGAAAGGTTTTGTCAGCTGCCTTTGCATTAGTGCTATACAGAGAAATACAGTACACCTTGGCTATGAAAATTTTTATAAGAACAGAACATATGTTCCACTTCATAGTATCAAACACAGAGCAAAATTACTCTAATTGGGAACATACTTGGGAAAATGATTGGATTAAAATGACTGAGAGTTGTAAATGTCTGAAATGTCTATTTCAGGCACGAGTAGGGGAAATGGCACTAATTTCTAAAGTGTGCACATAATGATTAAATTATCCCACAGAGATGATGAATATACCAGCATGTACTCTGGGAAAAAATGCCATGTGAGTAAGGAAAGAGGCAATTCCTTCATGGGCAGAAGTCATCATGAGAAACTCTTTCTCCTTCCATAGTCACACAAACCATAAATGCACCCATCTCTCTACAGTCTCATTACTCTCATTTGTTGTATCTGCCAAATGAAATAAAATTCCATATATCCCTAATTCTTGCTCTATTTCTCTCTCCCCTCCCTCTCTCTCTCCTTCCCTCCCTCTCCCTTCCTTCTGTTACTTCCTCTACTTCCCTCTCTCTTCCTGTTCCTCCCTTTCTTCCCCCCTCTCTCTTCAAGTTTAGAGAATTTAAAAGGAGCCCTATGAGACAGACCAGTCACCTATTTTCCCAAGTATCTTAGTTTTGTAATAAGTTAGTAAAAAGTTAGGCATGTAAATGGTGCAAATAGGCACTCTGTTTATATACATACATATCCTGTACACTACTCTTTATTCTTGATCATGACACTGAAATACAAATAGAATAAAAGCCTATCTCTAAAACTTATGCCTGCTTGGTGTGATGTGTTCCTGTGCCTGTATATGTGCCTGTTCATGTGTGCCTGTGTGTGTGTGTGTGTGTGTGTGTGTGTGTAAGTGTGTAAGTGTGTAAACTATTCTAAATTAAGAGAAAACATTCCAGGTGGCAAGTTTAGAATATGGGGGCTAGAATAAAGGGCCAGTAACCATTAATGTTGACTCTTCCCATATACCTTGTATGTTGTGAATTATTATATCATATATTGGTGTTTTATAGCAATGAGTATGTGTGACTTTTCCCTTGTGAGATTCTTTCTTGGACTGAAAAATCAGGATCCATGGAATAAACTCCCAGGAGTGACCCTCCTTCTGTATACAGAGGGAAGGGGGGTGGTCCTTACATACTGCCTGGGTAGAACCCCAAGGCTCTCCCACTCAGCCAGGGTTTCTAGTGGAATTAATCCCTTGTTAGAGACAGCCAATCAGTTTCACAATACACTCTCCCTGCCCTTTTACACTAGATTTTAAATCAGGGCTTCTTAACTTTCCTTCTTACAGTCTTTTATTACTCCAGAAAATGTAACACAGTTGCAGAAATACAGTCATATAAAATAAGCATACAAATCAAACACCTATTGATTGAAAATAACAAAGAGATTTATTTTAAAGCAATTCCTAAGTATACATGCAAACTTACCAATTGTTATAGACAAAAGGAAATATTTCCACTAATGCAATGGATATGTTTGCTTATTTTTACATAAATAATTTTATCTTGGCTGAATATTTGATCCTATAAGATTTAGAGCACCTTTGACATTCTTGAAAGTTGATCAATAATGTGATTTTTTCTAATAATCAGTTCTGATAATATACATTTCACTGAAATATATAGTGTGACATGTCAGAAGTAGGTGTGAGATAACTTCAGAAATTTATTAGAAATTCTATGCTCATCACTGAATAATTTTTAACAAAACAAACCACCAATTCAAACAACAGTTTTAAAAATCAAATGTTGTAACAACATATTCCAGAGATATACCAATTAGTGAATTGTATTCTCTATAATAACCTTAGGAAAGTATTAATAGTCTTTGTTTCTTATAATTCAACTATTAGGTTTCTATAAAAGCAACAGAAAAGTTTGTATGCACAGTAATAACTCTCCACTTCATAACACAATTGATGTATTCCAAGAATCATAGCAGAGGTATTCCAGGAAGTCTTTGCTGGCACTGAATGATGGGAAGACATACAGAATACCAAGTGTGCATGTATGTAAAGAGTTTATAACTAAGGTTGTGATGAAGTCTAGTGAGTACAGCATGGGTAACCTTTACTAGAAGGACCTTGGTTCCATTATGCATTTGATTTTAAATTCATTTCGGTTGTACTTCACAAATCTTTCATTGTTGTCAAGTTTTCATGACCCTTTCTTCCAATTAGGTTACACAACCCCAACCATAGTTTTAAAAGCTATGTTTTAGCCTAGCAGTAGTGGTGCATGCCTGTAATCCCAGCACTCTGGAGGCAGAGTCAAGCAAATCTCAGTAATTAGAGTTAGAGGCTAGTCTGCTCTACAGTTCCGGGACAGCCAGAAGAAACCCTGTCTCAAAAAACCAAAAACCAAACCAGAAGAAGAAGAAAAAGAAGGAGGGGGGAGAGGAGGAGGAGGAGGAGGAGGAGGAGGAAGAGGAGGAGGAAGAGGAGGAGGAGGAAGAGGAGGAGGAAACTAAAGGTACTTAAATCTTTGTTCCAAAGTTATTGTAGAAGAGACCCAACTTGCCCAGATGGAACTCACATAGACAGTGGAGTCTTGCCTTTGTGATTGATTGTAACCATATGTAAGATATTTGGTATACTGACCCAAGTTCTCCATCTGTAGAATAGGAACAACAGTATTCCTTCCCTTCTTATCATTTTATTGGAAAGAACAAGCAGGCTGATACATGTGAAAGTGTTTCAACGCCTGCCAAGAGCAGACAAGTATTTTTCTTTTTCTTTTACTTTTCCCTTCCTCACTAGGAAAAGGGACTTTATTTTTTGTCTAAGAGCAGGACTTCTCATAAAAACATTTTATTATAAAACAATTACAGAGTCAGAAACAGTTACAACAAAAGTATGCAGAAGGTCAGGTACAATTTCCCCAGCTTCTAAGGGTGATATTCTGTGAATGTAGTAGGACATCAAAACTAAATGATTGATGCTTATACTAGGCTGATAAATAGATTACAAATATCTAGTCTTGTGCCTTTTACCAATCTGTAATTCTGTTTCTCCTGTCTTTTGGTCTCCACTTCCTCTATCTACAGTGATCTTTAAGGAGTTTGAACCAGCCACTGGAGTCACTGACTTAACATCTGTCATGTTCAAGCAGGTTCTGACTTTACAACTTCAGCCTTCCTCCTAAATATACTTGAGATCTGTGTTTTCAAATTTTTTTTCTTTCTAATCACAATCTTTTCTTTCATTGTTTATTGACCAACAGGTAGGTTTTGTAGGAAAAAAAAAAAAAAAAAACAACAACCCAAGATCACGGACCTGCTAAGCATCTTACTAAAATGGCAAATGCAGGCCTGCAAGAACTTCTGGTCCAAACCTACACCAGCTGCAGTTCAGAACAGCATTCATTGCACCCAATCTCACACGTTTGCCTGTCCTCCAAGAATCCAGATCTAACTAGGAACACAAAGGAGGGCTGTTCAAACCCATGACACACAGCTCCAACTTCCTTCCATGAGGCCTGCTCCAACACAGGACACTCAGGCCAACCAATACCAGAGACAATTAGATGGCAAAAGGCAAGCACAAGAATAAGATCAACAGAAGACAATACAGTATTGCACCATCAGAACCCAGGTAACCTATAGCAGCAAGCCCTGGATATCCTAACACACATAAAGAGCAAGACAGGGACCTTTAATTTCCATTGATAGAGGTGTTTGAAGTGGATATAATTACCTTAAAAATACAGGAAAACACAGTCAGATAGAATCCCTTAAAGAGTAAACAAGTCTCATAAATACAGGAAAATGCAATCAAACAGGCAAAGGGAGTGAATTAAACAGTCTAAGACAAAATTGAAAAATCTTGGGATGGATGAATTTTTTTAGACATTTTACAGATACCAATAATGCCTTTTAGAACAAGGAAACAGAAAATGTTCCAAGGTCAAGTCTCAACAAAGCACCTGTTCCCTGTATTTCTTTCTTTTTGACAAATATGGGTACTGCTGACCATCTACAACTTCTACAAATGCTTTAGGACAAATATTTCCAAGGGCCCAAGGCCTGCTCCCCCCTCTTTCTCTCTCCCCCTCACCCCTCTCCACATTCCCATCCTCAGATTGCCAGTTTTTGCTTCATTTCATTCTTCTGGACCAAAACTATATTCTTGAGTCTTTTCTCCCTGTAATATTGAACCCAGGGTCAAGGGATCTGGCTATTCCTAGCTTTATTAGTCCTAGTTGTTGACACTAATGCTATGCCACTTGAAACTGATAATTTTCAACAGTATTTATCTTCCTCAATTAGATTGGAATATCCTTAGGGGAAGAAACAATGTCTTCTGGGGTTTTTTTTTTTTCAATTTCAATAGTTGCTGAAAAATATCTTATTTCAAACATATATTCTTCATGATGAGTTGGTAAATATGCCCACTTATATAAGAAAACATGGAACAGTATTTTTTATTGAAAATAATTTTTCATACAGTATATTCTGATTATAGTTTTCCTTCTCCAGCTCTTTCTAAATCCTCTCCACCAACCCAACTCCATGGTTATGGGCCCTACTTATAACTGTGGTTATTATACCCAGTAAAACTCCATTAGAGAAAACTAAATTTTCCCTTACAAGTGAATGAAAACTGCAGATAGTTTCTTTTTTTTTTTTTTTTTTTTTTTTTTTTTTTTTTAAAGATTTATTTATTTATTATATGTAAGTACACTGTAGCTGTCTTCAGACACACCAGAAGAAGGCATCAGATCTTGTTACAGATGGTTGTGAGCCACCATGTGGTTGCTGGGATTTGAACTCCGGACCTTTGGAAGAGCAGTCGGGTGCTCTTACCCACTGAGCCATCTCACCAGCCCTGCAGATAGTTTCTTGATCAGGGGTGAAAGCCTGTGTCTCAGAATTTAGAACCCCATCTGACTTGAAACTTAGGAGGTTCTGTGGATGCTGCCATAGTCTCTGTGAGTTCATACATGTGTCAGCGCTATTGTTTCTTAAAAGACACTGCCTTCTTGCTGTCATTCATCCCCTCTGGCTCTTAAAATCTTTATGTCTCCTCTTCCACATTGCTCCCTAATCCCTGAAGGAAGATGTTTGATAAAGTCATCCCATTTAGGGTTTAGTGCTCCAAGGTGTCTCACCCTTTGCATAATGTCTAGCTGTGGGTCTCTGTATTTGTTCCAATCAACTGCTAAGAAGAAGCTTCTCTGATGATGGCTGAGCGAGACACTGATCTAGGGGTATAGACGAGGTTATTAAGAGTTATTTTATTATCATGATGGAACCAATTATATTCTTAATATGGTTTTAATTGAAACAGAATATTGCTTTCTCCCCTCTTTTTCTTCCCTCCAGCCTCTCCAAACTACAGTCCCTTGAATCCCTTTCATGTCTCCCCCACCATTCTCAAGTTGATAGTTTCTATTTATCTATTTAGTGTGTGTGTGTGTGTGTGTGTGTGTGTGTGTGTATGTGTGTGTGTGTGTGTGTGTGAGAGAGAGAGAGAGAGAGAGAGAGAGATTATTCAGAGATAAAACATGCTCTGTTCATCTTTGTTGTTTGTGTGTATATGGTTTCAAGGCAGACTACTCTAAGTTGGATAACCAACAAGGAGGCGCATGCCCAGGAGAGGCAAATTCTCCCCATCTACTAGTTATTAGTTGTCTATATTTGTTTCTCTCTGGGCTGGGACCTTGTGACTGTGTCATGTTTCTTCCATCACATTGTCAAATTTTATCATTCTATTAATCACTTTCTCATTGCTGTGGAAAAATGCCTAGCAGAAACAACAAAATTTATTTTGTCTCACATAAAACACATTGTGGAAAAAATCCTGTCAATAATACCTTGGGCTTCCATGGATTCCTTGCTCATATGGCACAGACAAGGATACAGAGAAATGGGTTGGAAGCAGGACTGGGCTATCATCCTCAAAGAACTACTGCCAGTGAAACATCTGCATAAGCAAAGTCTACTACAACTCTACATACTGCCACTAGCTGTAGAGCAGGTGTTCAAACATGTGATCATGTTCCTATAGAGGACATTTTAGATCCAAACTATATCAATTATCTTCATTAACATGAGTATATATTCCAATAGTCAATAGCCCATTGCTACCTACAATTATCACATTTGGTTATGTTCGTGTAATGGACACGTTGCTATATCCTGTTAGACATTATATTCATGAATAGATTTTTCCTTCTTCTAAATGTTGGAATTGATGGATGGTGAGTGTTTCTAGCTGAATGTGCCACCAAGTATTACTCTTCCTAGGTACTATCTGGTCTTTGACAACACCTCTTCATTGAAGGACAGTCTATGTTCAGTGAGTGGTCAATGTAGTAGTATAAAGGCTCATATAATTACCTTACTTGAGGGAAACTCTGAAGGACTAATTGGGCTCCAAGCTTCTGTAGGATTGGCTGAAGACTCTGCTACACATGAATTTAAGTTCAACTTTCCCTCTGCCCAATTGCTATTCGTTCACTCCTTCTGCAAGTATTTCTAAGAGCATCTATAAGGGTCATTCTGCACACAGATATCTAGTTATTAGTTAATTATCTAGTCTCTTCATTTTTGTATTTTTTCACTCTGTATATTTTTGTTATATACATATGTGTATATGGATGTTTGTACATGTATACACATGTGTGTGAGCATATGTATATGTGCATCTGAAGGATCAAGGTTGATGTTGAGAGCCATCTTTAATTGCATTTCTATCTTGTGCAGTGGGACAATGTCTCTCAGTCAAACCCAGAACTCCAGAGTATGGCTCATCTTGCTAGCCCACTTGCTCTGGAGATGACCTGTCTCTACTTTCCTAGGCTGGAGTTACATGTGGGATTCCATGTCCAGATAGCATCTACATACGTTCTGGGTATCTGAATTCCAGTCCCCACACTTGTGTGACAAGCACTTAAACACCAAGTCCACTCTTTAGAACATTTCAAGAAGATGGGGCTCTTTCCTATCTGATTTATTGCTGGATCTAAAATCGAATCCAACATATTATTGGTGCTCAAAATTTGTTGCAGACCATGAATGAATGAACAAGTATTTGATCTAAATTTCATATGCTTGTTTTATTTACTATATGAGATATCAAGGAAAGAGAAGGAAATTAAATCCCCTAAGATCAAGAAGTCAGTCAGTTGTGGAACTAGGCCTTTGCTTGAATAAATGAAATATCCACCCTCTTTACCAAAATAAGCTTGGCCTCTTGATGTCTGTCATTATGAATGACTTAGGTGGTTGGAGGTCATATTGTGGTCTGACTACTTTGGTATATTTGGTATTGAACCTTTCATTTAATGGCCCCCTCTCTCTCACACACACACATACACACACTCCTGTATACTCAATGGCCTCATCCATGACTCCATATGTAACTTTATTACAATAACAACATTGTATCTTTTCTTCTGTGATTTCATTGACAGCTTGAATAACCTGCAAATTAAATTCTTAATCCTTGCTTTGATTGTCTTCTCCATTCTCTCTTCTCCATTTGACTGTATACATTATTCCCATTTTTTTCACCAATTCAATCAGGATCAAAAAAAGGGTAGAGGAGTCACAGCCAATACCTTGAATAAGGAAATTTTGATGTAAGAATTCATTGGGATCTGGACAAAGTTAGGAGGACTAACTTGGTTGGTATGGCATTTAAGAACTAGCAGGAGGGAAGAGTGATTACCACTGATGCTGTTAGTTGAGCCTGGTAAGAATTGGAGCCATGAGGGAGGAGTCTCTTAGTAGGAATCATAATCCAGCAGGAATATGAATGATAGCAGAAACAGAAATCAGAAATAATGCTTCTATCTAGCCATTCTTGAATCTACTGTTGGCATCTTCTATTGATCAATCATAACCAGATATCAGATGTCAAGAGCTACTGCTGGTGCAGTATCCTGGAATAAGTTCCTGAGGTATGACAAAGACTTGATCTGGGGATTTCAAGGGGCAAAGGAAGAGCCAGTACATCCCAATTTTCCCATATCAATGGGATGGAAAATTTTCATGTCTCCCCATTATATATTCCCATGTAGAGGTTATGTTATGGTACAGGATATGTACTTTAACATCTCATGATATACCTATAAGTATTATGATCTACTCTGCTATGGTTTCAGTAAGTATCACCCAGAGACTATGTAGTAAAGGCTTGGTCTCCAACCTGTGGCACTACTATGAGGTAGTAGAAACTATAAGAGAAGGTATCAAAAAAAAAAAGAGAGAATGTATCTAGTGGGAGATTTTCCATTGGAAGAGCTATGAGAGGGGCTGTAAGTACCCCCATCACCTTTTTCTCCTTTCCTTTTCCACTCCTTGACCATAAGGCATGCAGTTTTATTCTACCATGCCCTCCTACCATTTTATGAATTATGCCATCATGAGACCAAAGCAATAGGGCCAATTGGTCATGGATTGAAAGTTCCAACCTCATGATACAAGGAAAAAATGTCCTTCTTTATACATTGATTTATCTCTAGCATTTGTTACTATAACGGAAATCTGACTATCACATTCCCTATTGTACAGATAAAGAAGCAAGTTTACACAACACCATCACAGAGCTCATAAATAGAACCGGTAAAAAATAAGCCTAGAATCCTAAGTTCAAAAAATAATTTGCCGAAATATTTTACACAATAAGGTGTATATTCTGTTGACTATCTCTCCATGACCACCCTTTTCTCTTTCTACATACACACATCATTAACCTACCTCTGGCCCTTGGCTTCTCTTTTTCAGCAATTCTGCTTGAGACATTTTCATGTCTCATTTTTGTCCTTCCATCTAGTTAATTCAGAACAATCAATTCTCCTCTTTAGCACCTCATCTATTTACCAACTTCCTCCTTCATATAATGTTGAAATGTGGAATTATATATAATTTTCCTATTCATATAATAGGCACTGTAGCTTAAAACAGGACTCCTCCCAACCGAAAAGTCATCCGCAATTAACAACCACCAATAAAGAAAAAATTAATTTCTTCAGTGGAGTCTCACTGCATATATAATCCACATACTCAAGGGCAGGCTGCATGCCCAGAATTAGATGGCCAACATAAAATGAGCACAGAGGTATTGTTGGAGATTTTATTTTATTTATTTTTTGTTCTTATTTTGCTGTTTTGGGGCTTTTGTTTTTTAACTTTACTGGTCTTTGCTTGTATATTATGGTTTCTAATTTTGAGTGTGTGATGTGTATATGTGTATATATGTGTGTATGTGTGTGTGTTATGTATACATTTATTTTGCTCTTTCATAGTTTATTTTTCATTCTTTTGTTAGTTCATTTCTTAAATCCTCATTTGTCTTATTATTAAACTATTTGAATGCTTGGAGTTGGAAGGGTCAGGAGGTGTGGAGGATCTGAGGGAATATGAGAAACAGAAAACTGATCAGAATATACTGTATGAAAATAACTTATTTTCAATAAAAATAAAACTAAAATCACAGCTGTGACTATAGAATTAATTTTTAATTTAACTTCAACAAAGTGAACTTTTCCATGAGTACAGTCCTCACATGTCATCCTTAAGTGTCAGCGCTGCTTAGTGATGTACTTTTGTAATGGGAAAAACTAGTTCAGAAACCTGGCACATCACCTGTGATCAGTCATATTGATAGCACCTATCCTTGATACATTGCGATGGAAATGGTACTTTATCTCAGTGATCATCTTCTTTCGAACCCATAATCCCCACTCTAATCACCCAAAGCCCAGTAGAGAGACATTTTTCAAAATACCTGACAGAGCTCCTCAGAACTACCCAAGTCATGAAAAGCAAGAAAAGTTTGAAAAGTTATCCAAGCTCAAAGAGACTAAGGTTGTGTGATTAAATGTAAGTTGGTGTTGGGTTGGACCTGGAACAGAGACAAACAATAGTGACAAACTTGGGAAAGTTCAAATTAAGACTGGAATTCAAGGAACTGTAAGCTATAGATGCTATTTCCTTCACTGTAATGTGCTGAGAAGTGATAGAAACTTATACCATCTTTGTTATGTTGCTGTTATGTAGAGCTATCTAAAATAAAATTATTACTTCAGAATAAAGACAAAACTGTCCAGCCAGTGACTTGAAACTCTATAAATATGCTTTGTGCAACTTGAGAATGGTGATCTATTTTTTCATCTGTAATTTTTATATAAATATAAATAACTAAAGATCATCTATGGGAAATAAGAATCTAAAATGAGATCTGTTCTAAGTGTCAGTCATGAGGTTAAACATTCATAAGCACAGAACAAGGCAGGAAAAAGTAGACAATGATGGATAGAGGGTAGGCCAGACAAAGAAAATAATTAAAATGCCTCACTATTTCTGGGGCAACTAAAAACTGAAGGCATACCCACCCAGCTTCACTTCTCTGGTCCCCCATTGATTCTCAGAAAAGTCATTTTTAGTGCACTTTGCCAAGCCACACCCACTTCTCAGTACATGCAGACCCAGCCATTACCAGACTCAGAGCTTCTAAGCCATCACCAGCTCTGGACTTCAGCATTTTAGAGGCTCTTTATATGTGTGAAGAGATAGACAAGTTGTGTCCATCTACTGAATGCTTGCCTTTATTCTATAAGTAGAATGATTGATCTTGAAGATAGAAAGCAGGCACTCTGAATAATATGTAAACTCCAGTATAGCTTGAGCTGAATGATGAAGACAATCATGACTATGATGATGATGACTATGATTATGATGAAACCCTCAGAATTGTGTTTTCAGTCACTTTCCCCTTATATAAATCTTCAGTTTTCCTAATGTTTATTTTAGCTGGCCAAGTAAGCATTCCCAAAAAGAAATTCAACTGGGTGGATCTTCTTCATGTAGAATAATATTATCTTTGTGAATCAGTTGCACTAGTTTTCTTCTTATGCTAGCCTCGCATCTGCTCAGTTTTTCCAGGGCATATGCACAGTGCTGAGAATCTAATAATGGATTCCATTCAGCCTCCATGCCATTATGTAAATAGGTATCCTCTAATATCCACTAAAATCCCTTAGGACTCTCTCTAATTCATTAACTTGAGTTTTTAAAAGAACCACACACATCTTTCTCATGATGTTAGGTAGTCTTAATAGTATTCTATTTTGAAGTGTGTCTCTATTTTCTAGGATAAGGAGCACATTGTCTTGTGAAAACTGCTACTTAAGGGTTCCATATAATTAAGAGCCCAGAATGATCAGTTGCCCACAGGGTTTCCCAATGGGCCATTTCCCCTGCCAAAAAAATCATATACTTTGGGTTATTTTATTAGGTGAATACAAATAAAGAACATTTAAAAAAAAACACACACATCATTCATTTATTTGTTTATATCACAAATGCTGTGCTCCCTCCCAGTCCTACCCTCACTGAGTCCCTTCCCACATGCTCCCTCCCCTTCTCCTCTGAGAGGATGGGAACACCCCTGGAGTATCCCCCACCCTGATACATCAAGCCTCAGACAGATTAGGCACATCCTCTCCCTCTGAGGCCAGCCAGCCAGGGCAGCCTTGAAGAATGAGCTACCTGTCTGCTACATGTGTGCTGGGGGCCCCGTTCCAGCCTGTGTATGTTTTTTGGCTGGTGGATCAGATTTTGAGAGTTCCCAGGGGTTCCTGTTTGTTGATTCTGTTGGTCTTCCTGTGGGGTTCTCATGTACTTCTGGGCCTTTGATCCTTCCCCAACTCCTCCATAGGTGTCCCTGACCTTCATCTAATGTGTGATTGTGGGTATCTTCTTTGTTCTTGTCTGCTGATAGGTATAGCTACTCTGTTATGCTAGGCACCTGTCTGCATGCATAACAGAGTATCATTAAGAATATCAGGGATTGTGTTTGCCCGTGGGATGGGGTTCAATTTGCGAAGGTTATTGGTTGGCCATTCCTCCAGTCTCTGTTCCCTTCCTCCATGCTTTTTAGACAGGATGAATTATAGGTTAAAAGTTTAGTAGGTGGGTTGGTGTCTCTATTCTTCCACTGGGAGTCTTGCCTGGCTATAGGAGGTGGCCTCTACAGGTTCCATGTCCCTACTGTTAGGCATCTTGGCTAATGTCACCTGCATTGACTCCTGGGAGCCTTTGCTATCCCAGATCTCTGGACATCCTAGAGATTCTCATCTACCTTGCCCCCACCCCAAGGCAGCTGTAGATTTCTATTCATTCTCCTGGCCCAATGGGCCTCTCTCCTATCTCTCCCCACACCCCATTATGCCTCCCCATTCCTCTCCTGTTCCCATCCTCCCCCATTCCCTCCTTCCCTCTGCCTCCTATGACTATTTTGTTTCCCCTTCTGTGATTAAAGCTTCCTTCCTTTTTGTTTAACTTATACGAGTCTGTGGGGCATAGCATGGGTATTCAGTACTTTCTGGCTTGAGTATATTCCATGCATGTCCTTTTGGGTCTGGGTTACCTCACTCAGGATAATATTTTCTAGTTCCATCCATTTGCATGCCAAATTCATGATGTCCTTGTTTTTAATAGCTGAGTAGTACTCCATTGTGTAAATGAACCAAGTTTTCTATATCCATTCTTCAGTTGAGGGAAATATAGGTTGTTTCCAATTCATGACTATTACAAATAAAGCTGCTATGAACATAGATGAGCAAGTGTTCTTGTAGTATGGTGGAGAATCGTTTGGGTATATGCCCAGGAGTGAATGGTTTTGTTGGGTCTTCAGATAGAGCTAGTAACGATTTACTTGAAACCACCTGATTGATTTCCATAGTGGTTGCACAAATTTGCACTCCCACCAGCAATGGAGAAGTGTTCCCCTTTCTCCACACCCTTGCCAGCATATTCTGTCCCTTCAGATTTTGGTCTTAGCCTCATTCTGACTGGTATGAGGTGGAATATCAGGGTCATTTTGACTAGCATTTTTCTGATGACTAAGGACTTTGAACATTTCTTTAAGTGGAGAAGCATTTTAAAAATATATTTTAAAGAATCATTATGATTTAATGTTCCCTTCTAATTTTCATCATATTTTATAGTTCTTAATAATAAATTCTATTTTCCCCAATATAGCATTACTTTTAGTTTATATTTGCATAGTGTGTCTTTGTTTGTTTGTTACTATCCTGTTGCTTTCTACCAGTCTGCATTCTTATGTCTTGGGCATGGATCACTCTTATAATCAACATATAGCTACACTTAAAATGTTCCAAGAATATTTTAAATTGGCTAATTCAAGTTGCTTGCATATATGTTGATTAATAGTATTTATTCCAATTAGCCTTATTATTTTGAGCATATAGTTTGACTGTATGCATGGTTTTTCTGTTTTAGATTGTTTAAAATATATTTTAGAGAAATTTTAGATTCAGAGTAAAATGGAGAGGAATGCACCGAGGTTTCTCCTAGCCCTACTTCCCCCAATTATCATCATCTACCCCAGAGTGATACATTCATTAGAAGTGATGAACCTACACTGACACCTCATTATCACTGCAAAGTACATAGTTTACATTAGGGTTCACTCATAGTATTGGACCTATGTGGGTTTAGACAAATACATTATGACATGTATCATACTCAGTTTCCCAGTTCTCTCTGTTCAACTCCATTCTTATTTCCAGCCTCCAGGAAACTGACATTTCTACTGCCTCTGTAGTTTTGCTTTCTCCATGATGAGCAGTTGGACACAGAGCACCTAAGTATTTCAGACTCCCTTACTTCACTTAGCAATACACACTTAAGCCTTTTCAGTGATTTTTCACAGCTAGGAAACATATTTTATTTTAGGCTTGAATTAATTTATATGTTCACTCACTTTCTTGATTTTTCATTTGTCTTATTTTTTCTGTTATTCATTCTTTCCCATTTCTTGTTATCTTGGGGGGGGATTGCATTTTAGTTTTTACATGTTACGGTTTTGCTGAAGAAGGTAGAAGAAGGAGGAGCATGAGTTCAAGATCAGCCTGAGCCCAACAATTAAACCCATGCAACTGATGTCTTTATAAGTAAGCTTATTTTGAAATCTGACTACATTTTTCAGTCCTGTACTGTACATTGCTATTCTCACACTACAGTGACAGTTGAGAAGTTGTGACAAAGATTGTAAAGGTTGTATGGGTAGTAAACATTAGAATATTTACTATCTAATCGTCAACAAAAGACAGTACTAGCTGGGCAGTGGTGGCACGCACCTTTAATCCTAGCACTTGGGAGGCAGAGGCAGGTGGATTTCTGAGTTCGAGGCCAGCCTGATCTACAAAGTGAGTTCCAGGACAGCCAGGGCTATACAGAGAAACCGTGTCTCGAAAAACAAAACAAAACAAAACAAAACAAAAAAGACAGTACTAACCTCTGCTTAGTAATAACACTCTTAAGTTTTTAGGAGGTTTTGACTCTGATCTCTCTCTTCATTTATGTGATTGTTTTCCAGGGTGTGTGTGTGTGTGTGTGTGTGTGATTTTTAACTCCAAAATTTTTACATTACTATGCACTTCCCCAAATTTCATTTGCCCATATGTACAAATATTTTCTGCCATTTTCCTGCTCATGGTTTGTTTTTGTATCTTAGATTTTCCTTCAGCCATGCTTGCTCTTCTTTGTGAAGTCTATCGTTTAGGTGTTCCCGTAGCTTTGGTTGTAAATGTCCCTGTCTTTGTGTGTCTCCAAATATCCTCATTCTATCCTCCATCCTGAAATACAATTTTTAGCTGATAGTTATTTTCTTTCCACTATTACTCCTTTTGACTTCCATTGTTCTCATAGACAACTGTAGTGTAATTGTCATTCTTTTGAGGATGAGCCATCATTTCACTGAAGGATCTTTGAGCAGTTGGCTCTCTGCAGTTGAACTGTGAAGTCTTTAAATATGAATTTTCTCCTTTTACTATTCTACTTGGTATGTGCTATTGTGTTTTCCACCAGTCTTGGAAGATTCAGGCCACTGTCACTTGGGAGTCCTGTTAGATTTATGTTTGACCTTCTATGGTGCATTCTGGGTAATTTCTAATCTCCATTTCAGCTAGATTTTATCTAACATTTCACTTATGGTTGCCTTTTCATGTACATGACTGCACTGTTTATGTCTTTAAATATTTTACAGATAGCTGTTGTGCAGCCTGTGTCTCCAATTTCCTTTCCTCCAGCCAATGTGGAGATCTAAATCTATGTATATTGTTTATGGTGCTTCTGACGCATGGTGGCTTGCCTTAACTTATTATGAGATTCTTGCTTGATTTTAAATATGGGAATCCTGTAGGTCTAAATGTGGTTTGCTTCAATGAACAGTCCAGGATGTGGCTCTTTCAGTCACTGTGAGTCTTGATGATCACAGCTTATTAAATGGGTTCCAGAATCATCATTTTGCCTATAACAGTGTTGCTGTTATTTAACAAGTTTTCCTATAACAGTGCTGCTGTTATTATCTGCTTTCCAAATAGTCACCCTGCTTTTGTCTGGGCTTGCCTTAGTTCAGTTGTGATTTGGAGTACTCTAATTCTCAAAAGCCTCAGAAAATATCTTAAATCATTTATAGCACCAGAGAAGACTGGAGGAGTGTCTTCTATTCAGAATACAGCCATATGCCTATTGCGAAGTGGCTCAATTCCTCAGAGCAATTTTTCCACTCTCACCATCTATGTGCAACTGTGCACACAAACACATCTACAAACTCACATGTCTTGCTATATTGACATAAGCAGAAGGCTTATTATTAAACTGCTTTCATCCAATATATTTTGGTCATGATTTGTCTTCTTCCAACTTTCCCTGGATCTTCCCCCACCTTCTTACCCAAATAATTTTATATTCTTCCTCTCTCTCTTCTTTCCCATTCTCTCTCCCCCTTTCTTTCCTCCCTTCTCTCCCTCAAAAATTAAAAATCACAAAACAAAGATAAATAGTAGGACAAAAAATACAAAAGCAGAACAAAAAGCCCACATAAAAACATGGAATCCATTTTGTATTGGCCAAGTACTGTTGAGCATGGGGCCTGCCCTGCTATATGATTAATATCCTCCATGAGACGCCACAAGAGAGACTGATTTTACATTTGCTAGTGAGGAGCAATTGCAGACAACTCTTGCTTAGGGGAGGAACTCTTTGTCCACCCTCCTTCTCACTGCTGAGACCCTATCTGGCTTGAACCTGCGCAGGTTTTGTGCATCCTGCCACAGCCTTCTGTGTGAACTTCATATGTGCATCAGTCCTGTTGTATCTGGATGGCACTGTTTACTTGGTATTATCCATCACCTCCATTCTTACAACCGTTCTGCCTCTTCTTCCACATTACTCCCTCTAGTCCTGGAGGAGAGGAGTTTAATGATGATATCCCATTGAGGAAGGAATGCTACAAAGTCTCTCACTTTCTGCTCAATGTCCCATTCTATGCCTCTGTGTTAATTCTCATACACTGCAAAGAGAAGCTTCTTGGATATGGGATGAGTGAGGCACTAGTCTACAGATATGTCATTAGGGGCCATTGTATTGCTATGTTCCTTTAATAGAATAAAAGTAGTATGTTTTTCCCTATATCTATGAATCATCTAGACTTAGGTTCTTGGCCACTTTAGCAGGTATAGGTTTCACCTCATAGAGTGGTCCTTACATCCAACCAAAAAGTGGTTGGTTACTCAACCAACAGTGGTTGGTTACTCCTATAACATGCACAAAAATCTTCAGAGTTTCAAAGCAGATGGGAGCTCAGCACTGAGAAGGGTTGTGGGTATTGGTTCTCACCCATAAGCAAGAAGCCATCTACACTTCATACCTTTTGGCAAAGAGAAAATAAGTGGTTTCTAACAGAGATGGGTATACTAACCACACACCAGGGCAGGCCCCATGCCAAGGAGCAGCTGACCAACACAAAACAGAGTCCATGTTCTTTCATTTGTATGTGGACTTTTTGTTTCATTTATTTGTTTGGCATCTTTTCTCTTGTTGGTATTTTGCCTGTTTGGTTTGATTTTCATTTCTGGGGTTTGGGGGTTTTGTTTGTCTGTTTGTTTATTTTTGTTTTTGAGAGAGAAAGGGGACATAAAATTGGCTGGGGAGGGAGATGGGAGGATCTGAGAGGAGTTGGGGAAGACGGAAAACATCTTCAAAATGTACTATATGAAAAAATTAATTTAAATAAATAAAATTAATTGATTAAACACATTGAAAGAATTAGCAAATGGGCAAGAAGCCGTTAAATAGATATCTTGGGGTAAGTGTGCATTGGTTAGGTGGGAAAAGCCCCAAAGACTATGACAGCAGAAAGATAAATTCAAATACTGAATTCTAATTATGAACCTAGTACTTTTCTTTCTTAAATAAGTTAAAAATATGAAAAATAACACAGATGAATGTAGTGTTTCATTACTGTAGTCTCAAATATTTGGAAAACTGAGGCAAGAGATTTTACAGAAGCCCAAGACTTCAGGGCCAGCCTGGGCATCATAGCAAGATTTCATTCCAAATATAAATAACAGATTAAGGAATGTAACTATCATGAAGATTTATCAAAATGTTAAACATCTCCAGCTATTATATACCCCACAGTATTTTGACTTCTGTAACTCACCCCTAACAACTCAGCAAGTCCTGTTGTGGTCCTCTCAGACCTATACAAAATCATTATACCAGAGAAAAGTATTATTAACCACGGTTAATAATTCATAGCAGCTCATCAGGTATCATGATGGTTTGAACGAGAATGGCCTCCATAGGCTCATATATTCATATATCTGAATGTTTAGTCATCAGGGAGTGACACTACTGAGGATGAGGAGGTAGAGCAGTGTTGGGATAGGTAGGGCCTCTTGGAGGAAGTATGGCATTGTGGGTTGAAGTTTCAAAAGTCCAAGCTAGGCCCAATGTCTCTCTTGATCTCTTTCTCTGTCTTTCCCTCCATCGTTCTCCCTTTCCCTCTTCCTTCTACCTGCAGATCCAGATGTAGAACATCCAGCTACTTCTCCAACACTATGCGTGCCTGCAAGCTACCATGCTCCTAGTTATAATGACTAAACCTTTGAACTGAAAGCCAGCCCCAGTTAAATGTTTTTCTTTATAAAAACGATCTTTAAATTGCTGATAATTTATCATATTAGTTTTGCCTATATTTAGTGAAATAGTTAAAATTATAGGTATGAAAATTTTCACCCTTAAAGATTTATAATATTTTAAATAATAATTATCACTTACCTGGTCAGTTTTAGAATATGACCCTCTACTAGTTATGCTAATTGTCTGAAATACAAATCAGCTAACATTACTCCTTTCATTTAGGTTTTTAAATGTTGGGTTATATTGTTTGAAATCAATGTTTTTGCGGATACTGCAAGTTGCCACCCAACCCCTCTTCATTCAAAATTGATTTTACATTCATAGCTAAGCTCAGTTAATAGCTATTAACACTTGTGCCTAAACTCTGATTAGGAATACAGAAGCATAACTTGGTTATGCAAGTTTTGGAAAGTATCTTTTTAGATATGTATATGTGTGGTGGGTGTGCTGTGTTGTCTGAGTATGCACACACACATGTACATGTGTATAAGTCAGAAGTTGATATTGGGCATTTTTCTCTCAATCAAACCCAAAGTTTGCTGATAAGACTAGTCTTAATAGCCAGCTTATTCTGGGGATTCCATTCCTTTGCCTTCTGAGGCTCAAATTACAGGCTAGTCACCACATCTACCAGCATTTGGGTCAGTTCTTCAGATCTGAACTCCAATCTTCTTGCTCATTAAGTAAATTCTTTAACAGCTGAGATAAATCTCTTCCCTAAATTTTGGGGAGTATGTTTAAATAATAGAACATGTAGTTTTCCTTTTTTCATCTTTCTAGCTGAGTAGACTATTGATGTAATAGAATCCAATTGAATAGCTTGGATATTCAAGGACAAAACAAGTCTTGAGGACAATAGAGCATTCGAAAAAGCAAAAAGCATGTAACCCTGTGTTTATGGAGTCATTACTGTTGCCTGCCATTTCTTTAAAGGAAAAAAGGTTCTATTTTGTTTATTGTGAGGTATTTTTCCCTAAATATAATCCTGATACTATTCATCTGAACTGAATGTTAACTAATAAAAACTTCAACAGACATGGCTGGAAGATGCACATTTGAATTCATATCTGAGACTAAAAAATGCAATACTTTACTCTTCTCTGGGACTGTTATGTAGACATGAGGTTTCATGTTCCAGTGGACCAAGTTGGAGACTATAGGACTCAAGCATCATCATATTTTTACACAGGACTATTCTTTGACTTCTTCAAACAGACATTTGTTGGTCCTTCTTCCTTAGTGGACTTTCTTCTGGCTGGACCCGACCTTACAGGATGAGGACCGGTAATATCCCTTTAATCCCTTTATTGTGATGATAATCTCCTTAGACTGCTCTAGACAAATCATCTAAACCAACATTTAGAGCCTGAATGGGATTTTTCTATGAGTCCTTCTTTCCAGAAGTAGTCTTCAAATCTAGCTGATAGGCTCCTGTAGGCTATAGGGAAGGGAAAGGTATTTGCAACGAGATATTGATAACATGTATATGGAAACTCAACAAATATTTAGATAACATAAAATAGGAAAACCTTCAACCTTGGAGTCAGATGTCTTGAAGAATTTTTTGAAGGAAAAACCTCTTTTAGATGAGCTGTCTCTGTTGGTTTGCTGCCCAGCATTTTTCTCATTGGAGTTGCTATTGCAAAA
Organism: Mus musculus; assembly: GCF_000001635.26. Taxonomy (NCBI): domain Eukaryota; kingdom Metazoa; phylum Chordata; class Mammalia; order Rodentia; family Muridae; genus Mus; species Mus musculus. Next base: position 161,591,758 of record NC_000086.7, on the reverse strand, counting down.
GATTGTAACAATGGCTTGATCTTTGTCTAGATCTCAGTTATTTTTGGCCCTGATACATTGGGATTATTTTCAATAACTACACTGGAAACAACTCTATCAAGTCTTTTCTTTGTTTCTTGCCCCAGATCTTGACTGAAAATAGTACAATGGCTTCATTAGGAATTACAAAAGGCTCATGCCAGGAATCCTTAGGAAGCCACAATAGAAAGATACCAAGGCTGTTTAGAAGGATGAAATGAGAATAACAATGTGCCAACAGGCCAATTCAACATGTTTTCCTCCTTTGCCAGAACATGCAAAGAACCAAACTTCAACTTTTGGGGTCTGCTTCTTGAAATAGCTGTTATTGACTCAGCCCACAAAGCACTGTGCCCTGGGGTCATTAGCCTCAATGCGTCCTTTGAGCCACACTAGGAAATGAGTGTCATGGATAGGTTTGCTTGAAGTAAAATGTTAAATTGAAACCAATCTCATTTGCCAGTGTTTCTCAGAATAAGAAGAGCCTGTTAACTGAGACAAATATAAAGTATTGTCTCCTCCATATTGCTTTTTGCCTGAATATTCTATTAACTAAGCAACATTCAGAGCCTTGTCTGAATTGCACATAACGGTTCACAGATTTAATTAGGGCCATACAAAGAGAAGAGAAAAGATGGGCTAAATTTTCCAGGGCCTTGGGATTATTGAAAAGACTGACATAGTGTGGGCTGTGATTGAGTTGGGGAATGTAGCAAACACAAAAACTCCAATACAAGAACAATTCAAGTCTAGAAAACCTTCATCTCTTTGGCTTTTTCTTGCACATGAGAAATTTTTAATTAAGGATAATAAGGCAGAAAAAGGTCTAAAAATAATCCTCTTGAGTTGGTTATATAAAGTGCCAGAGATCTATATAGGTACAACTACTAGATATGAGATTCAAAGTCACTCATTAGAAATATGTCTTTGTACAGTGGATGATGGTTAATGAAGGAATTTACAACTGGTCAAAGTATAGAGAATACATATCAGTGGAGTGCTCAGCCATACATGGGACATCTATATCACACACACACACACACACACACACACACACACACACACCATGGTGTCATAGGCTCAAGGATATCATTAAAAAGGACAGAAGTTGAGGAAGACCAGAGCAGAGCAATATCATTTGGATATGAAAGTACCATTTTTCTCATGAACTCATAGTATTTGTGGTTGCCTACACAAGACTAGTGCATGATTAAGACACGAAAGATACTAACATTGAAGGAGAAGGGGTTCATGAGTTCTCACCTCTAACTGAGGAGCTATTGTCAATTGATGGCTTCTGGAGGAGGAAAAGTCAGTTTTATTTCAGGATGTGGTTCCTGGTAGGTCAACTATTATCCAGTAGATGGCCCCATATCCATGAGTGTATAGGTAACACAGACTGAACTCAGTGGGTTTTTGGAGAAGAAGAAGAAGAAGAAGAAGAAGAAGAAGAAGAAGAAGAAGAAGAAGAAGAAGAAGAAGAAGAAGAAGAGGAGGAGGAGGAGGAGGAGGAGGAGGAGGAGGAGGAGGAGGAGGAGGAGGAGGAGGAGGAGGAGGAGGAGGAGGGGGAGGAGGAGGAGGAGGAGGAGGAGGAAGAGGAGGAGGAGGAGGAGGAGGAGGAGGAAGAGGAAGAGGAAGAGGAAGAGGAAGAGGAAGAGGAAGAGGAAGAGGAAGAGGAAGAGGAAGAGGAAGAAGAAGAAGAAGAAGAAGAAGAAGAAGAGGAAGAAGAAAGAGGAGGAGGATGATACATAGTTGGATTAGAGTGTTAAATATATAGGGATATGAATCTGAAAGGAGTTACAAGAAGGAATATGGGATGAATATGATCAAAATAAATCATATGACTTTCTCAAAGAATTAATTAAAATGTTATTTAAAAACTCTGCTATGTCACATCATACACAATTGACTTGTGGCTAATCCATGCCCACTTGTTTGTTTTCAGATATTAGAACGTTTTGGTAGCTAATGGTGGCCAGGGAAAATGTTTGAGTAAGCAAGTGTTCACTCTCCACCTATAATCACAGAAGAAGATTATGAGTAAAGTGATTTACAAAGTACAAAATACGATTCCACATTAAAACTGTGCTCAATGAGACGAAAGGATGGACCATCCAGAGACAGCCCCACCTGGGGATTCATCCCATAATCAGCCACCAAATGCAGTCACTATTGCATATACCAGCAAGATTTTGCTGAAAGGACCCTGATAAAGCTGTCTCTTGTGAGGCTATGCCAGTACCTGGCAAATACAGAAGTTGATGCTCATAGTCATCTATTGGATGGAACACAGGGCCCCCAATGGAGGAGCTAGAGAAAGTACCCAAGGAGCTGAAGAGGTCTGCAACCCTATAGGTGGAACAGCAATATGAACTAACCAGTACCCCAAGAGCTCGTGTCTCTAGCTGCATATGTAGCAGAAGATGGCCTAGTCGGCCATTACTGGGAAGAGAGGCCTCTTGGTCTTGCAAACTTTATATGCCCCAATACAGGGGAGTGCCAGGGCCATGAAGTAGGAGTGGGTGGGTAAGGGAGCAGGGCGAGGGGGAGGGTATAGGGGACTTTTGGGATAGCATTTGAAATGTAAATGAAGAAAATATCTAATAAAAATTGAAAAAAAGAACTGTGCTCAAATATGTACACAACCAACCACTGTAGGGGTACCATGACCCTTTCATTATAGTCAGTATCAGACAGTCAAGAAATCTTTCTAAAACAATGATTGGACATCCAGAGTTCAGGAGTTTGTTTTGTGCTTTTGGGTAAGGGTATTATTGCTGTGAAGAGACACCAGGACCAAGGCAACTTTTATAAAGAAAAACATTTAATTGGGGATGACCTAGTGTTTTAGAGGTTTAGTGTAGGTCAGAATACCACCATTCAAGTAAGCAATTGATCTTTAACAATATTCATTCCCCTTGGTCTATTTTGTTCAATATTCAAGACTTCCTTTCTCTACCACATTATTCATTGTAACTGTTGACCAGCCTCTAGTACAGTTGTTACCAAACCCTTTCAGTCTTGGGGAATAACTATTTTGGGTAGCTCATTTACTTTGTATTTATTTTATACAAGGGGAATGCATACCATAGGAAATAACAACCTCTTTAAAATTCTTCAGATCTATCACTCTATAGGACACCACATTATCTCATCATAATCATGATGAGCACCATTAACAGGCATATGTTGCACAACCACTGGGAAAACTGATGGTGAGTTTATAATGCCAGGCCCCTCATCTGGTGGCACAGTTAGTTCCAGATTAACCCTTTCTCTCAAATGGGCTGTTTAAGCTTTTTCTGCATGGCTTCCTCCTCCTCTCTGTTGCACACCAGCTCCTGCGACTTGAAAGAAAGTGTGTGACACTCAGGTGGTTTAGGGAACTGCCTTCTAGTCTGGTTGGCTTCCCTCTTTCATCCTGCAGGAACCTCCTGCTCTCAGTCACCTGGTCCAAATCAGCCAATTCTGCAACCCTTTCAAACATGAGAGAATAGAATGACCCTTCTAGCTTTCCCATTTCATCCTGTTTGTTTGTTTGTTTCTCAGATTCCTTTATTTCTGCTGGCAACTTTTAAAACTGGTCAGCCATTCTTCCAACCTTTTTGAGACAGAATATAGGAAGAATAAGGAGGAGGAAGAGGAGGAGGAGGAGGAGGAAGAAGAAGAAGAAGCAGAAGGAGGAGGAGGAGGAGGAGGAGGAGGAGAACAGGAGGAAGAGGAGGAAGAAGAAGGAGGAGGAGGAGGAGAAGGAGAAGAGGAGGAGGGGGAGGAGGAGGAGGAAGAAGAAGGAGGAGAAGGAGGAGGAGAAGAAGAAGAAGAAGAAGAAGAAGAAGAAGAAGAAGAAGAGGAAGAGGAAGAGGAAGAGGAAGAGGAAGAGGAAGAGGAAGAGGAAGAGGAAGAGGAAGAGGAAGAAGAAGAAGAAGAAGAAGAAGAAGAAGAAGAAGAAGAAGAAGAAGAAGAAGAAGACAACAAGGAGGAGGAAGAGGTGAACCTCTGGGAGCAAGGTGGGTGGGGCAGCAGCAGCAGCCTCAATAAACATTTTGCTGAAATCCTGAAACAGCATATTCATTCCTGCATATCCTGATCTCCTTCCTCTACAGCACTAGAAAGCAAGTTTCCCATTGTGCCTAATCCTACATTTGGGCACCATTTGTAGCTGTATATTTTGGCTACTTTATTGGATTTTAATATCTACCACCTTCCTCCTCCCCAATTGCTTTCAAGTCCCCAATACTATATAGGGGAAAAAGAAGGTTCGAGATGGAATATAGCATAGATCACATATAACTACCACCTGCTGATTAGGGGTGTCCAATTCCTTAGGGCAAGTCTTATCTTCATCGTCAGGATTTCTTTAACCAGTAATCCACAAACCAACACATAGCAAACCAGCAAACTAACAAACAGCAACAGCAGCAATACAGCATTCCAGTAAACAGCAAAAGCAGCAGCAGGAACCAGCCTTATCAGGAGCAGGAGCAGCAGCTGCCTCCGTAGCCTCTCATGAGTCCCTAGAATTCCAAATGTAAACCATCTTCAGCTAGTAAAATCACGCTCCTGCCAGAGCACAAGACAAATCATAGTTAGCTACTATGGACAATCTGAAGCAACCTTATATCCCAAGCTTGGAACTAAAACAAACACATACTCACATAACATAACTGTGTTTTTAAGAAACCAAAATTCTCATTATGGTTTAAGCCATTATCATCATGGTAGCAAGCAAGGCAGACATGGTGCTGGAAGAGCCAAGTATTCTACATTTTGATCCACAGGCAGCAGAAGGAGACTGTGTGCCATCCTGGGTGTAGCTTGGGCATAGGAGACCTCAAAGCCCTCTCCACAGTGACATTATTTCCCTCAACAAAGCCAAACCTACTGCAATAAGGTCATACCTCCTAATAGTGCCACTCCTTAAGGCCCAAACATTCAAATACTTGAGTCTATGGGAACCAAACCCATTCAAACCACCAGTATGTGTTTGTCTCAGGGCATGCATGGAGATAAAGGACAAAATCGAGAATCAGTTCTCTCTTTAAATCATATGGGGCATGAAGATTGAACACTTGTTGCATTTTACTGGTCATCTGAGGTTATAAGGTATCACATCTGGGCTGTGACTCTGACTCATGCTGAAGTAGAATATTACTGAAATATTTGAGCTGCTCCATATATCTTAAAATCATGGGATTTCATCAGCAGAGGTTCAGGTCAACATTCATGATGCCAATAAGTGAGTTATTTATTCACTATTAAATTCCCTTCTGACATTTCTGTCCATTAGCAAACCTAGGTGATGTAGATAAGCAGCAATAAGATAGCAGAACAGTGGTTTGAGAACCTTCCTAATGCTGTGACCCCTAAATACAGTTCCTCATGTATAGTGACCCCAACCATAACATCACTTTCATTGGTACTTTTTAACTGTAATCTTGCTACTGTTATGAATCATAATGCAAATATCTAATATGAAGGATGGTCTCAGGCAACTGTGTGAAAGGATCACTTGATGATCCCCAAAGGGATGGTGGCCCACAGGTTGAGAACCAGTGCTCTAGAAGGTGGCTTCTCTGCTTACAGTGCACACAGACCAACCCACCCATATATGCACATTTGATTGACATCTGGGTTATTGCTTAACCGAAAAATAACACATATGATATATCACTATGTAATTTGTGAGGAATTTAAATTTTCAGATATGATAACAAGCCCCTTATTGATAAAATGAGAACTCAATGCCAGATCTCTGAGTTCCATTTGAAAAATATTTCTCAAAAGATCACATTTTCTAATAAAAATAAAATTAAAAACTTGCTAAATATGTCCAGAAAAAGTATACCTAAGTCCTAAATTATGTCTTCCTGTGGAAATTGGGATTCTCTGAAACTGTTTATTAGGAAGGCAAACTGGTAGGCTCTAAGTTTTACAAAAGAGTTTACCTTTCACTAATATTTGTTGGCACACCAAACTACAGAGGGTCCAGCAGACAGAATGACTCAAGTATTTTTGGCACAAAAGACTCTAATGTTGCCTTCTGTCTTGTTGGAGTAAACCTGTAAAATATAGTGACATGGGCCCATAATAAGCAAAGAATGAATACTTTCAAGTTAATTTGTGGTGAAATCCTTGTTGGTTGCCCTGGGAAAATAAGTAGGGGGATTTTAGTCTTGCCCATGGAGCACTGATTTAGGATTAGATTTATTTCAGGTCCAGTTCATGAGCTAGGAAAATGGTTCAATCAGTAAAATGTCTGTAGTGCAAGCATAAGTCTGTGAATTGGAATTCTCAGAACCCAAGTAAAAAATCAAGGCATGGTTGGTATTATATGCCTATAACCTCTAGCAATGTGGAGAGAAAGAGATACCTAAAGCTCATTAGCCAGCCAATCTAGCTGAATTGATGAGCTTCAAGTTTAGTGAGAGACTGTCAAAACATAAATGTAGACAGTGATTCAAGAAAAGCAGCTGACATCTGCCTCTAGCCTACACACACACACACACACACACACACACACACACACACACACACACGAATGCACACACATACATGTCCTTTCCTACACTAACAAGTATATGCATCATAAACATACCATAATAAATCACACATCTCCACACACACACACACACATCAGAATGAATAAATGTCTCTAAGAATTTGTTTAATCCAGTGATTTCTGCTATTAGCTTCATGTTAGATTAACACAAAAAGCTTGTAAAACGATTCTCATGCAAACAAAATCAGTGTCAGGTGCTCAGGTCCAGGAATCAGGTTTTTTTTTTTTTTTTTTTTTTTTTTTTTTTTTGCAGAGTTCTTGGCTAATTTGTTTATGCAGCTTTGAGAAACTATTATTTAAGTCTCCCCAAACACAACATAGACATCTTCCTAGAATGTGGATAGACACTCAGTTGTTTTAGAACGGGCCGGACTTCTAGCAAGCTCTCAGGAGAGACTACAATTGCTGGCCTACTCACAACACTTTGCCTGGCGATTTCTCCTCCAAGAGTTTTAAGAATAAAACTCCTAAATCAAAATCACAGCTATATGGGGCTGCAGAGATGGCTCAGTGGCTGAGTACAGGCTCCTCTCTGGGAATCCATGCTTGATTCTTAGTACCCACGTGAGTTACTCACAACTGTCATTTTTATGTGTAAACAAAGGAGTAGGCCTAACTTTACTGAGTGGCGTTTTCACTACACCTGCATAATCAGTGCCTGGTATCAGCCACAGCAGCTGAACTCTGAAGAATGACTCAGAGAATTCTGTGAGCTAAGGAAGAAATAGAAGCCACTAGCCAGCCCCACAGAGTGTACCGTGCAAGTGAACTTGAATCATATTATCAGCTGCACAGCGGGACTGCAGAAAGCACTCCCTATGAACAATCTATAAATTACAGGGATCATTCAATGAGAAGATCAAGTGTAATTAAAATGCAAAGAACTTTTCTTCTTACCTGAATTGGGAGGGAAAAAAAAACTGCAACCTCTCTGGGTCACACAAGAGCGCCTCAAATTGTCCAGAAGAGCATAAACAGGGGAGGGGGACTGATTACTGGACAAAAAAAAAAAAGGCTAACATGCAATTTGTGTTCTTTTTATGTAGATTAAATGCATTGACTGCAGCTTGTACTGCTTAGATACGCAGCAGGGAGTCAAGAGCATGGGTATCAGTCAACCACAGCCAGCAGCTAAACCACAGAGCCAAATCTCTTATTGTGACTTAGAAGAGACACTCAATCTAATCTAATGGGAGCAAACCCTACTGGACAAATAAAAGGGCATTACCAGCAGCAATGGTAGTCAAAATGCTAAGGAAAAGCACAAAATATTTTTGTGATAATGTAATTAATGACTTTTCTAGTCTCCTGCATGGTCCTTTCAAACCTAGCCTTCCAGATCACAGGGCATGTGTTTATATCCCTGACAGGGACTCTTGGGATATAAATACCATGAGGCAGCAGTCTATCTCCTCATCATGGCAGGAAGCCACATGAACTAAACATACCACAATCACCCACCACAAAATGTGCTTTTGTTATGAGAAAACATTATTAGATTTTGATGAGAGTGCCCCACTAGAGCCAACAAGGGCACAGGGGTAAAATAAAGAAGACAGTGAACCAGCGGATTGAGAGCTCCTGAAACGAGCTATACGTGTAAAACAGGATGCAATGGGAAACAAGACTCAAAAACATTACCAGAATATTAGAAATGGGAATTGATGTTGGAAGACAGGATCTCCAACCTGCTTTAAGCCAGGAAGTGATGCCATAATGTTCATGTCAAGTTTGGGACCTACTTCTAGGGGAGAAAAAAAACAACCTAATGCCAAATGCAATCTTTCTCAATTGTATTCCCTTTGATTCTCAAGTCACTGAACACATGATCATTATTTAATGGTATGGAATCCATGGTTTCTCAGATAGTAGCTGTGGTCTCCAGCCCTATTACCATAGAGGTGTGGGTTTGCATTTAGTCCCCATTGGCGAAATAGAACTGGAAATGATTAGCAGTACTTCTAGGTTTTGAAGTAGATGGCAGTTTACACATGCAGGACTTTCAGATGCCCAGGTAGTAGAAGACTAAATCTCAAATCAGTACTTTTGGGAATGTCACTCACAAATTGACCAGAGAGACATACAAAGGACTGTTATGTGTCAAGACACTTATATTTGAAGAACTACTTACTGTAGTTACAAGTGTTACATTACAGTAGAGGCCTGTTTGTTTTGCAACTTGTCCCATCTTATTATTCTGTACCCCCCTTCCTCCTGCTCTAAGCACTTTGTTTTACTGGAGTTATTATCATATTCTTTATCTGAAGGATCTGTAAAATTGGTTTCATAGAAAATATTTTTATGGGTATATTTTTTATGAGAAGAGAGTCCAGTGTTCTATGGGGCTCCTGGAGAAGCCTGGAGTCCCTCAGTTGTATTAAAGAGCTGCTCCAAGAGATTCTTCTCCAGTGTCTTGTGTCTAATTCAGTCTGTGACGTTATCATTTTGACATGGGAATATCTATAATAAACCATCAATGAAAATGAAAGTGAAAGCAAAAGCCAGGAGCTTTAAACTGACTATGAATACAAATGTGGAGACACAGATGATATAGACAGAATGGTGGTCTGTGGAAGCTGAGCAAAAGCCCCCCCCCCCCTCAGGGACTTAAGTAGCTGCCCTTCTCCTGTTGCAGTGAAAACTGTCCTTAAAGTGTCTCCTGGTAACCTCAAAGAACTACCATGTTCCTTTCCAACAGCCTAATTTATGGCTTCAGACTAAGGAGATCTTGTTTTTGTATATGCTGAGAAGTAATTCTACTCTAGTTCAACTTGTAACTCCTGAGAAGTTAATGTCTAGCAAAACTGCCTGAATGCTAATGCAGTAAAAAAAAATTGGCCTGCAAGATTCTGCAATGGGCTGGAAATATGAGACACTGGATCATGCTTGCCCCACGCACAGAAAATTACTGGGCGGAACGAAGGATTTCCAGAGGGTTCATGATTCATATGAAGGTGTCTAGTCTATTCAGAGCCTGGGAATGACCTGCATTCTAAGCCAGTGGCTGACATAGCGTTCCCATTTTACTTGGTGTCTTTTAATAGAGCAGATATAAATACATCACTTTCATCTTGAGGGAGTGTGGAGAATTACGGTGCCATCACAGCAAGTCCTCTCCTCTAAGATGCAAGCATGCTGCTAGGAGGTAGAAATATTCATTCAGCTAAGCTAAGGCATATTAACCTTTCAGAATACCCTCCTCTTTTTAACTAGAGTTTGTAGCTAACATCTGTTATCTCAGTTTTTAGACAAGGCTTCATAAACTTTGTGTTTTGCATATGCTTATTATCTTTGGTCTAAACTGTGAACATTGGTCGACCAAGTGGTTCTCAAAGTTTGATCCTCAGACCATAGGCATTGGCCAATTTCTGCATGCCACACCAAACCTGCTAACTCAGACAGTTTCATGACTGGGTCAAATGAGCTTTAAGAAACCTTGGACATTCTGACGCATGTCCAAGGAGACAAAACTTTGCTAAACTGCCTGAACCTCACTTGTTCACTCTCTTTGCTGTTATGCATCACCTTTCTTCTAGGACCTAATGCAAGAACAACGAATTTGCTTTAAGTAAAATTGCTATTTTTAAATTCAAATAGTATGTAACTTAGGATGGTTTGACATAAATGTATTTTTTAACTTTTCAATGGTTCATAAATGATTCTTCAGGAGAAATCTTATTTTGAATTTTGAACTTGATCTTTTTTTTCTGGCAAGCAATGGGAAGTGTGACACTCTCCGGTTATACTGGGCACTGGTAAATAGCCACAGTTTACAGACCTGCAATCATAAGGGGAGACAATTGATACTCTAGTGTGCTGTGTTGCTAAGCTACGGGGGCAGTAGGTTAGGTATTCAGTGCACTTTAGACTTATAGGAGAGTTTTAACTTACAATAGGTTTATTGGGGAAAAGCTGGGACATAATTTAAGGACCATCTATACTACAAAATGTGCACACACACCCCCATCAGACATTCGTGGGTCTTCTTCATCCCTGGATGCTTCTGGGGTGTTGGCTCCATGTACATTGTAAATTTGGGGGAAAATCTGCTGGGTATTCACAACTCATCTTATCCTGCTCCCACACTGCAGAAAAGAGCTTTCTCCTGGGCAAATAGCCTGATACTAATATGATAATCTCTTTGACTTTAATCTACCCCTTAGATTGTTCCTCTGGCAATTTTCATACTTGCCTTTGGAGTTTATTACAGGGAAGATTGTTGTTTCATGATCAAAACTGTAGAGTGATTGTTTAATACAGAAGTCACTTCCCAGGCTTCTACGAGATCCATAACCACTCATATTGTTTGGAGTGTTCTCCCAGTTCTCTTCTTCTTCTGCTTTTCCTATTTCAGGACCACTTCACTTTCTGCTTCTTTTCTTTGCTTCTTGTTTCCTTCCATTTTCTATATATGTATATGCATATATATATATACACACACAGCACCTGGCAAGACCACACTTTTTTTTTTAAGTTATAAAGAAGAAATCCTTACTTTTTCTTTTTTAAAAAATTTATTTATTTATTTATTTATTTTACACTCCATATTTCATTCCTTCATCCCTCCATCCACCCTCCAACTGTTCCACATCCCATACTTCCTCCCCATTCCCCTGTCTCCACGTGGACGTCCCCATCCCCCACCCCACCTGACCTCTAAATTCCCTGGGGCCTTCAGTCTCTTGAGAGTTAGGTGCATCATCTCTGAGTGAACACAGACCCGGAAGTCCTCTGCTGTATGTGTGTTGGGGGCCTCATATCAGCTGGTGTATGCCGCCTGGTTGGTGGTCCAGTTTTTGAGACATCTTGGGGGTCCAGATTGAGACTGCTGGTCCTCCTACAGGGTTACCCTTCTCCTCAGCTTCTTGAATTCAGCCTTCCCTAATTCAACAACAGTGGCCAGCTGCTTCTGTCCATTGGTTGGGTGCAAATATCTGCATCTGACTCTTTCAGCTGCTTGTTGGGTCTTTTAGAGGGTAGTCATGATAGATCCCTTTTTGTGAGTGCTCCATAGCCTCGTAATAGTGTCAGGCCTTGGGACCTCCCCTTGAGCTGGATCCCACTTTAGGCCTGTCGCTGGACCTTCTTTTCCTCAGGTTCCTCTTCATTTCAATCCCTGTAATTCTTTCAGACAGGAACAGAGGGTCAGAGGTGTGACTGTAGGTTGGCCCCCCTCTCCCTCATTTGATGCCCTGTCTTCCTGCTGGGAGGTGGGATCTATAAGTTCTCTCTCCCTACTATTGGGCATTTCATCTAAGGTCCCTCGATTTGAGTCCTGAGAGTTTCTCACCTCCCAGGTTTCTGGTGCATCCAACCTTCTACCTCCGGAGAGGGTGCCAGTTTCCACTCTCTCTGCTGGCCCCCAGGGCTTCAGTCCTTTTCCCTCACTGAATATCAGATCAGGTTTCCCTCTGCCCCAACCCCCAACCCCAGTTCACCTTCCCTCCCAGGTTTCTCCCTCCCTCCCCACTTGTGATTGCTCTTTGTGTGTGGTCTCTATGTTTATTTGAAAAGGTTTTAGAGGACAACTGTGAGAATCATGAAAATACTACAAAGCCTTACTGCCCATAGCTTTTCCATGTAATATTCTTTGGTCCATCACTTCTGTCTTTGGGTTTCTATTGCTGTGAAGGGACACAGTGACAGTGGCAAATCTTAATAAGGAAAATATTTAATTGGGGCTGGCTTACAGTTCAGGGATTTAGTCCATTATCATCATAGCAGGAAGCATGGTGACATGCAGGCAGACATGATGCTGGAGAGGTAGCTGAGAGTTCTACATCTGGATTGGCAGGCAGCAGGAAAAGAGTGACACTGGACCTGGCTTGAGCATTTGAAACCCCAAAGCCCACCCCTAGCAACATACTTCCTCTAACTATGCCACACCTCCTGATAGTGTCACTCCCTATAAGCTCATAGGGGCCATTTTCATTCAACCACCACAACTCTCCACTCTAGAAGACCTGACCATCATATTTGTGCTTTGAAACAGACACAAAGAGATTCTAAATATTATCCAGGTTTCTTATACTTGGATAAGAAATAACCCAGCTTCCTTCTTGTCCTTTATTCCAGATTACTTTGATTATCATGATCACTACTGTCCCTCCCAGCTTCTAATGGAAGTCCTCTCCACTCTTATTCAAAACACGGTAGTTGTGCCATCCTTCCCTCCTCTTCCCACTTTGTCATTTTCCAAGCATTGCTTTTGAAGCTACCTTCAAATATGCTACTTACATTGAGTCTTAGTCTTTGGATAATGATGCTAAGGACATCAAACCCAATGTATCCCTCCCACCTTAGGACTCAGCAGCACCAAAGTGAGCTAGCACCTGTGAATGGACCTATAGCCAGTAAGAGACTGGAGCTGAAGGCACCAAACATAATATAGCTGTGGCATTGTGACATATATCTGACTGGCTTCTATTTCCTTATGTCTAGCCTTCACTCAAAACCTAGACATACCATGGACACTGTTTCCATCATTTTTCTTAGATAATGAGTTGCTTATTGTCTAGCATGATTGGAGCAGAGAAAAGTAGTCCTCTTTCATTCTGATTTAAACTGGGAGCTCCATATGCATCGTAAGTCAGGGGGTTAATCAGCAGCACAATTTGTGGGCTTTCAAAGCCTCCTACTTACATCCATAGGAAGTCCTTAAAGAGGAGAAGCAGTGCACATTTGTTTACTCCCTTTACCAGCATTGACTGAGCAATTGCTGCTAGTGAGAGTATCTTGTCATAGAAGCAATGTTAAGCCTGGTCAAACTGCTATTAGATGGAACCTCACTAGTCTTTGTTTGCGGATCCCTGCTATACAGTAATTCCTATCTCCCAAAAACTATATCTGGGCTTACTAAATAGTCTTATATGAAAGCAGTAACTCCCTGTCTCATGCTTCACCTTGGAAGTAGTGCCATCTTTCCCTTGATTAATAACTTTCTGTAATGTCACTTCATTTTAAGGAACGAAATCCAGGTTGTACATGTAGTCAAACTTATCAAGTTTAAAGACAATTTTTTTAAAGATTTATTTTACTAATTTGTGTATGAGTGCATGTACTCATATGGGAGCAAGTGTGCATGCCTATGCACACATGGAGGCCAGAAAGGGGCATCAGATCTCCTGGAGCTGGGAGTACTGTTGTTTGCAGTGCTCCTGACTTGCTATATATGTGCTGGGATCTGAACTGCAGTCCTTGTGATTGTTCAGCAAGTGTGCTTAACAGCTGAGTCATCTCTCCAGCCCCACAAATCAATTTTGAACTTCCCTTTCCACCTCTTTTCCTTCACACTGGATTGTTTGCATTCTCACAAACATTATAGATCCCCAATTCTTTTTGTACACGCCATCCCTTCCCTAAACCTGGAGCTCATTAATCATTTCAGTTAAATGGTACTCTTCATTGAGCACGCAGTTACAACAGTGCCTCTCCTGTCTAGTTTTTCCCAGCCCTCCCTCACCTTTTATCAAACAGAAGCTATATCCTTCATATTACTTACTATCTTGACCCACATGGAAAGTTCACTATTGATCATAATATATGATCACCACTGCAGACCTTTACATTTCTAAGAAGACGACAAATTCAGAGAAAGCAGGGATGTTGGTGTTTCATGTATCTTGATTCCTTGCTTCTTAGTTGAAGATAATTCTAAGTGCACTGTACATTGGGAAATGCTTTTGAATGACTAGAAACATCCATCAAAGTGAAGAAAATTCCACCCTTTCTCTTTGACATAAGATGGGTTCCACATTTCTGGATGGGAATATCAGGAAGGGCTGTTTTATATAGCTTTTCTGTTTCTGGTGTCATGGTTAACTCTGCCATTGACTTTAGAGCTGAGTTCTTGAGGTTGCTCCAAGCCAGGGAATCAGTAGGATCCTCTGAGCTGTTAGGAGCCAGAGATGAGCAGATGGATATTGATTTCCCCAGGAGTACACTCATACTGCCCTCAAAGGACTCTGCTGGCATGAGGAGGCAGGAAACTGATCACATCACAGCCCCTCGTAGACTAATCTACAGAGAGCCGTCAGTACTGATGGCTGACAAAAAGATTTGAAATAGAGAAGGATTTAATCATGATGACTTACAATTATAGAAATGGAGATGGCATCCACAAGGTAGGGGGCTGTCTCAGAGAGACAAACCAGCATGCTTAATAAACACATATCCAGAGAAGAGGGGCAAAAATGCACCAGTATCACAATTACTCCGGTGAAGGCAACAGCCCTTTAGTCATCCCACAGAGCTGACAGTAGTGGTAATTTCAAGACCATCTTTGGTTACCCTTAAAGTAGGGGGAACTTCATCACTTATGCCAGACTCCAACTCACACATTTTTGTGTATTTATAAGGTGTGAGCCAACATGTTTCAATCCAGAAGGTTCTAGACTTGAGAAGCACTTACCATGGAGCAAACACACTAAAATGCTCTCTGTGCATCCTCTCAGTTCACACCCATATCTTCGCTGACTAAGCATTCTTATTACACACATACCCCATTTTGCAGATGCTAAAATCTGAGGCTTAGGGTTATCAACTTGGACATATACAGCAATTAAGTAGCAGAACTGAAACTCTTCATGGTGCTAGCTGACTCTACAGTATTTATTTGATGCCATCTGGAGTGCGATGTTTTTCATAATGTTCAAGTGAAGAGGCCGTAGAATATAGAGATGAGGCAGGGACCAAATATACTAGCATTTGACCACCGCCCACCTCTGTGGCCATGGAGTGGATAAAGCACCTTATCTTTCAGGATCTCCATGATTCTGTCAATAGGCAAATAATGAAAGTCAAAACATATAGTTGTAATCCCCCTTAAGATCTTTTATGTGTCTCTGGTGGAATCTTGTTTTCTCAGATGCATGACTATTATGAGTGGGTGCTTGCGATCCTACAAAGGAACAACTTCTGGGAAGCACAAAAAATTGAAATAGGTGTTATATTCCTGAGTCATGGAATGGAGAGGAGCATTAGATGTCATTTTTGGGACTTGAAAGTAAAACTTCCCGAAGAGCCAGATATTTGGACTGCTTGACACATGATAGCTCTCAAATGTTAAGTCCTGTGGTTTGAAGCTGCTCATCAAAGGCTGTGAATTTGTGAGTACAGTAAACTTCTTTAAGTACCTGCATGTAAACCCCAGCAATTACCACATATTAGCAGTAATTCAACCATTCCTGCTGAGTAACAAAACATCCCAAAACTTAATGACACAGAACGTTTTTATTATACTTATGGGTGGATTCTAGGAATCAGTACAGGGCACAGTGGGGATGGCTTGCCTCTGGTCAATTGTTTGGAGCTCAAATTGGAAAGATTCTATGGCTAGAGGTTAAGTGAAATGTGGTGGATTGGAATCACCAGGGCAAGTGTTTATCTACACATCTGGCTACTGTTTGGCTATCATTAATCATAAAACATATTAACTGCCATTTTACCTACCTACTTGGACTTCCTCACATCATGTTGACCTGAAGATAGCCAGATGTCTTGCATGGCAATTTAGACACTAAGTGTGAGTTTTCAGAAAATAAAGCATATTTTATCTGTGAAGCAACTAATAAGTTATTTCTATTTCCTTCTATTGGTTATGAGTGGGTCATTAAACCCGGGTAAGGTTAAAGGGCAAAGGCATGATCCCCCACCTCTAGAAAGGAGTATCAATGCTGCCATGACATTTTCATTCTTCTGCAGGACAGGAACTGTCTTAGTTCTAAGTTCTTTCTAGCTGACATGGGGCAAAACAAAGTGTAGATAGTCAGTGCATAACTGGCAAAAGAACAATGGGAAGGCACAAAAGAGAAATCATCTCACTGAAGGAAGTCCCAGAGACACAAGGGCAGCTAGTTCTTTCATTCATTTTTCATATGTTAAGAGTAATTTATGAAGTTTTAATAAGATATCAGAATTATACATTAAAATTTCAGAACATTATCAGAACGAGTACATTTACAAAACCATAAAACACCTTTAAAACCTGATTATATAAATTTGTTTTCTAAGGACATGTAGAGTGGTATATGCCTATTCTTTCCTTAGGTGCCATAGATTCATTCTCTTTTCTTTCTTCCTTTCTTTTCGAGAGAAAAGTCTGGTTTGGGTCTGGAACTTGCCAGGTGGGCTGGGCTTGCTGGCCAGTGAATCCCAGGAATCGCCTTGTCTCTGCCTACCCAGTACTGGTATTGGTTTTGTGAACCTAAATCATGTTCTCATGGTTACAAAGTGAGTAGTTCATCAATTAAACCATCTCCTTAGCCTGCCTTTGGCTCTTTCTAACAAGTGCATAAAGTCCTATCCAAAACTGTTCCTGTCTAAAAGAATATGTGATAAAATATAGAGCTGAGATTGAAGGAAAGGCCATCCAGTAACTGGCCTAACTTGGAATCCATCCCTCAGGCAGGCACCAAACCCTGACACTATTACTGATGTTATGTTGTACTTGCAGATATGGCTGTCCTCTGAGAGGTTCTACCAGCAGTTGACTGAGACAGATGCAGATACTCACAGCCAGGCATTGGACTAAGGTTGGGGACCCCCATGGAAGAGTTAGGGGCAGGATTGAAGGAGCCTAAGGAGATAGCAACTCCATAGGAAGACCAACAGTATCAAATAACTGGACCCCTCAGAGACCCCAACAAAGAGTATACATAGGCTGCTTTGAGGCCCCTGGCATATATGTAGCAGAGGGCTGCCTTGTCTGGCCTTAGTGTGAGAGGATGCACCTGATCCTGTAAAGATGTGATGCCTCAGGGTAGGGGATACCTTGGGGAGCACCCTCTCAGAGTTGAAGGGGCAGGGGCATGGGGGAAGAACTCTGTGAGGGAAGATCAGGAGGTGGGGCAACATTTGGGATGTAAATTGAAAAAATAATTTTAAAAAAGACCTCCCAATGAAAAACAACTAAAACTAATTCTTTATTGTAGTGCTGGAGATTGAGCCTAGGTTTCTACGTCTGCTAGGTAAGTACTTAACCACTGAGCTAAAACATCATCCTCCTAAAAAGTAATTCTTTATGCAGAAACCCCAGGACAGTAGGAATTTGCCATCCCCAAATTAGTATTTGGGAAATAATAGTCACTCAAACTTTTGACAGTTGGAGATCTCATGTAGCATCTTGTCCATCCCACCAATTAACAGAGGGAGGGGCTATGACAGGTAACATTTACTGGGGACAAACTCTGCCCTAGTACCAATATTACTTTACTATAGCTGTGCAACATGCAGATACAATAGAATCATTGGTGTGATTTCTAGGATTAAAAAGCTCAGAGAGAATCACTAATTTTCACATGCTCACATATATAAAAAAATATGAACTACAGATTTGAACCTGGTGTCTACCACAAGTCTAACAATTGCATTCCTAATGACATGCCTGTATTCTGCCATCCAACCTGTCTTCCCAGTTTACTCATAGTGCTAGTGGGTAGACTATTCAGAAGAGGACCTAATCCATGCTTGAAATTGAGCAAGTAATGATACAGATCAAGTTAAAGTGAGGCCTGGTTAAACTAAGTTTTAGTAAAAGTTATTCAGAGCAAAGATGCTTATAGGCTCCAAGAGTGGTCCTTTGTAAGGAGCACTGCATTTTGAGTGAACTAGGACCATGGTGGTGTAAGTGACAAGAACTATTGTAGGTGTGACTCAACAATTTTTAGGCCCAGACTTGAAAGCAATCTCCCAAAGTTCAAACTGGAATTTTTTTTCCTCCTCACTTAACCTATTTATGCCTTAGTTTTCATGCTTCGGAGATAATAATCATATATTTGATAAGGTTTATATGAATGGACATTATGACAAATAAGCATAAGCATTCTAAACAGTTTATGACATATAGTTAATTCTTTATGAGGACTCAACAATATCACCACAACATAATAACTTCCAGGTCCTAACATTGTCTATGACACATGGTTCAATAGATACTTATTGAATAAACGAAGAGAAACATATTAGTAGTTTTAATAGTATTCATCTGTTCTTCATTCTCTCTAAAAAAAAAAAAAACAAGAAAAAAAATCAAGTTCTCCTTTACCTTATATATTTCCATATGTTGACGCTTGATTCTGTGGTTATTAAAACCACTTTTCCTTGGCAAAGCATAAAGGAGCCTGAGGACCAGCTGTTTCCCAGTTTGTTGCTTTCTGGGGCCCATTCTACTAAGGAAGTAACATCTGAATGCTGTGGAAAGCAAAGTCTCAGTTATAAGTTCCAAAAATCCACTTCCAACTTGAAGAGACAACAAGCTTGGATTACAGAACTGACTAAAAGCTGCTGGGATGACTTCAAGCAGATGTGACTCAGGCATTCAAAGGACATCATCACAACTTGATGCTATATTTTGCCTGTGCTTTACTAAAAGATTGTTCAGATCTTAAGCAGTTCAGTCCTTAACTGGGTCATGCATCCCAGTTTTAGACCTAGTTGAATCAATTTGGAATCATGTTTTTACCCTTGAACCAATCACTGCAGCTCTAAATATGAACACAAGAACTATGGAATTCATGGGTCCTTTCCCTTGATGCTAAGGAAAACAGCCAGCCTTAGACATTTTTAAATGACCTAAATCTGGATGCCATTACCCTGGGAAGAGAAGGTGAACTGGGCAGGTACTCACTACAAATGGTCATGAGGTAGTAATAGGCAGTCTATACTACCTTCCTCAATGATGTAGCAAATATGTGGTCCCTCTACGCTTGTGTCACAACCCTCAAAAATCTCTCCAGTTTGAAGGGAATGGTTTGTCAGCTTTTTTAGCTCCACCTTCAGCCCAAAATGAAATTTGTATCAGGAAGTAGTAGACATAGGAATTGAAACAAATATTACACCATGTGGCAGTTCATCTTCACTACCTATCACACACTTTAAGGGTTTCTCTAGTTTATCCTATTACATTGTTTAAATGTAATCTATTCTATTTTATTCCTTTCTTTCAATTCCACTGTGTTGTGATTTTTGTCAGAGCAATGCTAGCTAGCTACACGCTGAAAGAAACAGCCTCTAAATCTCAGTGACATCACAAACTAAAAGCCATGTCCTAGCCCAGTGCAGCCCAGAGAGCTTGGCAGGCAGCTTTCCTTTCTCTCCAGAACAAAAGTGAAGAGGGTAGAAAGGAAAGAGCGGGGAGGAAAGGATGAAAAGAGGAAAGTAATGATGTCACTATGTAACAGGCCTTCCTTAAACTCTCAGGATGGCTTCACACTCACAATTATCTTCCCCTCTTAACATCTCAAGTACTAGGTTTATAAGCACACACTACCTCACCAAGCTTAACTCCTGTAGCTTTTATGGTCAGACTTGGCAATGATGTATATCACTTTGCCTCCTCTCCATTAGTCACATTCGACTACAAGAGCTATGGGAAAACATGCTCTGAGCCCTTAGGAGGGAGCACTAGAATTGTTGTGCATCTAGGCAGTGTATGCCACATTGCTCTACTCTAGTTTGTTAAGGAAAAGAAAAGGATGGTTCTTGCTCACTGAATGAATTCCAGGACGTTCTAGTGGCTGCAGTTCTCTACTGTGAAAAATATGACCTTTTAGTCTACTTTGGTCTTTTGACCTTGTGCACTAGCCTTTCTTTGTTTCCTTTGTTCTGTTCTCATTTGTCTGACATGGCACCTGACTTATCCTTCGTCCCTAGAAAGGAGAAAATAATCACCTACTCCCTTACTCACTTATATGTTCCTGACTCTGCCTAAGAATCCTGAACCCATTAGGCCAGACCTTGCCTCCTGTAGAACCATGATTCCTTAGTGCTACTTCATGCCACCCTTCTCTCTCTCTCTCTCTCTCTCTCTCTCTCTCTCTCTCTCTCTCTCTCTCTCATATCTCCCCTGTTTACTTCCTTACCCCTCCCAGCCCTAGGGCTTGTGAGAACACAAAGTAAATGAGTCCAGGTTCAATAAGCTGCATATATTTTCGGTCTCTGCCCTAGGCAGGCTCCAGCATCTGGCTAGGTCAGAACTGAGATAATGAAGGTAACCAGGCAGATAATATGAGAGCTCTTTGGCCCTGCTACTATGGTGAGTGACTAGAAGATCTGACGCAGGCAACATTTTTATCTCTGCAATCGGCCTTGGAGTTCATTATCTAAAAAGCTTTGGCTATTAGCACAATAACAAATCTGTTACCACAGAAGAGAGCTTTTACTTTAAAACTAAGTGAGGTAGAAACTAGAACCTTGAGTTCCTTGGTTAAAAGCCTTTTTTGTTCTGGAAGAATTATGTTTACTGTCATTCAAGTTGATAAACATTTTTTTTAAAGAATCCTAGTGCTCAACATGTACTAGACACTCTTCTGGGTGCTTCTAAATATTAATCCATTTAAGAATCCGAGTTGGCCATGGCAGTTCATGCCTTTAACGCCAGAACTCAGAGACAGACACAGACACAGAGGCAGATGGATTTCCCTGGGTTTGAAATAAGCATCATATACATAAAGAGTTTCAGGCCAACTGAGGCTATAGAGTGGGATTCTGTCTCAATTTTTTAAAAAAGAAAATTTAAAAGAATAGTCACACAAACTTGGAGGTGAGATGATTCAACCACAAACACATCACACACACACACACACGCACACACTAAATAAATATAATTTAAAAATTAAAATCACCAAACATCTATAGATAAGGTTACCCAAGTGTGGTAGTTTGGCTTCACATGCTGCTAAATTGTGAGAAATTTTGTAAGCCAGTTGTGAACCATGGTCATTCCTAAAATCAATCATTTAAACAGGTGACAGCTGTGAACAACCCAGCAGTTCTTAGGTTCTCTGCTTCATTTTCTTGTTGTCCTCTGCTTGAGAGTGTCTATGTCATCTGAACAGTAGAAATAATGGACGACAAAGGACTTCTGTGTACATGTCTGATTCTTGGATACTCAGTATCAGATTTTCCAGGGCCCCAGTGGCTCTCATTCATTCCCAAGCCAACTTCTCCATTCCTCTTTGCAACTTTCAAGCTGTAATACCCATCCTCCTGCCTGCCTGCCTGCCTGCCTGCCTGCCTGCCTGCCTGCCTGCCTCTCTCAGATGTCAGTCATTAAGACCTGAGGCCAAAAAGATCCCCATTTCAAACTTCCCTTTCACGGTCCATCCTCCCTCACCTGGTGGGCCGTGGGATGGTTAGTTTGCTTCTCTGTGTATCTTCTGGGAGTCAGTTGCACATCAAAGGGCCATCCTTGCCTAGGCTTAGCACAGAACACCCCTACTTAAACCATACAATTCCAGTCATGCCCAGTGCTCCCACTTGGCAGCTGGCACACTGACTCCAAGAACAACAGGATTCTTGGTGAACCACGTCACACCAAATAAACACAGACTGCAATGCTTATCTTCAGTCATTTCTCAGAAACTGTTAGAATCCAGTTCGCGCTCATGCCCCACCCGTGTGTGTGTGTGTGTGTGTGTGTGTGTGAGAGAGAGAGAGACACAGACAGAGACAATGCTCCATTTGAGTGTGGTGCTGTGTTGTGTTTATGCATCCAAAGAAGTTGATATTGGGTTTCTTTCTCTGTCTCTCTTCACTTTATTTTTGAGATGGTGTCTCTCACTGAACCTAGATGCCTACTTCAGCTATACTGGTTGGCCAACCAGCACCAGGAATCCACTTGTCTAGATACCTCCAGCATCAGAGTTACAAGTAAACATCCAAAATTTTACATGAGTGAAGAGGATCTTAATTCAGGTCTTCATATTTGCTATTTTATTTTTTAAAAATTATGATTATCTTTCATTCACTAGTTCTTTTACCACCATTGTGTTTGTGGGACTCTAGTACATGCTCATAATATATATGAGGGATTCATTGTGTACTAGGTGTTGGACTTGATTGCTTAGACAATGTGAGGGGACAAATGTCCTCATTACCTGCATTTTCAAGATAAGAAGCCAGTGCAAAGAACTGTTAGCTGATTTGCTTCAGGCCACAGTCCCTGCCAGTTCTTGCCTAAATAGTCTCACTTTAGTCTGTGTTCTCACTGGTTATCCTGAATCGACATTAAACCTCACTCAGTGGTTCTCAACCTATAGATTATGACCTCTTGGGGGGGGGGGTCAAATGACCCTTTCTCAGGGGTCTCCTAAGACTACTAGAAAACACAGATATTTACATTATGATTAATAACAGTAACAAAATTACAGTTATGAAGTAGCAGTAAAATAGTTTTATGGTTGTGGGTAACCATAATATGAGGAGCTACATTAAAGGATTGCAGCAGTAGCAAGGTTGAGAAGCACTGCCTAAGCAGTTCTCTGAGTTAAAACAATATTCGCTTTACACCTGAAGTAAGAATCCACTGCATTTCTATGTCATTGCCTACTTGTCATGCTTCTCTGTCCTCTTCCTACCTCTGAAGTCAAGAATTAAGAACTGCAGAAAAGCATTGTCTGAGCCTCAAGAAATGTCTTGTTATTTGTGAGCTCAGTCTAGGACAGGGGCTGATGTAACTGCCCATACAATGGCAATTAAAAACATGGTCTTTCTCACTTTCAAGATAAGAAAAGTAGGGCCCAGATACCCAGCTGAGGACAGCTAAGACTTTGACTTCAAGTTCCATGCTTTTCCTACCTTTCTTCACACTCTTCTTGTTAGCACCAGGATCGGGATATGGGGACCTAGAGCAGGCTGGTAAGGCAAACTAATCAGTGACCCTTGGTCAGAGGTTTCTTCTAGAAAGAATATGCATGTCCCAAAGTTGCTCCCAGGAGAGACTGGGGAAAGTTAAATGGTCATAACCCACATCATTTCCTGGTGGCATAGTTAAGACAACTGGCCAGCCTCCAGCCCCATCTGGACAGAGTGAAGATAAACAGACTGCAAAGGCATGTGGGACCTATGTATAAAATTCACAGACTCCTCAGCCACCATTTAGTTGTACCATGATTATTCAGTTTAAAATTTGAGTAAGGAAAACCAGAAACATCAGAAACCATGAGTGTTCCCCCTCCCCATTTCATCTGTCTATTATCGGGAATTTATAAGACTCTTTATCCCCTCCTTTGAAACGCCTTGGGATTCAATGGACCATTTCTATCCTTACCTTTAATTCCAAAGAGCAGAACCTGTGTTGAGTCTCAAAGCAAATAGGAAAGAAAAGGAGGGCCATGTTCTCTGTTATACCAAAAAGTGTTGGAAACTGATAAGCAAACAAGGTAATATTGGGAACTTTAAAAACTCAATCAACCTCATAGGATATCACAAGTCCTGAGTTATTCCTAGGAAGCATATAATGAAATATTTATAGTGTCACTGAGGTCCTGGAAAAGACTGAAGTACTTTTGACAGATCAAAGAAATAAAAAGTAAAACATTATTCCATTTAGGTGCAGTATTGTGAGGGACTTGGTGTTCCACTTCTTTGGAAATGATTAACTTCATGTGGTGTTGATGGTAACACTCCACTTTCTGGCATAATGAGTTAGGCAATTCCTCAGTTGTTCCATTGCTTGGCTTCATTCTCTATGTGTTCATCAATGGCAACCTTTTTTATAGTTCTCTCTCTCTCTCTCTCTCTCTCTCTCTCTCACACACACACACACACACACACACACACACACACACACACAGAGGTTTCTAGAGGAGAAAATGCCAGCATCTAAGCTGATTTATTTTCATTACCAGAGCAACCTTATTTCTTACCTGAGCCATGAAACCACATCAAGGATCTAACAGATTTTACCTCGATCAACTCAGAGGGAAATCACAGTATTCTTTAACTTAGGAGCTCAAAAACCTTCATCAGAAAGTGTATGTTTTTATCTAACACTCTCCTTCCGAAATACCCTTGATTTAAGGAATAATTCTTCCAACAAAGACTTGATCAGGCAGGCCACTTATAATTATGGAATCTTTTTAAAAAATGAAAAACAACTCCTAAGTGGCTGCTGTGCATCTTACTGCTAATCAGTCTCTAATTTCTGGATATCCTGATTATCTTGTGACTGTGGATTTTTCTTTAAGTTGCAAAGACACTAAAAGGAATGAACTAACACAGAAAACTCAGCTAGTGATAGCGTTATTAAATGTTATGTGATGTCTGTGGGGAGTTTTTGTCTTGTATACTGGTTTATTTGTTTGTTCGTTTGTTTCTTATGAGGAACTGCATTGGAGCTGCCTCCTAAAAAGGGCTACTCTGTCTTTAACATCATAACATTTCCTCATATTCCACTAAGCCACCTCCCTGGCATTTTAAAGTGAAATATTTGCTTCGGAAGTGAAAAAGATGGGCAATAAAATGTAGCTGTAAACAAGGCTTTATGGCTGTATTTTTCATAGATAAATACACAATAAGTTCAATGTAGAATTGAATTCCTAAAGCAATACTCCACTAATCTGTATTCAGGGGTCTCAGGCGTATTATCTGTAATTTACAACCAATTTAAATGGCATTAACAGCCTTCCCCTTATGGGAATTTAAATTTGCATTCTACCATTGAATTAAACAGTGATTGCGTATTTTCTATAGGGGACAAAATGCTCTTTGATGCTTGTTTTGAATAAGGAAGCATCTATTCATGCACAGAATGTGATGCGCTCCTTTGTCCTCAATGTAATTGAAGCAAAATGTGAGCTAAAGGGATCCGTCCTCTTCACCAAAGCTTTGTTGATTGGTGCCTATTTCCCTCTATTCAAAATGAAGAAAACAGTCATCTTTCACTGAACTAGAAAATCATTTGCTCAGAAAGGCTCTGAATGAAGGAGGTCAAGTTTTGCCTTTGTGATCTTTACAAAACAAAAAAACAGCATATCAAAAAACAATTGAGGGAATTGGCATCATGGAATTAATTTGCAATTCTTCTCTCTAGCCAAAACAAGAAAATCCCAAGTACAGAATAAGAGAGTGACTGATTTTTTAAGTGTTTTTTCTTAAAATAAAAAATAAAAATAGGAAGGAAGGAAGGAAGGAAGGAAGGAAGGGAGGGAGGGAGGGAGGGAGGGAGGGAGGGAGGGAGGGAGGGAGGAAGAGATGACCTCCTTATTGCAGGCCAGAATGTACTAAAATGGAAACAGCAAATATCTTACAAATCACAGATTCTAAGGCCCTAGAAATTCAAAGACTGCAAATTCATAGAGGTTTCCATTGCTTTCCATAATATGCCTCTTCCAGACATCAATAATCAGTTATAGTCTCTTTACCACCAAGTAAAAATAGAACCTCATAATCAAGTGCTCTGAGAAGCCATTGATCTAGGTGAAACCTATTTATCATCTCAGTTAATCTACCTCTCACCTTCAATAAATGGTTTTAGATAGACGAAGTGACCAAATGTCTAAGAGATGTCCTTTGTGTGGGCCAGAACTAAGAACATGTAACTACTTTAGTTCAACGGAGCTCTTTTTCATCTAATACCATCAGCAGCTATGTGCCTGCTTGATACATCCTTTGTTCCCACATCAAAACACCTAGCAGGTTTCAATGATTACTTCTTTTGAATGAATGAATGAATGAATGAATGAATGTGAATGAATACCAGAGAGAGAAATACACAATCTTTAAACATTTATTGTTATGCAAAAGAAGTTAATTCTTTGGAAATAGTATGTACTCTGGTCTAGATAGATATGATTAAATAAGGTTCAAACCAAATTTTAAAATGTTTATACAAGTCTTTATTCAGAACTGGGGACAATCATAAGCATCAATTTCAGCAAGAAGAAAGCATTGTGTGAAATAATGATTTTCATAGACCTTAGATCACTTTCATGAGGTTTATCAATATACACCCAATACACAATTGTAAATTCTTTTTCAGCCAAGAGACGATGAAAAATATTGCTGTTTTTGGAAGAAAAATGTAGTCTAAATTGTCTATCAGACTTGTCAACAATTGAAATGGGGCTCCTGTTGTTTATTACTCCATATTACTAGTGTTCCCTTAAGAAAGTGAAACACTAAGTATTTGTGACAGATCTCATTAGAGTATTAAAGTTTCTTGATATGCAATTTCATATCTTTTCTTTTATGATAGGAACCATCTTCATTATTGAGTGATAGAGAATGCAAAACTTTCAAATATTCTTGAAATAGATATACATTGATGGTTCAGTCAGGAACAACACTGTCCCTCCCCATGGAACACGTAGTAACATCTAATGTCATGTTAGTTGTCACAAGTGAGTCCTGCCAGCATGTACTGATAGAGTCCAGGGACACTGCTGGACATCCACAGTGCACAGTACAGCTCCCACAGTAAAGACTGATAACAATGAAGTTGAGAGTACCAAAGCTGATATATCCTGCTGAATCTTCTCTACAGCTATTCATAGCAGTTCTCCTTCCTGCTCAATTTTAAATGCATTTTTTTTTCTGTAAGAAACAGGACTTTTACCTGCAATTACCAACTGTGAAAATAGACTGATTTCTTAGGCAGAAAGAAAATAGCCACTGCTGTTCTTCCTCATTCCTTGTCCCAGAATCAAGCTAAAGATTAGTTCAGATATCTCAATTCTGGGTTTCCTCATAGCACAAAGAAGTTTTAAGAGTCTCTAGGGTCATGGAACCATTCCCATAAAGCAATATTTTGACCAAAGAAAGGCAAACATGGCCTTGGGATCCAGGGCTAGCATCCTGCTCAGTGTGTGACTTGTTTGTACAGAGGCAGCAGACCTTTTGTTTGCTTGATTCTCTTTTATCCTGTTGTTCTAATTTCACTAGAATTTGTTCTGAAAGCTGTAAATTATGTGCCAATCACTGATAAGTTCAGTTTCTCTGGTCTTATATCACTATGTGGTCTCATATTGCTCTGTTCAAAGCTTAAAAGGGGATAGTAAAACCCCAAATGCTTCAAGTAATACTTAGTGAGGGTAGCTTCTGTAACTCTGTGGAGTAAGAAATGATGCTTTGTTTACTCTAAAAAAGGCTTAGAATCTCCCTGGTCCTGTGTAGAGCACAAGATAAATGCTTAGTTAAGTATTAATAATACTTTTGGGGAAAACGTCAGAAAACCCCACTAAAGCTTAACAGTAGTCTCCCAATTCTACTACGAAGTAGGTAAACAAGAAAAGTTTGTGCATGTGACCTGCAAAGGATGAGTACACTTAGGTTCAGATCACCTTCATTAAGAAGCTGACACCATTGCACACACTAGCAAGATTTTGCTGAAAGGACCCAGATAGAGCTGTCTCTTGTGAGGCTATGCCAGGGCCTAGCAAACACAGAAGTGGATGCTCACAGTCATCTATTGGATGGATCACAGGGCCCCCAATGTAGGAGCTAGAGAAAGTACCCAAGGAGCTAAAGGGGTCTGCAACCCTATAGGTGAAACAACATTATGAACTAACCAGTACCCCCAGGGCTCGTGTCTCTAGCTGCATATGTATCAGAACAGGGCCTAGTCGGCCATCACTGGAAAGAGAGGCCCATTGGTCTTGCAAACTTTATATGCCTCAGTACAGAGGAATGCCAGGGTCAAAAAGTGGGAGTGGGTGGGTAGGGGAGTGGGGGGAGGGGTATGGGGGACTTTTGGGATAGGATTGGAAATGTAAAAGAAGAAAATACCTAATAAAATATTTTTTAAAAAAAAGAATAGCAAAAACTACAAAGAACTCACATGCCTACTCACAGGCAAATGGCTAAAATTCCATTAAAAAGAAAACCTCTCAGTTTGATGCCTGGTCATAAGGGATGATCAATAATGAAAGCCACAATAATTATTGCTGAGAATTCACCATAGGTCAGGAATCTTAGAAAGCTTAACATATACTGATCCATTTAGTCCTCAAAAGCCCCCACAGCTTGTATTTAGGTAGGGCAGGTTCTTGCTATGTTGCTCAGGCTGGCCCCAAATCATGGAAATCTTACCTTGCCATTCCAAGTGATAGGATTACAAATGTGAGTTACCATACACAGCTAAGGGGTTGTTTGTATTTCTACTTTCATTTTACACAAGAGAATAATGATTTACAAGAGAGGTTGAGTACCTTTTTGTTTTCTAAATTATGATACACTCTAAAACATACTATTAGGATTTAGATATGAATACAGAATATCTCCTACCTCAGATGTTTTCCTCCAGGACTACTTCTAAGCTTGCAAGTTTATTTCCAGTGAAGTAAGGTTGTGGTGGAAGAATTTTAAGAACTAGAACCTAGTACAAGGTAATAACATAACAGATACATCACCTTCACATAGGATAGATGTTGGTCTTGAGTACCTACTAGATTGTCATTAAGAAGTTGCTACAAGTTTAGGAGTTCTCTGGTGGAATTTTTTGGGTCACTTATATATACTATCATATCATCTGCAAAAAGTGATATTTTGACTTCTTCTTTCCCAATTTGTATCCCCTTGATCTCCTTTTGTTGTCGAATTGCTCTGGCTAGGACTTCAAGTACAATGTTGAATAGGTAGGGAGAAAGTGGGCAGCCTTGTCTAGTCCCTGATTTTAGTGGGATTGCTTCCAGCTTCTCACTATTTATTTTGATGTTGGCTACTGGTTTGCTGTAGATTGCTTTTACCATGTTTAGGTGTGGGCCTTGAATTCCTGATCTTTCCAGAACTTTTATCATGAATGGGTGTTGGATCTTGTCAAATGCTTTTTCTGCATCTGACGAGATGATCATGTGGTTTTTGTCTTTGAGTTTGTTTATGTAATGGATTACGTTGATGGATTTTCATATATTAAACCATCAATGCATCCCTGGAATAAAACCTACTTGGTCAGGATGGATGATTGTTTTGATGTGTTCTTGGATTTGGTTAGCGAGAATTTTATTGAGTACTTTTGCATCGATATTCATAAGGGAAATTGGTCTGAAGTACTCTATCTTTGTTGGATCTTTCTGTGGTTTAGGTATCAGAGTAATTGTGGCCTCATAGAATAAGTTGGGTAGAGTACCTTCTACTTCTATTTTGTGGAATAGTTTGTGCAGAACTGGGATTATATCTTCTTTGAAGGTCTGATAGAACTCTGCACTAAACCCATCTGGTCCTGGGCTTTTTTTGGTTGGGAGACCATTAATGACTGTTTCTATTTCTTTAGGGGGTATGGGACTGTTTAGATCACTAACTTGATCCTGGTTTAACTTTGGTACCTGGTATCTGTCTAGAACTGGTGGTTATCATGTAGAAGAATGCAAATTGATCCATTCCTATCTCTTTGTACTAAGGTCAAATCTAAGTGGATCAAGGAGCTCCACATAAAACCAGAGACACTGAAACTTATAGAGGAGAAAGTGGAGAGAAGCCTCGAAGATATTGGCAAAGGGGAAAAATTCCTGAATAGAACAGCAATGGTTTGTGCTGTAAGATCGAGAATTAACAAATAGGACCTCATGAAACTGCAAAGTTTCTGTAAGGCAAAAGACACCGTCAATAAGACAAAAAGGCCACCAACAGATTGGGAAAGGATCTTTACCTATCCTAAATCAGATAGAGGACTAATATCCAATATATATAAAGAACTCAAGAAGGTGGACTCCAGAAAATCAAATAAACCCATTTAAAAAATGGGGCTCAGAGCTAAACAAAGAATTCTCACCTGAGGAATATCGAGTGGCTGAGAAACACCTGAAAAAATGTTCAACATCCTTAATCATCAGGGAAATGCAAATCAAAACAACCCTGAGATTCCATCTCACACCAGTCAGAATGGCTAAGATCAAAAATTCAGGTGACAGCAGATGCTGGCGAGGATGTGGAGAAAGAGGAACACTCCTCCATTGTTGGTGGGATTGCAAGCTTGTACAACCACTCTGGAAATCAGTCTGCCGGTTTCTCAGAAAATTGGACATGGTACTACTGGAGGATCCCACAGTACCTCTCCTGGACATATATCCAGAAGATGTTCCAACTGGTAAGAAAGAAACATGCTCCACCATGTTCATAGCAGCCTTATTTATAATAGCCAGAAGCTGGAAAGAACCCAGATGCCCCTCAACAGAGGAATGGATACAAAAAATGTGGTACATTTACACAATGGAGTACTACTCAGCTATTAAAAAGAATGAATTTATGAAATTCCTAGGCAAATGGTTGGACCTGGAGTGCATTATCCTGAGTGAGGTAACCCAATCACAAAAGAACTCAAATGATATGTACTCACTGATAAGTGGATATTAGCCCAGAAACTTAGAATACCCAAGATATAAGTTACAATTTGCAAAACACATGAAACTGAAGAAGAACAAAGACCAAAGTGTGGACACTTTGCCCCTTCTTAGAATTGGGAACAAAACACCCATGGAAGGAGTTACAGAGACAAAGTTTGGAGCTGAGACAAAAGGATGGACCATCTAGAGACTGCCATATCCAGGGATCCATCCCATCATCAGCCTCCAAATGCTGACACCATTGCATACACTAGCAAGACTGTGCTGATAGGACTCTGATATAGCAGTTTCTAGTGAGACTACGCTGGGGTCTAGCAAACACATAAGTGGATGCTCACAGTCAGCGATTGGATGGATCACAGGGCCCCCAGTGGAGGAGCTAGAGAAAGTACCCAAGGAGCTAAAGGGATCTGTAACCCTATAGGTGGAACAACATTATGAACTAGCCAGTACCCCGGAGCTCTTGACTCTAGCTGCATATGTATCAAAAGATGGCCTAGTCGGCCATCACTGGAAAGAGAGGCCCATTGAACTTGCAAATTTTATATGCCCCAGTACAGGGGAATGCCAGGGTCAAAAAGTGGGAATGGGTGGGTAGGGGGTTGGGGGGTATGGGGGACTTTTGGGATAGCATTGGAAATGTAAATGAGGAAAATACCTAATAATAATAATAATAATAATAATAATAATAATAATAATAATAATAAAGAAGTTGCTACAAAGCGAAGCTACCTCATACACTCATAACCCCTGTGTATGGAGTTAGCTCCCTGTCCATTTTTCTGTCTATATTGTGATACATACAAGGACCCTGACCCTTTCCAGAACACTAGCATCATGCTTTTAGAATGTCAGAAATATGAACTAAGTGAACTTCTTTTATTTAAAAAGTGTTCAGCTTTTAGGTATGCTGTTATAGCAACACCAAACACACTAATGCAAGTATCATGTGTTGATTCAGGAAGCTATAGCAAAATATATTGGGTGACTTATATATACAAGAGAAATTCATTTCTCACATTTTTGGAATCTAAACATCTCAGATTAAAGTAACAGCATGTCCTAGTTCTAGTGAGGGCTCTGTTCCAGGTCGAAGACAGCTAACTTTTTACTATGTAGGCACATGGCAGAATGAGGGCAGAAAAGCTCCCTAGAAGCCCTTTTAGAAGAACAATAATCATAGTCATGAGGGCTCTACTTTTAGGGCTTAATCACTCCCAAAGACCCCATTTCCAAATATAAACACATGTTTAGGACTTAAATGTTGAATTTTTAGGGGTTTGACATACAAATGTTGTCAATTGCATAGAAAGCAATATTAGGAAATTAATACTAGTCTGACTTGTGCTTTGTGTGGGGATACCTTGTCTCATCTTTGGTTTAGTGCTCTGTCCCAGAACTTTCCATTGGATTCCTTTTGCCAAATAGTGTTTCTTTAAAAAACTAAAGCTCAGAAATATACTGCCATTGCATTTGAGGACTACCATTTCCAACCCTCTAAATAGAAACTTGAGAAAGGATTTTGTTTCAGCTCGGCCTTGTCCTCCCACCTACAGAGTTACCTCTTGCCTGTTGGGAGGAATTCAGTTTGATAAAAAGCCAAGAGTAAAGCTTTAAGACAAGCCTGTGCAAGCTTAGGGACCTCAGCATCTATGCCTATCAAATAATGAAGGCTATGTACTGGAGTGAGGAGGGGAGAAGAGAAAAAAGGCTACCAGTTAATTTCAAGGTGTCTGTTTTTTACCATGGTGTCAATGTTACACATAGAAGGGCTATAGGAATAATCTTCAAGATGTCCCGTGCTTGTACTGGCTTAAGTGCTTCACCTTGTTTGGTCTGATATTACAGAGGGAATTTTGAGGTTGGAAGTGGGGAGTATCACTAGATTAACAAGTAACTGAGGTTGTGTTTCAATTATTTATACATGGTCAGTTTCCATTAATAGGAAAAATAAAGACATGTGGTAGAAGAATACTCATCTCCCTGCCATACAGGAAAGACTGCCATTAGGAAGGATGATCATTGTATGTGGGGGCACTGGGTAGGGAGAGGAACAGAGACAGGCAAAGATATAGAAAGACACACAGAGAGAGGAAGAGAGACAGAGAAAGACAGAGAGTGGGAGATAAAGGGAGGCATACATGACAGATACAGAGAGAGGGAGAGAGAGGAGAGAGAGAGAGAGAGAGAGAGAGAGAGAAAGAGAGAGAGAGAGAGAGAGAGAGAGAGAGAGAGAGAGAGAGAGAGAGAGAGAGAAGAAAGAAAGAACCCAAACACATGGGGAGTTGTAATCACACTACATCTGCAAGTTTATTTATGGTTTGCTCCAGGTTTATTCCACCACCCCCATCCTTATATCCCCTGTGGCAGGATTCTGAGAGTGCAGCAACAGTACTATTAAATCCCTTCATCTGCAGCACATCTCAGCTCTCAGTGGCAGCTGGTGCCTCCCCTCTGTGGATGTCATTCCCTAGGAAACCAGGAGTTCTGCCTAAAGTGATGGATGAGATGAGACCTGCATTCTTGGGATCTATTGTATATATACTTTCCAAAAAAATGTCATTAGCTGCAATATCTTTGACTAGACTTAGCAGGCTGTGTGTTTAGTGTTGCCTAAAAGGATGAAATGACTAAAATATTTTTAAAGCTAAATCTAACATCAGGTCATAACTTGGTATTAGGATTTTGAGGACAATCATTTTCTTTAGAAAATATTCTGGGTCATTTAATTTTATTTTTTTATGTAAGTATGAATTAAATTTTATTTAACTGCCTTTAAATTTTTATAAATAATAGGATGTCTCTGTAAAACATAAAATTGGCAAATAAGAATAAATTAAAGACAGCACTGAAGAACCAAAATTATATACATAATCTTGTAGTTTCTCTACAGGTACATGTGTGTTTCCATAACTGGTATTAATGAAATATTGCTCAGAGGTTAAGAGCACTGGCTATTCTTCTAAAGGACCCAAGTTCATTTCCTAACATCCACATGGCAGCCCACAACTGTCTGTAACTCCTTTTCCAGGAGATCTGACACTGTCACACAAACACACACGGACGCAAAACACTATGGCAAATGACATAAAACTAAGTAAATCAAAAATTTTGCCTGTGTTTATTATTGAGTACTATTATTTGACTTTTTTTGTGCTAATCAAAGTCTTCCTCATCTTTTATTATTGTTGCCTAGGCAGGGACAGGCAGATTTTTGAGTTCGAGGCCAGCCTGGTCTACAAAGTGAGTTCCAGGACAGCCACGGCTATACAGAGAAACCCTGTCTCAAAAAACCAAAAAAAAAAAAAAAGAGTAAAATTTATTCAAACAATCTCTTTTTTTAGATACACTTCTGAACTGCTTGCTACTAGCTTTCCACCACTATGACTAATTCTAATGAATTTTTTGTTTATATATATACTTTTGAATCTTTTGTTTATATTAATGGATTTTTTAACTAAACCTTCAGAATCAATATTAATGGGCCAAAAGCATTTTAAAGGCTTTCATATTGCTATGTTGCATCCAAAAGAGCAGCACTTACCCAATTCATTCACCAGGCATGTATGAGAAGGACCGACACCCCCAAACACAGAGAAATTTGTTTAAATAACATTTTAAAGCCCATAGCTAACTTCCTTTCGATCAATCACCTCTCATCTCATCCAATAATATCCTTGGCCTTGCTATGTTCTCTACCTATTGCTCTGATAATCTCAGAAAACCAAGAAAAATGGTAGAACCCATTGAAGGAACTGGTTTTGGCAAACTCTCAAGGAATTTCAATTTCATGCTGGAACGAGACAACACAAAGAGCTGCTCATTCATTCTGTGCAAGAGGATATTTACATTACGTTTTATAACAGTCATAAATGAAAATGGCATTAATCTGCCAAGTTGTTGTTTTTAAAAGAGAAAGGGGGAGGAGGTAGTTGACCT
This sequence comes from Mus musculus, assembly GCF_000001635.26. Classification (NCBI taxonomy): domain Eukaryota; kingdom Metazoa; phylum Chordata; class Mammalia; order Rodentia; family Muridae; genus Mus; species Mus musculus. Next base: position 161,557,186 of record NC_000086.7, on the reverse strand, counting down.
ACCAGAGAAAACCCCGTGTCTGCCAGAGCTTTGCTGTGCATATGATTTTAAATAGCAGGGCAAAGGTGATGAAGCCAGCTCAACATCTCCATCTCCATGGCAACAGCATCCTTGCTCTGAGCCTTTGACACAGCCGCAGGGACCAAAATATACTCCTTGCGCACAATTCTACTGCAAGTTGGGAATTCCTTTTTATTCCTTGTAAATAAACAATTTAAAAATATGAAGAAGGATAAAGAGCATGCACCCGCTAAGGAGAGTCTTTAAAATGGCTAAGCAAAGAAAATGAACATCCAAATGTTTTGATTAAGTCTATAGCCTACACTTAAGAGAGGTTGAAAATTTTTCTTATATGTAAGTAGGGAAAAATAGCTATTTATACATATACACCGTACATTAACATTTGTAAATGTTGTTTTCCTAAATTTTTAATACATGTCAATCATTGCTTTCAGCATATCCTCTCTGCTCAGATTATGATTTAATTAATTATAGCAGCCATCCAATTTAAATAGCTAGAAAGCTAAATCCAGCAAAACTTCCAAGAAACTGTATGAGCCCTGAGTTGTGGAAGGCATAATTGGCCCACTTCAATGTTAGTTAGACCTACAAGTGGTCATTAATGCATTCCTGAACCTTGCTGAGATCGAGAATTATATTTCTTTTCAAGGAAATTTGAAAATAAAGAAATGCAGAGTCATGATTAAAAACTGAACTGATGTTACTGCTAATGAATGGATAAGCAATGAGGAGTGAAAAGGGGAAGATGGAGGGATATGTCAGGGAATATGCTCAAAGTATGTAATATATGTTTTATGAAAATGTCCTTGTGGAACCCAGTACTGTGTACAATGTATATGCCAATACCAATAATAAAAACACAGAAACTTGAAGTGATGATATAACTATTAAAGTTCTTTAGCATTTACTTCTTATAGCATGTGTTCAATAAATATTGAGGGAATAAATGAGTAGTTGGAAATACCAAGGAAATATGAAGGTCTGGGGAGATGGCTGAGCAGTAAAGAGCACTGGCTACTCTTCCAGAGGACCTACATTTGATTCCCAACATCTTCCAAACATCTACAAGATGGCTCACAGGTTTCTGTATCTCCTGTCTTCGGGGATATAAATCCATCTTCTAGTCTTCTCAGGCTCCAGGTATGCATGTAGTACACACATATGAAGGCAAAAACCCCTAAAGAAACATGAACTGGACCTGTGATAGGTTCCCTATGCATGTGCTGTGTCATAACAGCTCTTTCAGCGGGTCACAAGTGGGAGTGATTTTGTACCCCTCAGTGGACACTTGGCTCAGGGAGAGCAACTGCTGACATCTCATAGGTGGCAACCAGGGACACTGCTAAACATTCCACAGTGTACAGGGCAGCATCCAGAGAAAAGAAAGTTCTGGAGATCTGGTTCCAAATGTCAGTGGTACTGATGTAAAAAAAAAACAAAAACAAACAAACAAACAAACAAACAAAAAACCCTTCTTCTAGTCTAATCGTTCTCATTATAACTTTTGGTTCAGAGAAGCCTATGTGGAGATTAAATCAGTACTCATTCTCTATTCCATAAAAAGCCCAAATTCCCTTGAACTGAGCCATAGTGTGTGCTTCATTGTTTTTATTGCCACATGATATTCTCTTTATTTTAACTACACGGTGTCCTGTTTTATTTTAGGTTAAGATTCCTGGAAGTAAAATGCAATAAACGGAGAATGAGAGGTAAGGCATTAGGAAGAAAACCACAGGATACTTTCAAAGAGACTGTCTGCAAAGTGGCTGCCACAGAAGGATGATCAAAGTGGTCATCAATTTTCACTCTCACCATGCTAAACTTTCATAGCAACACTCTAAACATCATAGAATTGTTCATCACTGAATATATAAACCTTTTTTTCTTCGAAGTTTGATCTTCTTGTGTCATATTTAGGAAATTTCCTAGAGCTAACTGTTCTCAATAATTTCTTCTAATTTTTAAAATATGTTGTCTTTCACATTTAAAAATTTTAATCCAGATAGAATGAACCTTTGTGTGTAATAAAGCAGAAGTTTCAATTGTATGGTATATGGTGAGACAAGAATCCATTTCCATTCTTTCCCCTAAAGAGAAATTAGCTCAGGATCTGACATTGAACAGTTCATATTTTTCTTGACAATTTGAAATTTTAACTGTCATATGTCAAGTTTTCTTCTGTGTGGGTCTACATTTGGGATCTAATTCTAATTTCTTAGCCTTTGCTGAAGAACATGTCATCTTAATTGCCATTATATAATAAGCCATCATCATATTTGGAGCTCCAATTTTTCTTTTTTATGTTTTTTAGAAATACTATCAATCCTTAAACACATATTACATGTTTTTATATATACGTTTTAAGAACAGATCCAGATGGTAGGAATTATCCTGAATTTCCAGATCAATTTGGGAATAGTGGACTCTTCATGTATTGAATCTTTTTTTTTTTTTTTCGAGACAGGGTTTCTCTGTATAACTCTGGCTATCCTGGAACTCACTTTGTAGACCAGGCTGGCCTCGAACTCAGAAATCCGCCTGCCTCTGCCTCCCAAGTGCTGGGATTAAAGGCGTGCACCACCACGCCCAGCCTCATGTATTGAATCTTATCAAAGACCATAATTATAATCAAAAACTTGCCTTATGTAGAACATCTTTAATATTTCTTAAAAGTTTTATAGTCATCTAGGTCTTAGTTGGGGTTTCATGCTGCGAATAGACACAATGATCAAGGCTACACTTATAAAGGACAACATTTAACTGGGTCTGGCTTACAGGTTGAGAGGTTCAGTTCATTATCATCAAGGCAGGAGCATGGCAGCATCTAGGCAGGCATGGTGCAGGAGGAGAGTTCTATACCTGATCTGAAGACTTCCAAGAGAAGACTCTCCTGTAGGCAGATAAGATTAGGGTCTCTCCTTTACTGGACAAAGTCTGAGCATGGGACACCAAAGCCCACCCCACAGAGACTCACTTCTTCCAACAAGGCCACACCTAGTCCAAGGTTACACCTCCTAATAGTGTCATTTCCCATGGGCCAACTGTATTCAAACCACCACAATCTAGTCCATAGATTTTTGTGAATATTTTGATAGATTTATAGATACACTGTACATTTTTGTTACCATTACAAGTGACATCACTTTAAAATTGCTTTGCTTACACAAAAAAATACTGATATGTGAAAATGCATGTGACAGGGCATCAGTAAAATGCTTGCCACATAAGCATAAGGATTTGAGTTTGATCCTAAGAACCCACATCTAAAACTACAGGCACAGTGTCCTACACATGTAATCTCAGCACTAGATAGGCAAAGAGAGAGGTTTCAAATAATTACAGTCAAGAAAATAATTGGTAAGACATTACATGAATCAAAGATGTAATTAGATTATAATAAACTTATAAGAATGTATGTGTTTCTATCTCTGGAGCTAATTCAGCTATTCCTATAACAAAGTATATAATTAAGAATGTGTTTTCTTTCTTTTGTTCTGCCAAATTATATGAACTTTCAGGTGTTTCAGGTGTTTGGTCTGACAAAGCCTGTCACTAATATGAGTAAATATTGTTTAATGACCACTCCACATAGCATTTTTAGAATCTATTTTTTTCTTTTTAAATTAATTAGTATAGGAGGTAAGTATGTGACTTTTGTATGTGTGCGTGTCAGAGAACAACCCATGGAAGTCAGTTCTCTTTCTACCTTGTGGGTTTTGGGGATGGTCCTCTGACTTGATCACAAGGATCCTAACCCACTGAGCCATTTCACTAGACCAGGAAAAAAAAATTCTTTTGTCCAACATTATTTTCAGTTTTCATGGACTGCTAAGCAGACTAAATTCAAGACATCATAGCTGTGTTCTTTCTAGAAGCCTTGGGGGGGGGGGGAGATTCTTCTTCCTTGCCTTTTCCGTGGCCATATTCCCTTATCTTCACCTGTCATTCAAACTCCCCCAGCCTCTAATAGAGAAGGACACTTGTGATTACATTTAGGCTCCACCTGAGTGGATAATCCAAGGTAATCTTCATATATCCATGACTATTACTTTATCATCTCTGAGTAAAAGTATCTTTTACCATATAAAGTGACAGTCACAGTTCTGGGGGATTTGGACTTTAACATCTTTGGACTATTTCTCAGTTGACTACAAGCATCTAGTTGAAATTTAGTATTTCTTTACATTATAAATCTATAACCCATAGTTGTATTAGCAATAACTTGGAATTTGTCACCAATATAAGTCACACATTGTCGCATCCGCTCTCGACCAGCAAGAACGACACGACCACCAGTCCTTCTAACAACAGTTTATTCAGCAAACTTCAGTCTTCATCTCTCTCTCTTCATCTTTTTCCTCATCTCTCTCTCTCTCCAACCCCGGGCCTCTCACTCTTATATACTCTCAGTCTTCATCCACTCACAGCAGGCCACGTCACCTCACCAGGCACGCAGCTTCAGCCAATCAGGGCGTCAGGGGCATGTCTCCACCAAATATGGACTTGTTTAAACCGCCAGCATCATGGTGCACCTGTGCAGCTCTCACGATGGTCGTGGCTAATTTTCAGGTGTATGAGGAAGTCAGGTGCAAGTCATAAGACTTAGCTGCAGTCCCTGGCACCATCTTGGGACTGCTGCCACACCCGCTCCTCACAACACATATTTCCAATAGATAGATAGATAGATAGATAGATAGATAGATAGATAGATAGATAGATAGATATAGTTTTTGTGGATGTCATAAATTTATGCAACTCTATTTAACAGATCTTGTAGTAAATGCATTACTTAAAATGTACATATAATACTAGTCTCAGCTTTTAGGTTTTGTTTGTTTGGGATTTGATTTTGACAACACTGCAGACTAAACTCAAGTGTTTTGCTATTAAGCTACAACGCCAACCCTTTTGATGTTAGTTTTTATTTTGAGACAGAGTCTCACTGAGTTTGCCTCAATTTTCTGACCCTCCTACCTCAGCTTCTTGAGTAGTTAGAATTAAAAGCAGGTACCATCACATCCGCAAGTTTTATAAAATATTCTTTTTAATCAGTGCAAATAATTTTCTTTGTAAAGTTATGTATTTTCCTTCATGAATTCAAGTTTTATTTCTGTAAAAAGACTATTTTAATTCATCACATTGATGTAAAAACTCTGCCCTAAAGCATTGTCACTGTCCATTCCTATGTAGAACTTAGGCTGAGGCCTTGTGTGATGCTAGCCTGAAAGCAAGCAGACTAAAAGCCCAAGAGAAGCAGACATAATGTCTGTAAACCTAACACAGAAGGGTTGTACATTATTTCTCCTCAAATCCTACTTTCTGGAGCATTTGCATGCATGGGAATTTCCTGAAGGCTTGTTAAAATAGATTGTCAGCCCTACTCCAAGTTTATGATTCAATAGAGTAGGGAAGCCCTGAGAAGTTTGTATTTTTAATAGCTCTCGGGTGATGCTTGTGATCTAAGAACCCATCTAGACTCTACAGCACAGTGATGGCGTGGTCACAAATTACTGTAAGGAATATGAGAAGATAGATGAACCAGGAAGTTATAATTAAATGCTGTGTAGCTGTATAGATGAGTCCAAATGTAAGAACCTAGCAGGAAGAGTTCGACATGTCTGACCTAACTCTATAAGGAAGGAAGAAAACCTAGGGTTTGGTGGATCAGCAATTAGCCTTCCCACAATTCTCTTTTGTCCAACCCTGAATTTCTTATAAGGTATGTAGAAATTTGGCGCTTCTGCCAAGATATATTTGCACAAGTGAAAGAAAAGGTGTTCTTAGCCTTATCCAGTTCACTCTGGGTGATCAGGAGTACCTTCCTTTAAGACTACATGATGTACATTCATTTTCTTTGCTATGCTCCTAGAAATACATCTCTTGAGGCAAAATTCAATTACCCACATTGTGTGTCATGCCTGTATAGCACGAGAGGGAAATCAGGATCCCACACTGCTGCCATAAATGTAAGGCAATTTCAATAATGAGCTAGTGTTACAAAATAGGGGGAAATGGTTGTAGAGGTTACCAACAAGACAGCATCCAATAACTTCATTGGCAATATCACACTCGCCATCCCAAAGAAAGATCTGCTCAAGTTGTTCTTTACAAGAAGCACAGGGTAGATTTTGAGAAGTTTGCCTTCAGGAAACTTGAAAGACAGCAATTTTACTTTTGAGAATCTTAAAATAGATTGATAAAACATGAGGAAGATTTCAAGGTTCTACAAGTACATCACATCCAAGTTGATAACAGATACAGCTGATTCTCTAAAATATATTTATTAAATAACAGATATACTTGAGGTGGAGTAAGGCATAGAGGGAATGGCCAAGCAAAAACTGACCCAATTAGAGACACATCCCATGGGTAAGCACTAACCCTGGACACTATTAATGATACTCTGTTATGCTTGTAGGCAGGAGCCTAGCATGGCTGTCCTCTGAGAAGCTTTGCCCATCAGCTGGCTCACACAGATGCAGACACCCCACTGCCAAACAGTGAATGGAGCTTGTGGACTCCTACGGAAGAGTTGGGGGAAAGGATTTTGGCCCCTAAAGGATAGGAACTTTACCAAAGACCAACAGAGTCAACTAACCTAGACCTTTGGGGCTCTAAGATTCTTTTTTTTTCCATTTTTTATTAGGTATTTAGCTCATTTACATTCCCAATGCTATACCAAAAGTCCCCCATATCTGCCCACCCCCACTCCCCTACCCACCCACTCCCCCTTTTTGGCCCTGGCATTCCCCTGTACTGGGGCATACAAAGTTTGCGTGTCCAATGGGCTTCTCTTTGCAGTGATGGCCGACTAGGCCATCTTTTGATACATATGCAGCTAGAGTCAAGAGCTCCGGGGTACTGGTTAGTTCATAATATTGTTCCACCTATAGGGTTGCAGATCCCTTTAGCTCCTTGGGTTCTTTCTCTAGCTCCTCCATTGGGAGCCCTGTGATCCATCCATTAGCTGACTGTGAGCATCCACTTCTGTGTTTGCTAGGCCCCGGCATAGTCTCACAAGAGATAGCTACATCTGGGTCCTTTCGATAAAATCTTGCTAGGGTATGCAATGGTGTCAGCGTTTGGATGCTGATTATGGGGTGGATCCCTGAATATGGCAGTCTCTACATGGTCCATCCTTTCATCTCAGCTCCAAACTTTGTCTCTGTAACTCCTTCCATGGGTGTTTTGTTCCCAATTCTAAAGAGGGGCATAGTGTCCACACTTCAGTCTTCATTCTTCTTGAGTTTCATGTGTTTTGCAAATTGTACCTTATATCTTGGGAATCCTAGGTTTGGGGCTAATATCCACTTATCGGTGAGTACATATTGTGTGAGTTCCTTTGTGAATGTGTTACCTCACTCAGGATGATGCCCTCCAGGTCCATCCATTTGGCTAGGAATTTCATAAATTCATTCTTTTTAATAGCTGAGTAGTACTCCATTGTGTAGATGTACCACATTTTCTGTATCCATTCCTCTGTTGAGGGGCATCTGGGTTCTTTCCAGCTTCTGGCTATTATAAATAAGGCTGCTATGAACATAGTGGAGCATGTGTCCTTCTTACCCGTTGGGGCATCTTCTGGATATATGCCCAGGAGAGGTATTGTTGGATCCTCCGGTAGTACTATGTCCAATTTTCTGAGGAACCGCCAGACTGATTTCCAGAGTGGTTGTACAAGCCTGCAATCCCACCAACAATGGAGGAGTGTTCCTCTTTCTCCACATCCACGCCAGCATCTGCTGTCACCTGAATTTTTGATCTTAGCCATTCTGACTGGTGTGAGGTGGAATCTCAGGGTTGTTTTGATTTGCATTTCCCTGATGATTAAGGATGTTGAACATTTTTTCAGGTGCTTCTCTGCCATTCGGTATTCCTCAGGTGAGAATTCTTTGTTCAGTTCTGAGCCCCATTTTTTAATGGGGTTGTTCGATTTTCTGAAGTCCACCTTCTTGAGTTCTTTATATATGTTGGATATTAGTCCCCTATCTGATTTAGGATAGGTAAAGATCCTTTCCCAATCTGTTGGTGGTCTTTTTGTCTTATTGACGGTGTCTTTTGCCTTGCAGAAACTTTGGAGTTTCATTAGGTCCCATTTGTCAATTCTCGATCTTACAGCACATGCCATTGCTGTTCTGTTCATGAATTTTTCCCCTGTGCCCATATCTTCAAGGCTTTTCCCCACTTTCTCCTCTATAAGTTTCAGTGTCTCTGGTTTTAAGTGAAGTTCCTTGATCCACTTAGATTTGACCTTAGTACAAGGAGATAAGTATGGATCGATTTGCATTCTTCTACATGATAACAACCAGTTGTGCCAGCACCAATTGTTGAAAATGCTGTCTTTCTTCCACTGGATGGTTTTAGCTCCCTTGTCGAAGATCAAGTGACCATAGGTGTGTGGGTTCATTTCTGGGTCTTCAATTCTATTCCATTGGTCTACTTGTCTGTCTCTATACCAGTACCATGCAGTTTTTATCACAATTGCTCTGTAGTAAAGCTTTAGGTCAGGCATGGTGATTCCACCAGAGGTTCTTTTATCCTTGAGAAGACTTTTTGCTATCCTAGGTTTTTTGTTATTCCAGATGAATTTGCAAATTGCTCCTTCTAATTTGTTGAAGAATTGAGTTGGAATTTTGATGGGGATTGCATTGAATCTGTAGATTGCTTTTGGCAAGATAGCCATTTTTACAATGTTGATCCTGCCAATCCATGAGCATGGGAGATCTTTCCATCTTCTGAGATCTTCTTTAATTTCTTTCTTCAGAGATTTGAAGTTTTTATCATACAGATCTTTCACCTCCTTAGTTAGAGTCACGCCAAGATATTTTATACTATTTGTGACTATTGAGAAGGGTGTTGTTTCCCTAATTTCTTTCTCAGCCTGTTTATTCTTTGTATAGAGAAGGCTCTAAGATTCTTAACCACCAACCTAAAAGTATACATGGGCTAGACCTAGGCCTTCCCTCACATATGTAGCAGATGTGCAGCTTGGTCTTCATGTGGGTCCTGGACAACTAGAGCAGGAAATATCCCAAAAGCTGTTGTCTGTTTGTGAGACATGTACTTCTTACTGGAATGCCTTGTAGGGACTCAGTGGAAGAGCATGTGTGTCCCTAGCCCTGAGAGACTTGAAGTACTAGGGTGGAGGGATACCCAAAGGGGGCCTCCACCTTCTCAGAGGAGAAGGAAAGGGGTATGGGGGAAGGATTGTGGCAAGGGTGACTGGGATGGGGGCCAGTGATCAGGATGTACAGTGAATAAATAAAAATAAATAAATCCATTTTGACAAAAGAAAAAAAGATAGTGGAAAGCACAGAGGCATTTATGGAAACTGGGAGGTTTTTTTTTTTTTTTTTAAAAAAAACATCTTTTCTTTCACACCTTACACAAGGTAAGTTTTGATAAGAGCTATGAGCATGTTGGAGCTTCTTGTAAATAGTCCATTACAGGTTCTGCAAGACTTGTCTGGATTGAGTCACTGTCTACGTCTTGCTTTGTTGTAGTAAATGCATTTTATTTTCAGGGATAGCAACATAACTATGGGAGTCTAAAAAAAAACTAAGCAGCATCTTCGCCTTTGTAATGTTATCTGTAAAATGGGAAATTCTGACGCTTGAATGAAAAAAAAAGTTTGGAGCAGTGGTCGCCATCTTGGTCCGGGACCCGCCGAACTTAGGAAACTAGTCTGAACAGGTGAGAGGGTGTGCCAGAGAACCTGACAGCCTCTGGAACAGGCAGAAGCACAGAGGGGCTGAGGCAGCACCCTGTGTGGGCCGGGGACAGCCGGCCACCTTCCGGACCAGAGGACAGGTGCCCACCCGGCTGGGGAGGCGACCTAAGCCACAGCAGCAGCGGTCGCCATCTTGGTCCGGGACCCGCCGAACTTAGGGAATTAGTCTGAACAGGTGAGAGGGTGCGCCAGAGAACCTGACAGCTTCTGGAACAGGCGGAAGCACAGAGGCGCTGAGGCAGCACCCTTTGTGGGCCGGGGACAGCCAGCCACCGTCCGGACCGGAGGACAGGTGCCCGTCCGGCTGGGGAGGCGGCCTAAGCCACAGCAGCAGCGGTCGCCATCTTGGTCCGAGACCCGCCGAACTTAGGAAATTAGTCTGAACAGGTGAGAGGGTGCGCCAGAGAACCTGACAGCTTCTGGAACAGGCAGAAGCACAGAGGCGCTGAGGCAGCACCCTGTGTGGGCCGGGGACAGCCGGCCACCTTCCGGACCGGAGGACAGGTGCCCACCCGGCAGGGGAGGCGGCCTAAGCCACAGCAGCAGCGGTCGCCATCTTGGTCCCGGGACTCCAAGGAACTTAGGAATTTAGTCTGCTTAGGTGAGAGTCTGTACCACCTGGGAACTGCCAAAGCAACACAGTGTCTGAGAAAGGTCCTGTTTTGGGCCTTCTTCTTCGGCCAGGAGGAGGTCCAAATACAAGATATCTGCGCATCTTCCCTGTAAGAGAGCTTGCCAGCAGAGAGTGCTCTGAGCACTGAAACTCAGAGGAGAGAACCTGTCTCCCAGGTCTGCTGATAGACGGTAACAGAATCACCAGAAGAACAATCTCTAAACAGAGTCAACTATAACTACTAACTCCAGAGATTACCAGATGGCGAAAGGTAAACGGAGGAATCTTACTAACAGGAACCAAGACCACTCACCATCACCAGAACCCAGCACACCCACTTCGCCCAGTCCAGGGAACCCCAACACACCTGAGAACCTAGACCTAGATTTAAAAGCATATCTCATGATGATGGTAGAGGACATCAAGAAGGACTTTAATAAATCACTTAAAGAAATACAGGAGAACACTGCTAAAGAGTTACAAGTCCTTAAAGAAAAACAGGAAAACACAATCAAACAGGTAGAAGTCCTTACAGAAAAAGAGGAAAAAACATACAAACAGGTGATGGAAATGAACAAAACCATACTAGACCTAAAAAGGGAAGTAGACACAATAAAGAAAACTCAAAGCGAGGCAACACTAGAGATAGAAACCCTAGGAAAGAAATCTGGAACCATAGATTTGAGCATCAGCAACAGAATACAAGAGATGGAAGAGAGAATCTCAGGTGCAGAAGATTCCATAGAGAACATCGGCACAACAATCAAAGAAAATGGAAAATGCAAAAAGATCCTAACTCAAAATATCCAGGAAATCCAGGACACAATAAGAAGACCAAACGTACGGATAATAGGAGTGGATGAGAATGAAGATTTTCAACTCAAAGGTCCAGCAAACATCTTCAACAAAATTATTGAAGAAAACTTCCCAAATCTAAAGAATGAGATGCATATGAACATACAAGAAGCCTACAGAACTCCAAATAGACTGGACCAGAAAAGAAATTCCTCCCGACACATAATAATCAGAACATCAAATGCACTAAATAAAGATAGAATACTAAAAGCAGTAAGGGAAAAAGGTCAAGTAACATATAAAGGCAAGCCTATCAGAATTACACCAGATTTTTCACCAGAGACTATGAAAGCCAGAAGAGCCTGGACAGATGTTATACAGACACTAAGAGAACACAAACTGCAGCCCAGGCTACTATACCCAGCCAAACTCTCAATTATCATAGAGGGAGAAACCAAAGTATTCCACGACAAAACCAAATTCACGCATTATCTCTCCACGAATCCAGCCCTTCAAAGGATAATAACAGAAAAAAACCAATACAAGAACGGGAACAACGCCCTAGAAAAAACAAGAAGGTAATCCCTCAACAAACCTAAAAGAAGACAGCCACAAGAACAGAATGCCACCTTTAACAACTAAAATAACAGGAAGCAACAATTACTTTTCCTTAATATCTCTTAACATCAATGGTCTCAACTCGCCAATAAAAAGACATAGACTAACAAACTGGCTACACAAACAAGACCCAACATTTTGCTGCTTACAGGAAACTCATCTCAGAGAAAAAGATAGACACTACCTCAGAATGAAAGGCTGGAAAACAATTTTCCAAGCAAATGGTATGAAGAAACAAGCAGGAGTAGCCATCCTAATATCTGATAAGATTGACTTCCAACCCAAAGTCATCAAAAAAGACAAGGAGGGACACTTCATTCTCATCAAAGGTAAAATCCTCCAAGAGGAACTCTCAATTCTGAATATCTATGCTCCAAATACAAGAGCAGCCACATTCACTAAAGAAACTTTAGTAAAGCTCAAAGCACACATTGCGCCTCACACAATAATAGTGGGAGACTTCAACACACCACTTTCACCAATGGACAGATCATGGAAACAGAAACTAAACAGGGACACACTGAAACTAACAGAAGTGATGAAACAAATGGATCTGACAGATATCTACAGAACATTTTACCCTAAAACAAAAGGATATACCTTCTTCTCAGCACCTCATGGTACCTTCTCCAAAATTGACCACATAATAGGTCACAAATCAGGCCTCAACAGATTCAAAAATATTGAAATTGTCCCATGTATCCTATCAGATCACCATGCACTAAGGCTGATCTTCAATAACAAAATAAATAACAGAAAGCCAACATTCACATGGAAACTGAACAACACTCTTCTCAATGATACCTTGGTCAAGGAAGGAATAAAGAAAGAAATTAAAGACTTTTTAGAGTTTAATGAAAATGAAGCCACAACGTACCCAAACCTTTGGGACACAATGAAAGCATTTCTAAGAGGGAAACTCATAGCTATGAGTGCCTTCAAGAAAAAACGGGAGAGAGCACATACTAGCAGCTTGACAACACATCTAAAAGCTCTAGAAAAAAAGGAAGCAAATTCACCCAAGAGGAGTAGACGGCAGGAAATAATCAAACTCAGGGGTGAAATCAACCAAGTGGAAACAAGAAGAACTATTCAAAGAATTAACCAAACGAGGAGTTGGTTCTTTGAGAAAATCAACAAGATAGATAAACCCTTAGCTAGACTCACTAAAGGGCACAGGGACAAAATCCTAATTAACAAAATCAGAAATGAAAAGGGAGACATAACAACAGATCCTGAAGAAATCCAAAACACCATCAGATCCTTCTACAAAAGGCTATACTCAACAAAACTGGAAAACCTGGACGAAATGGACAAATTTCTGGACAGATACCAGGTACCAAAGTTGAATCAGGATCAAGTTGACCTTCTAAACAGTCCCATATCCCCTAAAGAAATAGAAGCAGTTATTAATAGTCTCCCAGCCAAAAAAAGCCCAGGACCAGACGGGTTTAGTGCAGAGTTCTATCAGACCTTCAAAGAAGATCTAACTCCAATTCTGCACAAACTTTTTCACAAGATAGAAGTAGAAGGTATTCTACCCAACTCATTTTATGAAGCCACTATTACTCTGATACCTAAACCACAGAAAGATCCAACAAAGATAGAGAACTTCAGACCAATTTCTCTTATGAACATCGATGCAAAAATCCTTAATAAAATTCTCGCTAACCGAATCCAAGAACACATTAAAGCAATCATCCATCCTGACCAAGTAGGTTTTATTCCAGGGATGCAGGGATGGTTTAATATACGAAAATCCATCAATGTAATCCATTATATAAACAAACTCAAAGACAAAAACCACATGATCATCTCGTTAGATGCAGAAAAAGCATTTGACAAGATCCAACACCCATTCATGATAAAAGTTCTGGAAAGATCAGGAATTCAAGGCCAATACCTAAACATGATAAAAGCAATCTACAGCAAACCAGTAGCCAACATCAAAGTAAATGGAGAGAAGCTGGAAGCAATCCCACTAAAATCAGGGACTAGACAAGGCTGCCCACTTTCTCCCTACCTTTTCAACATAGTACTTGAAGTATTAGCCAGAGCAATTCGACAACAAAAGGAGATCAAGGGGATACAAATTGGAAAAGAGGAAGTCAAAATATCACTTTTTGCAGATGATATGATAGTATATATAAGTGACCCTAAAAATTCCAACAGAGAACTCCTAAACCTGATAAACAGCTTCGGTGAAGTAGCTGGATATAAAATTAACTCAAACAAGTCAATGGCCTTTCTCTACACAAAGAATAAACAGGCTGAGAAAGAAATTAGGGAAACAACACCCTTCTCAATAGCCACAAATAATATAAAATATCTCGGCGTGACTCTAACGAAGGAAGTGAAAGATCTGTATGATAAAAACTTCAAGTCCCTGAAGAAAGAAATTAAAGAAGATCTCAGAAGATGGAAAGATCTCCCATGCTCATGGATTGGCAGGACCAACATTGTAAAAATGGCTATCTTGCCAAAAGCAATCTACAGATTCAATGCAATCCCCATTAAAATTCCAACTCAATTCTTCAACGAATTAGAAGGAGCAATTTGCAAATTCATCTGGAATAACAAAAAACCGAGGATAGCAAAAACTCTTCTCAAGGATAAAAGAACCTCTGGTGGAATCACCATGCCTGACCTAAAGCTTTACTACAGAGCAATTGTGATAAAAACTGCATGGTACTGGTATAGAGACAGACAAGTGGACCAATGGAATAGAATTGAAGACCCAGAAATGAACCCACACACCTATGGTCACTTGATCTTCGACAAGGGAGCCAAAACCATCCAGTGGAAGAAAGACAGCATTTTCAACAATTGGTGCTGGCACAACTGGTTGTTATCATGTAGAAGAATGCGAATCGATCCATACTTATCTCCTTGTACTAAGGTCAAATCTAAGTGGATCAAGGAACTTCACATAAAACCAGAGACACTGAAACTTATAGAGGAGAAAGTGGGGAAAAGCCTTGAAGATATGGGCACAGGGGAAAAATTCCTGAACAGAACAGCAATGGCTTGTGCTGTAAGATCGAGAATTGACAAATGGGACCTAATGAAACTCCAAAGTTTCTGCAAGGCAAAAGACACTGTCTATAAGACAAAAAGACCACCAACAGACTGGGAAAGGATCTTTACCTATCCTAAATCAGATAGGGGACTAATATCCAACATATATAAAGAACTCAAGAAGGTGGACCTCAGAAAATCAAATAACCCCCTTAAAAAATGGGGCTCAGAACTGAACAAAGAATTCTCACCTGAGGAATACCGAATGGCAGAGAAGCACCTGAAAAAATGTTCAACATCCTTAATCATCAGGGAAATGCAAATCAAAACAACCCTGAGATTCCACCTCACACCAGTGAGAATGGCTAAGATCAAAAATTCAGGTGACAGCAGATGCTGGCGAGGATGTGGAGAAAGAGGAACACTCCTCCATTGTTGGTGGGATTGCAGGCTTGTACAACCACTCTGGAAATCAGTCTGGCGGTTCCTCAGAAAATTGGACATAGTACTACCGGAGGATCCAGCAATACCTCTCCTGGGCATATATCCAGAAGAAGCCCCAACTGGTAAGAAGGACACATGCTCCACTATGTTCATAGCAGCCTTATTTATAATAGCCAGAAACTGGAAAGAACCCAGATGCCCCTCAACAGAGGAATGGATACAGAAAATGTGGTACATCTACACAATGGAGTACTACTCAGCTATTAAAAAGAATGAATTTATGAAATTCCTAGCCAAATGGATGGACCTGGAGAGCATCATCCTGAGTGAGGTAACACAATCACAAAGGAACTCACACAATATGTACTCACTGATAAGTGGATACTAGCCCAAAACCTAGGATACCCACGATATAAGATACAATTTCCTAAACACATGAAACTCAAGAAAAATGAAGACTGAAGTGTGGACACTATGCCCCTCCTTAGAAGTGGGAACAAAACACCCATGGAAGGAGTTACAGAAACAAAGTTTGGAGCTGAGATGAAAGGATGGACCATGTAGAGACTGCCATATCCAGGGATCCACCCCATAATCAGCATCCAAACGCTGACACCATTGCATATACTAGCAAGATTTTATCGAAAGGACCCAGATGTAGCTGTCTCTTGTGAGACTATGCCGGGGCCTAGCAAACACAGAAGTGGATGCTCACAGTCAGCTAATGGATGGATCACAGGGCTCCCAATGGAGGAGCTAGAGAAAGTACCCAAGGAGCTAAAGGGATCTTCAACCCTATAGGTGGAACAACATCATGAACTAACCAGTACCCCGGAGCTCTTGACTCTAGCTGCATATGTATCAAAAGATGGCCTAGTCGGCCATCACTGGAAAGAGAGGCCCATTGGACACGCAGACTTTGTGTGCCCCGGTACAGGGGAACGCCAGGGCCAAAGGGGGGGAGTGGGTGGGTAGGGGAGTGGGGGTGGGTGGGTAAGGGGGACTTTTGGTACAGCATTGGAAATGTAAATGAGCTAAATACCTAATAAAAAATGGAAAAAAAAAAAAAAAAGAAAAAAAAAGTTTGGCGTATCAGGAAAGAACACAGACACAGAAGTCAGCCTACCTAGATTCAAACTATAAAAGTGCTGAACTGAAGCCCCTTGAGCCTCAATTTCTTCAACCCCCAATAGATAGAATTATAGTCACCTTATAGCATGTATGTGAAGGTTTCATTCACACTGGTAAAAATGGCTGGCCCAGTGCTAACACTTAACTATCCATCATTAGAGTATTTCCATTCACTTCTTGTTTTTTTTTTTTTTTTTTTGATTTTTTAAAATTAGGTATTTTCTTCATTTACATTTCCAATCCTATCCCAAAAGTCCCCCATAACCTCTCCCCCCCACTTTCCTACCCATCTACTCCCACTTCTTGGCCCTGGCGTTCCCCTGTACTGAGGCATATAAAGTTTGCAAGACCGATGGGCCTCTCTTTCCACTGATGGCCGACTAGGCCATCTTCTGCTACATATGCAGCTAGAGACACAAGCTCCGGGGGTACTGGTTAGTTTATATTGTTGTTCTACCTATGGGGTTGCAGATCCCTTTAGCTCCTTGGGTACTTTCTCTAGCTCTTCCATTGGGGGCCCTGTGATCCATCCAATAGCTGACTGTGAGCATCCACTTCTGTGTTCTTCCTTGCAGGAAGTCTGAGCATTCCATCATTGTAACTAGAACCCAAGTTACAGGAAGTTATGGAAACCTGCAGCATAATAAATGGTGTATTTACAGTGGCAAGGAATTAATACTTACCTGCTTATGGTTTTTAAGTCCCAGGTAATAGACATAAACAGGAAAATTCGGGCTCCATTTTGAAAATGTATGCTTTTTAGAAGAAAATATATTTCTTTTTCTCCTCTAAGTCCCCCGCATCCAAACAAATTATTTTTTCTCATAGGTTTAAATGGAAGAAGTAGAAAAGCTGGGGTTCCTTGAAAAAAAGCAAGCGATCTCTCCCTGTTCCCTTTCACTAAAACAAATCTAGTAGCTGAAATTTGTAAGAAAAACTTTGTGAGCTGTAATTGTAATTTCAAAGTCACTAATGCAGAAAAATCTTGGTCTTTCCATTCATCCCATTTCCTTTCAGATCATTAAAGTTTCTTATAGGAATGGCAAGCAGTTGTTTTGATTCAGATTACAATGGTCTTGGACTAGAAACAGGAAAGCGCTCCTCTGGATACAGCCTGGCTAGAAAGATTTAGAGGAGCAGAGAACACCCTCCCCACACCCCAAGCCCAATAAGCTCCTTAAGCTTCCTATGCTGGGTCTGATTAATTCAGGAGAGCAGAGTTCAGGAAAATTCTTCTCATTCCAGTTAAGCTCTTTCTGACTCTGGCTCTTTTCCTTCCTTAATTCAAGGAGTCTGAAGACACATTCTTACACACATGTCCAGCCTTTTGGCATTGGAACACCACACTGTCACCTACAGGGGTCATGCTTGAGAACCACCCAAATCTCTCTCTCTCTCTCTCTCTCTCTCTCTCACACACACACACACACACACACACATACACACACACAAATAACAAGAAAGAAAGAAAAAAAGAAAGAAAGAAAGAAAGAGAGAAAGAAAGAAAGAAAAAAAGAAAGAAAGAGAAAGAAAGAGAGGAAGAAAGAGAGAAAGAAAGAACAAACTTCATATTGTTTTAAGTAAGTTTCTAATTCTGTGTTGAGCAGCATTCACAGCTATGCTTTGGGGCTGTGGATTGGCATGCACTGGACACTGGAGTCTAAAATATACTAGTCCTTAAGCAGGAGTCAGACAAGGAATGCAAAAAAAAAAATTCCCTTCTAGGTAGATTTCAACTCAGAAGCTTGTATCATTCAGCACACTCAAAATGTTAAAAATAATTCTGACTTCCATGCCATTGGAGAAAGATAGGAGCTGAGAACCATTATTAACAGGAAACTGGGAGGACAAAAACCAAACAACCAAAGACCATGTCTGACACGACACCGTTTTCCTTCTGTATATTGCTCATGGGCTAATGGCTCCCTCTGTCATGTGGTTTGAGTGATAAGTCTTTGGTGCTGAGCAAAGCACATTAGTTTCATTCTACTCTCTGTGTTCCTGGGGCAGGGAGGGCAAGACTAGAAAATGACGATGAAGACAGTAAATTTTTGTTATTTATTGGCAGGACTTTCTCTGCCCTTTGCTAAAAGCTCTCACTAAGAGAAGCCAGCAGCACGGAAGAAAGTATTTCTTTAGCATAGCTGTCATTTTTCAGTGAACAGAATGTAGTTTAAAAGGTCATCAATGCTGCTTCTATCTGTTCACAGAGTAGTATCATGGCAAGTGGCAATATTTCATATTGAAGTTAAAATCAATTAATTCTTTGAAATTTCCCGTTTGCAAGTAAGTGGCTACATTGGAGCTACCTTTCACAGTGTTATTAATTGTAGTGCCAGCAATCTTTAAGGGCTCATTTAAAAATTAGCATCCTGAGGATCACAAGTGGTAGCTCATGCTTTCCAAATTATTGAAAGCTTGTTTCATGTCTGGCTGTAAAAATACAAATTGGCCATTTTTACTCTCTGCCGTTTCAGAGAGCAGCTGTTTGTGATATAAAAAAAAATCATGGCTGGCTGGTTTACAACATCGACTATAAATATAGGAGTATTTTATTCATCTGAAGAAAACCATGAATTGGATGAAGACAAGCTAAAGAGAAAGAAAAAACCTTGGGCTTCTACTTGAATGAGTACCACAATACATGGACCAGGTGGAAGATTTGCACTGGAGGCTGATTTCTTGGCAAACTCCTCTCTCTTTCCCCATGCCCCACTGACTTGTAGGATTCCCCCAGAGCCATCATCAGCTCTAAAATCCTCTTCTTCAATAGATACTGATGCCATGAGAAAAAGAGGAGTCATTGTTGTGTACAGAAGATTTGAGCCAGAGAATTCTATAAAATCAGGTTGCCAGAAGCTGCCTGATAAGTTATCTAGCATTAAAGTAATTTACATCCTGAAGTGTCATGTCAGAATTGACCAAACAAGGTAAAGAACCAATTCCAGTGTCAGAGAAAGTCATCACATTATAGGGTGAGCTTTGTCTTTTCATTTTGTACTGTTTCTGTGTATTACGGTGACGTTTGATCCCCTATAACCTGATTTCATCGTTGTATTGTTCTGGTTTGTGTTAATCCAAATCAAATTTGTTTTGAGGAAGCTTCTGTGGACATCCCTCTATAAGGAACTATAACTTAATTTAATATATAAACAAACTGAAGATCTATCTTAAGAATATATCTTTTTAACAAATATCTGAGTCTCAGCCAATTACAGCAGTGAAGCTTCAGTCAATCACAGGCTGCCAACTGTTCTGTTCAAACTATGTTCAAATGCCTAGCTATAACCAATGCATCTGTCTTTGCATTTCACTTTCATTTTCTGCATGCCACTTCCTCTACTCTGGGTATAAATATAGCCTGTACATGTGGTGGGGCAAAGCATTCTGAACCACTTTTGCTTCAGACTATTCCCCAGTTCTAGAATTTCATGTAAAAGCCAGTTAAGATTCCCCAGACTAGTTTGTTTGTTTATAAGTTTGCCATTAAAAAAATTAAAAAACATGTTATTTAAGAAGAAACATAAAAAACCAGAGAATAAAGTGATGACCAAAATTAGTAAAATTAGTAGCAAAATTGAAAATAAAAATGTATTTCATATAGTCTTACAATGTTGTAACAAGGGATAGATTCTCAAATGTGGATCTGTATTTCCTAATATTTAAAGCAGAGAGACACAGGAGAACAAGGATATGTGTAGATTTTGTCCCCTGCTGCTCCCCAGGACCTAGCTAGGCTAGTGCCTAGAACCTAGCAGGTGTTTAGTCAGTATCACAGAATGAATGTTGAATGAATAAAGAATGTAATGAACTAAAAAGAAAAACAAACAAACAGAAAAACCCAAACAAACAACAAAAACACCCAGTTTTGATAAGACAAAAAGAACAAATAAAACCCGAGGAAAAGGGTGTCCCAGTTCCTCAAATAGAAAAAAGACTGTACTTTACTAAATTTCCTACAATTGGTAAATGAATGCATTTCCTCCACTATCTTTCTTTCAATAATACTCAGCATAGAGAGGAAGTGTGTATCTGCAGAGGTTTTCAGCAACAGGCCAAGAAAAGAATGAAAGACAGCAAGTCTAGAGATGTTTTACTCCAATCATTTTGGAGGTGAAAATATACATCTCTGAAGAGTAATTTCCCTATAGGGGTCTTTTGAGTATGAAGTCACAGGTCCAGCATGGTGCATCATATCCAGATGTTAAATTTACTGGAAGATGCAGGCTAGAGCTGGAAAGGCAAGTACATAGTTTTATATTTTCAATTCTCTTCCTCCTCTTCTTCTTCCCCCTCTCCCTCTCCCCCCCTCCTCCTCCTCCTCCTCCTCCTCCTCCTCCTCCTCCTCCTCCTCCTCCTCCTTCTTCTTCTTCTTCTTCTTCTTCTTCTTCTTCTTCTTCTTCTTCTTCTTCTTCAAAGTTTGCATAGAGCTGCAGCTTTGCTTTCACCTAGGGGGTTTGTTCAAGACTCAGGATCTCTATCTCTCCCGCCAGATCCAGGCAACTAGAACCTGCATTTTTATATGATTCCCACACTACTCATACGCATAAAATTAGAAAAGTACCCATTGCATCCATCGTTCATATTTTCAGAGATGCATGGGTCCCTTATGAAATAAAACGTGAGAGCATACGTTTCAACGGTAGCAGTAGCATAAGGGAATGTTTGCAGTATGGACTGACAGTCTCAGACTGCCTCTCTGGATGGCAGAGAAGGTTGTAGTGCTGGGAGTATATGAGAAACATTCATATCATTTGATTAAAAGGAAAATCTAAACTATAATCACCCCCTTTTCCCAGATCCTTAGCCTCACTTTCAACATTAAGATTATTACTAGCCATAGGGGAAGAAAGGATGAAAAGGACAGGAAACAATGTTATACTGAAATCTTTAATCTGTGAGAAGTCCAGTGCTGTGCTTGAGGTTCGATGACCCAAGACTACTTTGGGCCCTGCCATTATCTAGCTATATATTTCAGGTAAATTCTTAACTTTGCTGTAATTCTGTTTCCTTGACTAAAAAACAAGAGGCATTTTCCTCTGTATCTCATAAAACCATTAGAAGGAAATCTCCGTGTCAATCCATGAAAATCACTTGGAACCAGTGTCTAACATCAAGAAAGCTGCCTGTACCTGCTTGCAGCTAGCACTATTCATCTTTGCCAGTCAGAATACCCAGGGGTGTGAATCTTCCATTGTTCCTTCGCTTCTCCATCACTGTTCTGGGAACCAGTTGTGGTTCTATTATCTCATCTGCCTGGCCTTTCAATGACCTCAGCTACAATTTGCCCAGGTTTAGAGAGTCTTAGCTTGTTCAAAGGAGCCAGGCTTTAAAAATTGCTGTCTAATATTCTTTCACTTTCCTTCCTAGCAGATGAGGACCTTGTACTGAATCACTACTGTTGCCTCATGTTAGAATCTGTCTTGGTTCTTATTGTTACTTTAAGATTTGGTGTTGTTAAGAAAAATTGCAGGAAAAAATTGAAATTGGCATATCCGGTAGGCCAGAAAAATTGCAAGCAAAACATTATATATACAATACATATACATATAATCAATATATATAAGAATTCATCTATAGAATAAATATATATAAGAATTCATATATAATACACACACATATGTGTGTGTGTATATGTATATATATGTATATATATATATATATATATATATATATCCTTGTAGGACTGGAAAGTGCCTTGTATGATCATTAATAGGTCTAATAGATCTAGTTATCTTGTTTCTCCTTATCTGTCAGGGATATGTATTGAATAAGATACCTCCATACCCGATCTATTCAGTACTCCAACTATTTTCCACAAAAGGCTGTTGAATGTTTAATCGACATATACTACATATGTACAATACATACCACATTTTAAGGCTTAGTACCAAAAGAATATATATCATTCATATTTTAGATTGCATGTTTAAATAATGATATCTTAGATAAATATTGAACTAGTGAAATGAGTCAGTAGATAAAAGTACTTGTTGAAAACCCTGGTGACTTGAGATGTATTCCCAGGACCCACTGCTCTCCACACATGCATTTCACACACACACATACACACACATACACACTCACTAAATAAAAATACCATAATATGTTAAAGGATACCTTAAAGCATTAAATAAAGTGTTATTAAATTAGATTCACTTTTTCATTTTCAGTTTTTAAATATGGCTACTGGAAACTTTTAAATTACACACATGGCTTCTGTTAGACTCCCATCAGATACTGATGTTCTACTCCGACCTCTCTGTTCCTGGAAGTCTGTTATTTAGTAGTATTCTGGTTGGCTGCTTTGGTAATGCTTTTCAAATCTGAGGTGGCCACTGATGGAATAACACACAGACAATAAAGTTTCTAGTAGTATTCTTGAATGATTTTCCTCCTTTTCTCCATCTTTGGCTTATAAAAATGGTCTTGTTCCTGAAGATGAATTACCAAAAATAATTTCAGAAAGTTCCCATTGTATATTGCATTCTACAGAAATGTCAGCTGTTCATAAATGTAAATCATCCCTGCCTCAATTTTTCGAAGGAATGTAGCAATGACATTTACAACTTAAATTCCCAGTGAAGAATTCTTTAAATTACTTGAAAAGTGTCTGACAGGTTATATCCTGATTTGCATTGGGACCACCTAAATGAGAATGAAATTTTCGAACTTTGGTTTCGGGAGCTTGAAACATTACAATGATGCTATAAACAGGTAAATATCATTTATTTTAAAGACACTCATATAACACCTCATCCCCTTCCAGATAGCCTTACAAAAGGAGGTCAATTTGTAGCCAAGAACAGGTGATTAGACTTCTCTACAAAGAAATTCCTGCCAAAACCATTGGGAAAATCAGTGGAGAAGATCATAACATAACAAACTACTTGAGCAACAATGAAAGTGGGGATGAAAACAAGAAGGTATGTATGTTTGTTAAAGAGAAGGGGTACACACATACACACAGATACATACACACATAGAGATTCTAAATATAAAAATTTCAAAAGGCACTAGAAATTTACTTAAAATAATTAATACCAACAGAGACCTGAATTCTTTTGTGTGTGTATGGGGGGAGATATTTAGTGTTTATATTTTAGGACTCCAAAAATGAAATGTTAAAATAAGAAATTCCCATATTTAAATTCCGTGCCTGGGACCTTGAGTTTGTTATTGGCATTATGGATTTGAAATTAAGATGCTTTGTTTCTCAACTCTATTCTTTTCAGAGCTGAGGACAGAACCTCTGGCTTTGTTCTTGTTAAGCAAATGCTCTACTACTAAGATAAATCCTTAACTACTGATTCTGAACTCTTCGATTACATTAAGCCTGTTGCCAAAACCAGTTAGATCTGGATCATATTAAAGAATGACTATATTACAAAGAAAGAACACTACAAAAAGGAGATAAATTTTTAAAATGTTCAACCAAGCTTTCCTTTGGTAATCAATATTAAAAATAAATAATCTACAAAGAACCTATCTTTTTTTATTAAATCACCATCTTGACAATGAAATTATATACATTTAGCTTGTAATACACAGTACAAACTATTTTGGAATAATCTCAACCCTATAGTTACTATTGATGAATGTGCAGGGAGGAATCATGCCACCACAGCTGGGAATATATAGGTTCAAGCCATAAAAGGAAACAAAAAAAAAATCACACCAATTTCCTGGTTTCCCCAAACAAAAGACATTTTGTCTCTGGCTTCTGGGTTGGGGCTGAAAATAAAAATGGAGAAGGGAATAGAAACAGAGAACAAGGGCCCTTAAAACTAATGTTCTTCTACTTTAAAATGCTGCTTTGAGCTACTAAAAGTCTTGCATATCAAATAAAATGATTATACTCTTTTAATTGACATAGTATTAGCTAAGCTTGTCCTACTTTTTGAGATTCAGATTCAATAAAGCCTTCCCGGGGAAACTACAATCCTCTGAACATCAGCCACATAAAATGTCAACCAGGCCTTCCAATTTGCTGGGCTTACACACAGAAGGCCATTTGCAAGAGGTCAGAGCACACATATTGGATCACTGAATGCCCCGGGTAAAAGACATTCTAGGTCCTGTTTATCCTTTGGGAACTGTTTGCCTTGCATTATTTGCATGAGTGATTATCTTTGTCATAAAACCCTTTTGTTTGCTTTCTAGAATCACTTTATCACTACTGACAAATATTACAAAGCATTTTATGTGGGTAGGATATTATCTTAGGATATGGGGCTATAATGTGAAAGGAGACATAGTTTCAGCATTCAAGAAATGTATATTGTAGACGAGGAGAAAATCAATTGAGGACCAAAAAATATAAAGAGTAATCTAAGTATGTAGAAGACGGAGGGCATAGTATCTCAGTGGGACTCAAATGTGCATAGGCATGACCAGCTGTCCAGGTGAGTGAACCCACAGGAAACCTGTTACCTAAGTGCTGGGTAGCTATTTTTAAAAATGCCTCCCTAACAGAACTTTTAAAAGAAGCCAGTAATTACACATTCTTACCAGCAACAAAGCATAAGGAAATCATGTTGAGTAAGACATAACAGCTACGTTTTCAGTAACTCGTCCCTAAGGAAATTTTGCTTGCATTCTAGGAAGAAAGAAAGCTCTAAGTAAATATTTACTTTCAGTATAATGCTGCAGAACATTTAGGAAAGAGCATTCTTGAGACCTTGATAATGTTTATTAGAGCCTAGAAAATGGGGAGGGACATATGATGACCTCAGTAGCCATGACTATTAATCTCCAAATGGCAGCTAAGCTACAATTTCTGGGCATATAAATTAAGTTATATTGCTTGGGGACCTTATGTCTGGATAATCATAGTAGCTAGCTCTGACATGTAGACAGATGTACAGAAGTGGTAAAATGTTTGAAGATCTATGATCCTCATGTGAGTACCCAACAGAAAACATCTACCAAGGAATAGACACTGATGTGCCACATGGAAAAGGATAAACAAACTACCCAGTTAGTAGCTGCTATCCTTTGTCATTCAATACCACAGGACTGGCATCTTAGAAACAATGGCATCGCTGCAATAGTACAGGTAAAGGTAATGAATAAGCCCGCTAAGAATATTTTACTGACAACTGTCAGCTACATAGATCAAATGCAGTTTCTCATCTGATACTTTTCCCTCTGACGACTGTTTACTCCTTTTACAGCAATTGACTTGATTGAGACCCTTCTATCCTTGAAAATCTACTAATTCATTCATAAGCAAATTATTCCAGTATATGTTTCTCTTTTCTACCAGCCGATTCTAAGTCAGGTCCACTATGCAAGTGCTTATAAAGAGTCTTATGTAAAGAGGTGGGACTGCATATAACAGAGCATCTAAGGAGGATACTCCATTGCAGAAAGGACAAGGTAGGCAAATAAGTCCATGATTAGGAGATCCACTGGATGGGTTATGCACTGCACCATCCATGAATCAATGAAACCATACAATGAAATTGCCTGCTGAAGGGACATTTGAAATGACAGTTCAGAGACAAGACTCTGCAAGGCTGGAGTCAGGGGTTCAGTACACAGCATCAGAGATTTCTACACAGAACGGTAGTCCCCCACCCCCAGCAAGAATATGAGTCTGTGAACCAAGAAGTAGAAATTAGTTACTTCCATTATCCCACATGATGAACTAGAGGAATTTTTGTTCCTCAACCTTCAACTTCAGGGTCTACAGGATTAGGATGCCTCAAATGGGTAGATGCTTGCCACTCAAGACCCATTTCAGAGGATACAGCAAACTACAAGTTCTACATGATGGAGCTGTGACTGGGGCTTAGACTACTCTGGAATAATTTTTGGATTACATCACTGTGTAATACATTGACACCAGCAGAAGTGGTTGATATGTTTATAAAAAGATAAAGAAGAATAAGAATATGCTCTATGAGGGTGTGGTAAGGTATGGGGGAAGGGGATATCTCAACAAGCCCATGCCAAGGCATCCCTTGAAGGCCAGAATCAACCTGTGGTGAAAGAATTGCAATCCATGTCGTCAATATCTTCCTCCTTTCCTTCAGAATAAAATATCATGGTACCCTGGAGTAATGTATTCTTGAGCTTGTATGGAGACATGGATGCATATGTCAATCATAGCAATTAGTCTTTTGATTACCCAGAGGCATGTCTCTGCTACACATATCCTAGCCCCTATAACCAAGGACATACTACTCTGAATTGAAATCTTCACATTCATTGAGCACACCAAGATCCTGAATCCCACATTGCCACTGGTGGACCCAAGTAAATTAAGTTCTGACCCCCTATTTGGTTTTTGCCTCTAACTCTTTAATATCACCCCAAGTAGAAGCCCTTCTGGCATTTTTTTAGCTTGGTTCTTTTTATTTTATACTTAATCTTTTCAAAGTTGATGCATCCTTTATCCTAAATTGTTCAGACTATGGAAGATACAATTGAGAGGAATGTCATCTAAGTCACATGCCGAGTCATAAACAGCCATTAATGTGGACATACTTTCATATAAACTTACAAAGAACTCAGAAGTGTTAGCTCTTGATCACATATTTTAAAAACCTAAACATGCATACTCATATCCTTGCTCACATGATCCACAGGTTCACAAATATCATAATTGGGATCCTACTTGACTTCAGTTTAATTTAGGGTTTCAGTGTAATTAGTCACCTAGAAAAATGTGAAGTAACTCTGGCTTTCTTCAGTATAGCTAGCTTTTTATATGAAGCAGTGATATATGGGCCTAGAACTCAGCTTCCATGAGCCTACCCTCTTCATGGCATTCATGGCACTTGCCAATAACCCCCAAAGAAGAGACACCTCCCTCTCTCTCCCTTCCCTCATTCTCTCCTTCTCATCCTCTTTCTCCTTCTGTGCATGTATGTGTGTTTTTACCAGAGGGAAATTATTTGGATCACTTTCTATGAAAATAAAGCACTTTCTCATGGTATTGATCCATTTCAAATTTTAAATGCTAAGGTAATCCTCCCGGGACTTGGGCAATTGCCTCTACTTGCCTCCTAAGAACTAAGGGGGAAATGTACCCAAATGCACACAATTCACCTGTGATTCAATATGAAGTGACAGAGGAGAGAAAGTTATAGAAAAACACAGAAGGCTGGGGAGAAAAAGCTATGAAAAATAAACACAGATATAAAAAGTTACAGTAAAATATGAATGGGATTTAACAATAGGGAGCTGGTTCCAACAATGACAGAAGACACATCTGTGTCAAATGCAGGAATAAAAAACACCAAAAGTTTTCATGGGGGAGATTATCAGGCATGTGTCAACAAACTTCAAATTATTCATAGTATATTTTCCAATCATAATCATTTTAAGCTACAACTCACCACTTCAAAAATGAAAAGGCTAATAGAAAAATTAACAACCCATTTCAAATTAAACAGTACACTTTCAAAGAAAGTTAAAGAGGAAAATACCAAGTGACATAGAAAGATATTACATGTGAAAACTTATGGGCATGTGGAGCTGAGGAGATAGGTCAGTCAGGCTAGTGCTTGCCTTCTTAAACATCCAAGGACCAAAGTCTGATTCCCAAAACCCACATGAAAATGACAGGTGTGCTGGTGAGTGTAATCCCTACACTGGAGAGGTGGTGCTAGGCAGAGGCCTGGGGCTCACTAGCCAGCTAGTCTAGCCTATTAGGCAAGTTCTAAGCCAGCAAGAGAGACCATATCTTTATAAATAAACAAATAAAACAGGGGAGATGGAAAGTAACTGAGGAGTGACACCAAAATGTGGACGCACACACACACACCACCACACCATATCTAACAGCATCAGGGATACAGTTAGAAAAGTACGCAGAAGAAAAAAAATCAGTACACATGTATTTTCATATAGGCTTAACATCAACAATATGTTTCTATTTCAAAAAGATAGAAAAAGATTAAATGAATCAAATCTAGAGAAGGTAGATGGAATAAAGATGCAAATAAATTAGAGAAAAGAAATTACTGGAAGAAAATCAATGAAGCCAAAAGTTGCCTTGTAAAGATCAATAAAGTTAATAAAAATTGGAGATACTAGAGAACTTTATGCATCCAGGTACCAGAGAGAAGCATTGAAATCTCTTTTTATTTCTTTTACTACTTTTTCATACATACATCCCCCAGCTGCTGGATGTCCAAGCATTTAACAAGGACAGATCATGAGATGTGAATGTTTTACTGTATAATCACAGGGTGGTCAGGTCCTGGAGTTTCAGTAAATGTAATCCTTTAAAGTAAATCAAATATTTTCAGAGGTCTCAGTCTAAATCAAAGAGTAAGGCAGGCGCCAGGAACTTCATGTTTCACCTCCAGCTCCAGCTGGCTCCATCTTCCTCTATGGCATGACCATAACAGGTCTAGATGGGGTATGCAGACATGAGAAAACCTAAGCCAAGAAAGGGTTCTCTTTTCATATCTTTTTGGCCAGCCCTCTTGGTAGAAATTTATGTCTTTAATCTGGGTCTTCAAACTAATGCTAAGTTCCACTTAATTTGAACTGACTGTTCCTCTCCCTCCAAAACTCACATGTTCACCTCACCTCTAAGTTCCAATAGGAGGGAAAATGATGTCTCTTAATGTCTCATTGGCCAGGCTTAAGACAAATTGTCTTTCTTAGATTGCTTTCTGATACAGAATTATCATGGTTGGCTCAGCCCAATTAAAAAGCACATTTAACTGAAGTATAATATACCTCAAAACAGGTTTGTATCTTCTCTCATCTTTACAAACTAAGGCCGCCTATACCAACAGCACATGATAAAGGAGCTTAAAACCTTGTTTGTGCTCAGACTTTCTTTGGCAGTATTGCAAAATCAGGAGGCCCCTTCTAAGAATGTTTGTAAATATTGCAAATGAAACATATAGGATTATGAGGGAATATAGTTATTTGGAAATGAAATTATTAGTATTTCAATGTATTTGTTCAGGCTATTTAAATTTTAATTTTGTCATTCAACAAATTTGTGGTATAGTTGTATATGTGTTTTTTGATATATTGAATAACAAAATGTAGTAACAAGCATAATTACTATCATAATTATGAATTGCTTATGATCATGAAAGATCCCATTAGTGATGAAGATATAGGTGTTTATAATGCTATTGTGGTTTGCTGCCTATGTTCATAGCTAAAGCAAAAGTTACATTTCAGTTTAGTCATAAGCAAATATTTTTTCTCATGCAGTCAAAGATCTCTTGAATTGTATCAATGGACCAATTAAAGACCAATGGACTCAAGTCTGGGATCCTTGGAGCTTTATATGCCTGGATATTGAGGAATTGAACATCATAGTAATCCATAGTAGATGAAGGAAACTGGAGCTCTAGGGCTCTGCAGATCCATGTACTCCCTCTCTCCCTCCCTCATGCATGCATTTAGTAGTTATTTATCATGCATCACCTACATGTTAGAAACCATGCTACATGTGGATATTCTACATGGCATTCGTTAGATGTTATCTCTCTCATAAGGCAGAGTATAGGCCTGTAGAAAGAAGGGATAAAGTAACAAAGGTAAAATGGAAATTCAAAGAGATTCTAAATGACCTCATGAACTGGAATCCAGAGAACCAAGTCTCTGGATTCTGATCAAGGCTGGTCACGTTGCAATTTTAGTAAAGAATTTGACAAAAAAAAAAAATGACAAGAATTTCTCCTGGGCAAAGCAGAGTTTGAAGTTAGCCCACTGTGGAGTGATGAGACACCATAAAGTTACCTTGTGTGTCTTTAATCTGGATTTTTGAACTAGTGTTTAGTTCTACTTAATTTGAAATGGCTGTTTCTATTCCTTCAAACTTCACATGTTCAACTCTAATTTCCAATAGGATAGCATTAAGAAGTAGGACTTGGGAAATAGCCAAAGTGAATAGGTCATGAAGACAGAGCCTTTATGGAAATGCCTCTCCCTGTAAAAAGAGGACCCCAGAGAACTCCCTCATCATTTCTATTATATAAAGACACAGAGGAAAGTTAGCGTGTATGAATCAGGAAATAAGCTCTCACTAACTACCAAATCTGTTGCCAATTTAATCTCATTTCTCCCAGCTTCCATTAATATGAGAAATAAATAACTGATGTTTAGAAGTCACCAAATTTAAGATGTTCTCCACCAAAATATTCTATTAAAGCCAGGAGTTGGTTATTTCAGTGATTCAAGATGCTATCTCACATTGGTGAGATGTCTCAGTAGGTAAAATCCTTGCTCTGTGTAAATGTGAGGACCTGAATTTGGATCCTCAGGACCACATAAAACCTGCGGCAGAAACATACATTGATAATCCTACTCACTACTCCTACAGCAAGATGGGTGGTGGAGAGAGGAAAATTTCTAGAAACCCATGGGCCAGTTAGCCTAGGGTACACAGCAGCAAACAAGAGGGACCATGACTCCTTCAAGGTGGAAGATGAAGATAAACCAAGGTTATCTTTTGATCTCATGTGTACCATGGCACAGACTCTGTACTTACACACATGAACACACACACACACACACACACACACACACACACATAATACATATACACATGTACATTCACATACACATATACACAAAAGATATCATCTCTAACTTGAAAGAGTAAACACCGTGTCATCCTGAGAAAATAGACATGCATTTCTTCCTCACTGCATTAGAAAATATATATTGAATCCAGTATGGTGGTTCACACACAAAATCGCAGTGTTCAAGTAGCTGAGGCAGGGTGATCTGAAATTTTAGGCTAGCATGGATTTCCAAGAAAATCTAGGTAAAGAGTGAGACTCAATATCAATACACACACACACACACACACACACACACACATGGGAAAAGAGGAGGAGGAAAAGGACGAGGAGGAGTAAGAAGAGGAGGAGGAGTAAGAGGAGGAGGAGGAAAAAAAGATGTACTGACTGCTACATAGAAAGCATGGTCCTTGGAGCAAAGGCCATAGAGATTATTAGTAAGTCAGACCTGCCATAACACAGATATTCTAATGAGGTAGAGAGACATATAAACCAGGAAGTGTCATTCAGCATCTCAGATGCAAGAGCAATGCCTGTGTGGATTGTAGTAGTGCTATGGAGACTGAATAGGACCATTCCAACTAGTCAGAGAATGGATCAAGCAGAAACGAATTCATAAAAATAAGTTCTTGGGCTTTCTTGTGGAAACCAGGTGGATAGAATGTTGCTAGGTGGTTAAAGGAAGACTTTTCTTAGCTATCCATTCACTGTTCACCACAGTCCCCAATTTAGCCAGAAGAGCCATGACTTGCTCATAGTAGCTCATATGAGGTGTCAGTACAACTAGGAGCAACTCTAAGTCAACTTTTCTTGAATGGTGTTGGATACCACATGAGCACTAAATGCACACTGGGCTTGAAGGCAAAAATCGGAAACCCCTGGGTAAGAGCAAGGAGCAGAAATCAAATGTTATGTATAGGAGCAAATATTCCAAGCTCCTCAGATGATGAAGAGCGAAGAGTCTCACATTTCCTTGTGCTAGGATATGTGGTTCTCAAATCAGCCACATGGGAACCCCCCAAAGAGCATATAAAGTGACCAACTTTTAGCCTGCATTCCCAAACAATGAAAGAAGTATTCTAATAATGATTCATCCCTCTCTCCCTCTCTCTTTTTTTTAAGTTCCCCAAAATGCATCCAGAGTTTGAAGTCAGGCCAGTGAATTCTAGCTATTAAGGGGTGCTGCAGGCCATACAGGCTTCTGTAACCTCTTAATCTGCAGCTGTAGCAACAAAGCGGCCACAGACAATCTATAAATGGCATGGTTGTGTTCTTATCAAACTATTTAAGGACATTAAAATATGAATTTCAGGTAGTTTCTACGTATCAACAAAAACTTGCCTCTCCCTCCAATGATTCAAAATGTAAAACCCATTCTTTGTTTGCCAGAACTATAAAACCAAGAGGCTGCCAGACATGGCCCACCTACCATTGTCAGTTGCTTTCCTTGTTGTAGGTACCACCCACGACGAGGAAAATGGAACACTTCCTTTGCCTCCTTGAGAAAATGTCAACTTAAAGATAAAACACAAATTTCCGTAATCTCTAACTTATCTTGTATCGTCTCTCTAAACTCAGGTATATTATTATACACATGGCTATAATCACTTCTTATTGCATTTCTTAAAAGCAAGCAAGTACGGTGGCCAATATACAAAAACGGTTTTCAAAATATGACTCTATAACCTTGTGCAATATCTAGCTTCAAATTGCCAATATTGCAAGCCACTTTGCAATTTCATCAAACAAGCAGAAACAATTTGATGGGACTGGAAAGTGGTGCCTTGCCAAATGTTGCCTGAGACAGCAGAGGCTGAAAACAGTCTTGCTGATGAGGCTCTGGCTTTGTGAGTGTGCACAGCTATAACCAACCTGTTCTCAAGCAAGTAATTACCTTCTCCCTGAGAGAGCGTGAATGCTATTTTAAAAAGCAGGAAGACAACACACTGTAGGAGGAGAGAAAGAACAAGGCAGAGAAGAAAAAGGCAAGGAAAGATTGAGAGAGGAGCAAAAGGAAGCGAATCTCTGAAAGATAAAAGCAAAGATGAACATAGAGGGAATTGCTAAAACTATCTGTGTAAATGGTTCAGGAGAGGCAAAGGGAAACTTGGAGGGCTGGCAGGTGAATAAGCCTGGCTTTTAATGGCTTAATAATAGGGATGTTTTGTAACCAATGAGGTTAATGCAGGAGTGACATAAACCAGCATGGGGCCTTGCAGGGAACTGGCTGCACATACTAATTGAAGGACATTTAATACTGGATAATGGCAGAAAGATAAGGCTGTAGAGTCTGCTTCCCTTCATTCACAAAGGATGAGCTGACAGAATTTAATGGCTTGGCTCTGTCATTTAAGAGGAGCAGCCTTATTGATTGAAATAAAGTCTTTTTTTTTTTTCATGTGGGAACCAATGTAGGGAAGGAAGCAAGCAAGAAAGGAAGGAAATGAGAGAGAGAAGAAAAGAAGGAGGGAAGTTAACAAATGAAGCTAATGAGAGACCCTGTGGCTGTGGTTTCAGGATTAGCCAGATATTATCTGCCATTCATTAGAAAATGCCCTGTTAATGCAGTTGATCACTAGGCTGCCTTCTCATACTTTGATGTGCAAACAAATCACCCCAGGAGCTCATTAAAAGACTGGGGCAGGTCCCAAGATTCTGTATTTCTAGAAAACTCACTGTGTCTCTGTTTAGTCCAAAGATCGCACTGAGTAGAAAGGCTCTAGACATATACTATTCAGTAGAGTAGCCACTAATCACATGGGGCTGTTTCTGCATTTTAAATGTGACTGGTCCACGGTAAGGTATAGATTATAGATTTTGCAAACTTAATAAAACAGAACCTAAGGGTTCACATATCGAGATGATAATATTTAGGATGAATAAATTCCCTTTTTAACTTTTAATTGTACTTTCTAGAATGTGATACAAGAAAAGATACAAATGTCAGCATGGGCTCAAGTTGTATTTTTTTTTTAAGTTAGAATACAAAGGGTTGTCAGCTCTAGTCACTTTCTTTTACTGTATCCTGTGGCTTACATCATAAAAGCTGCACTCAGCCATTTGCCTTGCTAACCTTCTAGTGATGGGCAATGTAGTCTTATTTTCCTTTATCCTCTCCCTATGTCCTCACAGATGTTGCTCCCTATGCCCATTTACACCAGGAAAATAAAAGAAAACCTTAGATATCTTACAAACTCGTACTCAAAGGTTCACTGTTCTACATTAATTTAACGCTCATGTAAGTACTTACTTCACCTCAGCTTCTGTGTCATTCACTAAACCAAGTGTAACAAATAAAGGACACTAGAGACTATGCTCATGGTCTAGCATGACACAAGACAGACAAATAATATACCACAGTATGTTCTCAAATCTAAGGAAATATAAAAGACACCAATAGAGGACTGATTTAAGCCAGACAGATTGGCCAAATCTTCTCTTTTGTATAATAACTCATAAGCAAGGGACATAGACAATCCATGCCTAAGTTTCTGCATTCTTAATGGGAATAATTATGTAAACTATCTCTAATAGATTCACGTTTATGAAGTACTCAGGGTAATGTCTGACACATGGTAAGTACGCTGTATATTTATTCTAGGTGAATAGGCTTGATTGGCTCTTGTCAATCAGTTGTTGAATTATTTTTGTTTTGTTGTTTTGAGACAGACTCTCCTTATTTATCCTGTTGCTTTGGCTTGCAGGGTTCTGGGATATGGGACTATGCTATTATAAACCCTTGATGGTTTGGTTCTGTTTGGTTTGGTTTTATGTTACAACAGTTTAAATATATTTGGGATCTCATCCAATCTCAATGACCTCCTCAGAGTCAGCACTAAGACACTGAAACTGATTCAGCATAAAAAACACTGTAGTTGTTCATGACTGAATATTTTACAGAAATAATAATAATAATAATAATTAATAATAATAATAATAATAAAAACAACTATATTGCTATTCACACAACAAATACGGCTCCCAGACCCAATGTGAAATAAAGCAAGCCACACACACACAAAGCACATGCTGTGTCATTCCATTTATATGAAGTTCAAATTTGGGAAGGTCGTGTGTATGAAAAGACTGTCATTACTTTGGTGGAGATTGCGATGGGGCAGATGTGAAGAAGGCTTCTTGGTGTCCATAAGATATACCTTTCCCTTAGCAGTAGTTACACCGGTGTGATCCTTTTGCAGTGATTCATGGAGCCGTACTCTTGAAATTTCTATACTTCACAGCATGTGTTTTATTCCCCAATTTAAACAAAAGACAGAAAGGGGAGCTGCAGGAGAGGTCTTTCTCAGTTGGAAAACTCAGCCTTGAACACTAGGTACAAAGATGTCAAAAACTACTTATCAGGGAGAGGTCAAACTGCACACTTTTACAAAATTAGGAGACTCATTTTGCTTCTGCTCTAATCCTTTTGGTCCCTGACCCAGAACTAAAGTAGGAAAATAGGCAAGGGAGGTGAGATGATCAGAGTAAGTGGCGAAGCTAGAATGCAGCAAAGCTTCCTGCAGAGCAATAGGTGCCCTGGAAGCCCCCGAAATATCACAAGATCAATCTACAGAGCTCAGAGAATAGCAAGTGCCTGGAAAAATACTGGCCAGAAGTGCTACTTCAGAATTGTTCCTGAACCTCGGCTCCATCTGTGGCGCTTCTTCAGTTCCCCCATTGAACTATTATATTTTGTAAATTCTTGCCCCACTGCATTTTTTAGGGTGCTTGGTAATTTATGTTTTGAATTGGAAGCTTTAAGCAAAAGGCCTCAGGGATTATCTAAAGGATATAGCAAAAGGACTCAGAACTAAAGACAGTCTTGTTTTCAGATGTAGGGAAATCGTGTAATGTCATACAAGATACATGTGCTGAAAAGAATACCCATGATTGTGTTTTGTCTCATAACTGGTTTATTAATTTTAACAATTATATGTTGTTAATAGTCACATAAACCAAAGAAAACAATGTTTTCTTGCTGCCCCAACAATTCAAGCAAGCAACAATCCATTATTTTTAAAGATGTATTTATTTTTCATTTGTGTGTGTATTTATATGTATGTGCCACATGGATATTCCTGATGCCCACCGAGGTCAGAAGAGGGTATTGGAAGCTTTGGAACTAGAGTTAAGGTTGATTTTGGGCTGCCATGTAAGTACGGAGGTCCTCCATAAGAGCATCAATTGTTCTTAACCACTGAGCCATCGCCGTTGCTCCCCATTACTCTTTCTAAGTAACCTCCTATCTTGTGTGGACTGGTAAGATGGGAAGGTGGGAAAATTACGTTGTCATTTCAGGGAACACTGCCTAAGTGCTAGACATGTGTCTGTCTGGGCCATAGTTCCTTTTATTATAAGATGAAAGAGATGACTAGATTGCTTTGTGCTACAGCAACATTTAAGGTTCCTGTCTCAGCCTATTTTGTGCAGCTATAGCACATCAGATAATTTATATAAATAGGGGTTTATTCAAAACAGTTCTTAAAGCTAGGAAGTCCAAAGTCAAGGGATTTTTTTTTTTTTTTGCTACATTATCCCATGGCAGGAAATAGAAGGGCAAGAGGGTATCTGAAAAAGAGTGAGAGGGGGAGTCAAACTTCCTTTCATAACTAAATTACTCCACATTTACAACAATGATATGCATCATTCATGAGAAACCCTGTGACCTAATCACTGCCTAGAGGCTCTATCTCTCAATACTATTGCATTTGATGTTGAGTTTTAGCTCATAAAGTTTGAGGAAATACATGGAAACTAAAGCAGTTTTCTAAATAATATTAATCTAGGAAGGTTAAATGTCCCCATTCTCATAACATACAAATGTCAGAAGCTGCACTTCTTTGTCTTTGGGCTATCTGTGGCCATTGGAACCAGGTTTATCTCACACGTGTGGCAAGCCAGGCATACCAGGGAATTAAAACCATTTGAAGAAGACTAATAAGACTGGAAAGCTGGAGTATAAATGTCTAGGCTCTCTCAGTCACAGGTAGTAGCTATCAATCAGAGTCTCTCTGGCGAGATGAAGCTCCACCCACCCTAGAGGTAATTTGCTAGATATTGCACATTTTACTTCCTGACTCCTGTTCATAGCTCCTTTAGGAATGCTGCCTTCCCTATGAAAAATGAACATTTTGTACTCCACATATTCAAATCTTTGTCCTGGTTGATCCTGGATAAAATTAAATAAAGATAAAACCTTTCTAAGCAGCCATTGTAGGCAGTGTGTAACTTGAAAGCAGACAAGCCAAACTGTTTCATTTCCAGACATGAATTTAAAGGAATTGAATAGATAATGTGAACAGGAGAAAAATCATTATCATCCAGACACAAAGTTGATGGCAAAACCACTTAACCAACTGCTCTTCCCTCCCATCAGAATGTTACCCCATTCAGGTAGTTTAACTGCTCAAAAGAATTATTAGAAGGATGGAAAGTTGCACCATCTGGTTAAATCTTGTCTAGTGTCTGTGACACACAATGAATTTGATGTACACTCTATTGATGAAGATAATGAAATGACCACTTTTCAAAGATTCAAATTAAGCCATTGGTTAGGAGTATATCCTTCTAATTTGATAGAAGAGACTTTCAAATCTGCTGTAACAAATACTTCTTTCTCTAAGCTTTATTCAACACCTTCCTTTAAAGGGATCAATGTGATTCTTTTCTTTTAAATCTTAAAATGTTCATTGGACACTGCTGATCTCAAAGGAGGCTTTCTGTTCATTTCTGTTCTGTTCTCTCCTTTCTAACTTTGCAAGATAGCCAATGTTCATTCTTACCTCTTCGCATCCCAGCCCACAGAGGCTGGAAAAGTCAAATATTCACTCCTCCAGGTTACTTTAATGGAGGCTGCCAGCCATTTTACTCAATTCTGGTGAGTGTGACTAATGGCAAAGTTGGTTGGGAAGGTTTATAAAAGGAGAAGAGATGCAAGTATGAGGAGGTAGGTGTTTTTGGCAAAGGCTCACCTCATGTTCACTGGATGGCTTCTAAACCTCAAACCACCTTATCTGCATAAGAGTGGTGGGGAGAATGGTAGGAGAGGTCTCCTCACACTGAGAACTCTTATCTCCCCATTAAATAATGAGGACTGTCCCTGTGCTTTAATCCACTACTAATAAGATTGGTTTTCCTGCCAAAAGCATTCCAACATGACACATTTTTTAAGGTAGATGTTTTATTAGAATATAATATACAAACAGGAATCAAAGGTTTACAACTTGAAGACTTTTCTCAGTATGTTCTTTGTTACTAAGTTCCTACCAGTGAAGTACTTTGTAATTTGGCATATGGTTTAAGACATAGACCTTGGAACCAGATCGTGAGAGCTCAAATCACAGGTGCACCACTCACTAACTCAATGACTTTGGCCAAATTAAATCTCTGCCTGTCTCCATTTTATGTGTTATACAGTAATGACAGCAGTATTGATTTCATGAGGTATAACTAAGGATTTAAATACATTAATATTTAAATTCATGTGTCTGGCACACAGTAAGCACCAAGAAAGGGCTATTCATTAGATAAGAAATGTTGACTGTGTCCTAACTCAGGGGGAAGATTGAGGAAGGGTCTGAGAGAATAAAGACTTATTTGTGGGTCTGAGATGATCTTGGAAGTATATATATATATATATATATATATATATATATACACACACACACACACATATGTGTGTGTGTGTATAAAATGAGCTAGAAAACACTAAAACTATTTTATATTCTAGAGTTACATGATAAAGCTATAGAGCACCAGAGCTTGGGTATAACTTCTAAATCTACAGTATAGCAAATTTTAGCCAGAACCTGTGGTTTCTGCTAGAGCAATTAAAATTAGCATAAGTAGGCATACATATATTTAATTGAAAAGCAATCCACAGTTTTCATCAGACCCACAGGGGATGCTCATAATCCATAAAATTCAATTTCTGATGCACTCATCTCCCTGTCATCATAACTATGGCCCAGAGATAGGCCATGCAATACTTCAATAGGATTGTCACACTTATTCTTGAGTCCATCTTCCCAGAAGAAAAATGAGGGCAAAGAAAATGTCACTCTACTTTAAAATTGTAGTGGTTAATTTTGATGGTCAACTTCATTAAATTAAGACGTACATTAGGGATCCACTTCTAGTGAGGCATACTTTTGGGTGTTTCCATGGAACATTTTCAAGGAGGATTAAATGAGGGGGGAGTCTCAGCATGCGTGTGGTACCAACTCATGGGCTGGGATCCCATTCTGAATCAAAGGGAAAGGGGAAAGCTAGCTGAGCAAGGCAATCTCCTCTGCTATCAGGTTCACCAAGATCTGAGTAGGCAACCTTGCTGGTACTCATGTCATGCTTTGATGGACCATATGCCCTGAACCAACCCTATGCCAAAGTAACTCCTTTTCCCTTTAAGTTGTTTCTTGTCAGATATTTAGAGAGATCAATGAGAATTGTAATAGAAAAATATTGTAACTTTTCATCTGAAAGGACTCAGTAGCATTCTGCATAGAATCTTGCTGCATTTACAGATAAGTCCATGTTTCTCATTAGGGCTCACTCTCACCTACTCCATATCCCAGACATAGCCAGAACCTTGGCTCACCATGTATCCTGGCTTACCATCTAATTGTTATCCCACAGCAATATTTTGGTGGTCAAAATGTCCTATCAGCTCATTTCAACATTTCCCTGATCATAATTGCTAAATATTCTGTACTGGACCCCTTAAATGTGGTTGCTAAGGGGATCCAGGACAAAGGCACTTCAAGTTTTGGGTTCCTTTCATTGCTACAAACTTCAGAGAAACTGTAATTAACCACATATCTTGTATGTATCCTAGGATGAAAATGGGAAAAGTAAGCAAGTAATGTCCTACCAGCCCAATTCATGCCTCTTCCTCTCTTCTTTGATAAAACTTTAAGAATGATTTTCTTATTATATAAATATAAGAAGCACAAAACAGCCATTAGACATAATTCATATAAACCTAAAGAGTTTATAAATATACACTGCTGTTACCAAGGTGGGAACAGAGAAGATGGTGGCACACTGGGTGATGCTGATGCTGAACACAATTTTTCAGCTTTACCCATGAAGGATATATGGAGTCTGGTATCAGTTTCTGCTTAGTCAAGGTACAAGCATGCATATATGTGTGGTTTTATCCATATGTGCATGTGTGTATGTTTAAAGGAAAACTTATATGTCTTGGATCTCAGCTCTGAATCTTGTCTGCTGCTTTCCTACTTATACTAGATTTTTGATGAATGTCAGTTGACCTGGACCACTTTATTTCCAAGGGAAGGAGATAACAAACAAGCAGACAAGGAGAGTAGCCTGATACAACTGGGATACATTAGTATGACTAATAAGATTAAGAGTCACTGATCACTCAGACTTCTTGTTAAGTATAATGGCAATATACAGTCTACCACACAGATCAACAATCCCATTTTCATTACTGGAGCAAGAAAGTTTCCACTATGGTTCCTATTCACAAATAAAAAGAACAACTATTCCTTATCTTTTGACTATCTATCTCCCTAAAGCCACATCAAATGCCTACCATTTTTCTTCTGCTAGTCCCCAGCACATTCATTTAAAAGATACTGGGCCAATGGAAAACTGGCACCTTTTCAAAGAGATCCAGGCTCATTTTTCTTCATAACACAGAAAGTTGAGTGGGTGACCTTTCTGCCGGAGCCAGGCAGGGCTCATACACCATTGGATGGGAAAGCACCAAGAAATGCACTGTGCCTTCTCTTAGGGACGATGGCTTCTCCCCACTGCTCAGTTCACAAGTCAAGCTTGCATCCACCTGCTCTTTCTCTAGTTGTGGTTGGAGCTACTGTAACTGCCTTGGCTAAATTAGAAGGGATAGACTGAAGTAAAGGGAGAGGAGAGAGAAGGAAGTAGATGAAGAAAACTGTGCTGAAATTTGTCTTTTGGAAAAAGAATCTCATTCTTTAGAAATTTCCCCCAAAGTGGTAACAAGTAGTTAAGTCTAAGCCAATATTATCTACCCTCCTCCAAGATGACCAAGGAGGCAATTTTAAGATAGTTTAACATAAAAGTTTACCTTTAGTTCATATGAGTTTTTATAAAGGTAGTTTATATTAAAGGCAGCAGAACCCCCCCAATATGTTAATTAAATTAATTAATCGTTGAAACCTTTTCAAAGTCCAGTCAAGTCTAATTCCCAGGATAGCTACTGCTTTGTTCAAAATGAGATGTGGTTAAGATAGCGCTGCCAGAGATGTGTTGGCAACTGAGCTCATGAGACCAAACTCGGGAGAGCAGTCACAGCTAGCAGGAAGCCCTGGACATCTGATTCCATCTCAAGATTTGTTCACTTTTCAGTGCTTTAAGGGCCAGAAGCAGTTTTGCAAAATAATCTAAGGGGCAGGCATGGTGGCATGTAACCTATTAATCTAGCAATTGGGGAGACTGAGGCAGGAGGATTAAGACTTTGAAACTAGTCTGAGCTACAGCCCAAGATCCTGTCTCAAAAAACAAAATATCTGAGTGTAGAGGAAGTGAACCTGCTGAAAGCTCACAGAAGCCTGCTACTCTATGAAACACTGTTCCAGCTAGGCAATTCTGAGTTGACACCTGCTCCATTCAAAGACTATTGATTGAAAACCTATCTGATGGACCTTTTTACTCTGCCTTTCCAGATGTTGAAAGTGAAGTCCAGGAGATCCTGAGCTTGTCTCCTCTCTTCTGTGGCCAGCAGGCCTAACACATCCCAAAAGGTTTCCAAAACCCTCTGCTGCTGCCTCCAGTGGACAGGGAGAAAATGTAAATCCAAGTCCAAGAGGACTCAGATGAGGAAGCAAATGTCCCCAACAGCAGTGTGGTAAAAGAGTCCTGACCTTGCAAAAAATTACCTCCTTTAGGAAGCTTCCACACAGCCTCAGAATAAAGGCTTCCTTTCCATCCCATTTACTCAACAGTACAAGGTTTAAGTTGTGACCAAAAGATGACTTCTAATTACAGCCACTACCCCTCCTCCTACACACCATTCTAGCACTAAATGGCAAAGTGGAAACAAAAGACATTTTCCTTCTATTTTTAACACAGTGTATATTAGCAATAAATTAATGTTCTTCTTTCAGCACCTTTTAAGCACCAGAAGGGGCCAATTCTTTTTGCTATATTGTCTTCCACCGAGCAGCTGATGGATCATGCTGTCACAGAAGGCAACGCAGTGAAACAGCCCTTGAAGACACATTTTCACAGTCTCATGCTGCACATCTTCTGAAAGCAATTTTACAGTGGGGGAGCCACAAGTCCCCAGTTATGGCATCGTATGTGATTTTAGGAAGGTGAGGGTGTGCACCTCGCTGTGACTCCAGCAAATCTTCTGTTCCAGCTAAAGGAAAGGGGTGAGATCAGTATAAGGGCTAGCAATTCTCTCTCTCTCTCTCTCTCTCTCTCTCTCTCTCTCTCTCTCTCTCTCTCTCATAAATCTGTTGTTACTGTTGTTGTTATTTAGTAGAACAGAAAAAACCTGTGTTAACTCTTCATTTGCCATGTCTTTGGGCAGAAACAACACTCCATGGTCCTATTGAATAGCAAGTTTCCTCAGTCTGATAGCCATCAATGATAGAGAGAAGCAAAAGTAAAACTTACATATTTTGATTCACAGGGCAAGTACCTGATCACTGTCGCTAAGACCATTTATTAGCATGCTATCTCTCAAATACTTTCAGTTTGAGACACTAGAGAAATGGGAAGTTGGTGACATTGAAAATTCAGAGTAATGAATATTTTCTGAGCAGGCAAAATACTTTCACTTTAGTAACCAAGACTATGTCAAGGGCTCAGGTTCTTCCTGTGCTGTGTTAATTTTGTTTAGTTATCTGGACAGATCTCCAAGCCCTGCAATACTTATCATGGTCCCATGGACTTGTGTGTTCATAGAACGCTGAAGACAGTGGTCCTGATATCTCTCTGGCAGATAGAGGTGGAAACCTGGGTTCATAATGCTAAGAACTGTTAAGCCTTGTAACTCACTACTCCTTGGTGTTCGTGTTAATAAAATGGGAGATATTCATAGTGACTGTCTTCTAGGGCTACTGTGAAGATTAATGTAATCAGTACTTATGAATTGTTCAAAAATTAAAATCAGGGTTGCCACATAAGTGCCATAAAAAGCTCTGAGGGTAAAAAATGAAGACACATAGTTTGTAAGTATTTCATATATGCTTTGTCACCACCTGCTTGAATCTTAGGGACGTCACCATGAGAAATTCTCCTATCCTTCCCCCCAAAGTGCAATTATCAAACCACTCTTTCAAGAAGTGGAACTCTCCATGAATAAAGGTGTAATTTTTGTTTCAGTGGCATTTCTGCCTAAGAACTGTGGTGGAAAATAAAAACCTCCCACAAGTCTTCCTTATGATGTGGTCAAGTGATAGTTTATACAGAAGTCAACTCTTGTCCTTAGTGAAACCCCACACAGTTGGCCTTTGGAAAATGC
Source organism: Mus musculus (assembly GCF_000001635.26). NCBI lineage: Eukaryota > Metazoa > Chordata > Mammalia > Rodentia > Muridae > Mus > Mus musculus. The sequence continues at coordinate 161,513,828 of NC_000086.7, read as the reverse complement.
CTGTCTTTTTAGGGTAGACCATGGGCTAACCGTGACCTTCACATTCCCAGGTAAGAGGCAGACACTTCAGATGGAGACTGAATTCAGGCCAAGCTGCTCTGAGGAAGCCTATGAGAGATAGTGACTCAAAGTACAGGGAATTTCTGAATGGCAAACAAGAATGCAGTGAGGGGCTGCACTCCCAAGGGTACTGAAATGGAACTAAAGGGCTTCTTAGCCTACGGGGATTTTTCTCCTCTCTTTTTCCTTTGTTCTTAAAAAAATGTAAGAAGGCAGTCACTGGAAGGAAATCTTCTCGAAGTCAAACAGCATGCCATTTGTATTTCCAAATCATAGATCACAATTCCCATCCCCTTCTTGCCCTTTCCCCAGGGAAATTTTGACTAGAGATCAAAGAAAGCAACAGAGAGATTGCCAGGGCTGTTGAAATCAAGTGGATTCTGACCAAATAGGCTTCCCTATCACCCCTCCTAACAGTGGGGAGTTCTTCCACTTTGATGGACAAATGCTCCTTTTTCATGATGGGAAGTAGGAGAGCAGCAGCTCAGAACTTCCATGGGGGTATTTCAGCAAATCAAGACAGTAAGGGCAAACTAATAAGGGTGCTAGAGAATAGCATCAAAGGAACCCAAATGTTTCTGCTCTGTGCACCATGGGGCTGGGTAGAGAAGTTCCATAGCAGATACAAATTAGGGAGGCCCTCAAAGCCATCTCTTAATCTTGCTGTTGATCAGTTATCTGGGCCATACATAAACTGCATTCAATCACAAGTGACACTGTTAAAATAACATTCTGCTTAAACCTCCAGGTGCCGGGGGATTTAGAGTTAAGATTCCCAGACTTGGGGACTGGAGAAATGGCTCAGCCATTAAGACCACTGACTGCTCTTCCAAAGGTCCTGAGTTCAAATCCCAGCAACCACATGGTGGCTCACAACCAACCATAAAGCGATCTGATGCTCTCTTCAGGAGTGTCTGAAGACAGCTACAGTGTACTTACATATAATAAATAAATAATTCTTTAAAAAAAGATTTCCAGACTCAGAAGCTGTCCCAAGTACCTTTGTACTTACAGTCTCAGCGAGTTCAGCAAAGGTTCAATTTAAGAATGATAATATAGATCTGGGCTGCTCTGAAGTCTCCTCTAAACAGCTGACAAGGAATTCTGGATATCATCCTCCATTGGACTGGAGAAAAGAAGCCCTTCCAGAGGACCCAGGTTCAGCTCCCAGAGCTCATATTTAGTGGATAACATCTCCATCTCTAAGGGATTTGATGCTCTTTTCTGACCTCCAAAGGCATACACCGACACACACACACACACACACACACACACACACACACAGAGAGAGAGAGAGAGAGAGACAGAGAGGCAGAGACAAAGACACAGAGAGACAGAGACAAAGACACAGAGAGACAGAGACAGACAGATAGAGACAGAGAGAAATTGATAGCATATTTAAATAATGGAGTCTCACCATGTACCATGGCACACACCCATCACTTAAGAAGCAGAAGTAGGGCAATCAAGAATTCAAGGCCAAATTCTGCTACATAAATTTGAGGCCAGCCTAGGCTATATGATATGCTGTCCTTAAAAAAAAATAAGTGGAGTATCATCACTGACTGTGGTGGGTAGATATTTCCTGCCTTTAGGTGATGATCGATTGAATAGTGTCCCTCAAAAGTTGAGGTGGACCCTTTTAGTTCAATTTGACTGGTACCTTCATAAGAAAAGGGAAAATTTGGACAGAAAGAAAAGATAATCATACAAGAACAGAGACAGAAGTTGGAATCAAATCAATGAAGTCACAGAATATTTGGGCTAAGGAGAGCTGTAAGGAGCAAGGAAATACTGTTCACTAAAACCTTTTGAGGGGCCAGAGCCAACATCCTGATCTCTGACCTCAAGAACTGAGAAGAAATCAACTACAGTTTAAAGCTACTCAGTTGGGTGTTTTGTTAGTGGACTTTGCAGATTAATGCAATTGGTGTCAACCCTTTCCTCAGCTTCCTTGCCCTTTGCCTCCATTTAGACGGAGCTGAAAGATCAGAGCTATGGTTTTGAGTGAGAAGTAAGCATCACAACAGAACTGACCAGGACAAGAGAATATATTGTCTTCTTCCCTAATGGCAAATAGAGCCAAACCAAAAGCAGTCCATCTTCCTGGTAAAAGTCTACAGCCACCTCCCTGAAAGTAATAGTTCCCAGGATTCTACTTGGCTGTTCCTTCTCTCTATCCCCCAAAGCCCCAGTCTAAAGCAGGCCAGGATTGCTACATGAGGACTTGATTCCCCCGGACTTAGTAGCCCAGCCCAACATCTATGATCCAGATGCAGAGGGAAGCAGAAGGCAGGAAGATAGGACCCAGATTGGTGTTTTCTCTCACACTGGCTGCAGAACCAGAAGGCTGTAGAAGAGAGATTAAAACAAAGACTGCTGTACTTAGGGAATTAAATGCTACAAATATTTTAAACAACCCAACTGGACCTCATAATTGTGTGGCAAAGGCTGCAAAATGTACAGTTGGAAGACTTGGCTCAAATGAAAGGCTCTCTGAATAACAATTTATTTTAATTTGAGATTTCTCATACTATCCATATGGCATGTCTTCATGGGAAAGCAACTGTCTTGTAGTTGATTGGGACATCTGAAGTATGCTTTTTTGGCATGCAGGGTTTTTTTTTTTTTCATTCAAATCAGTGGCTTGGTTGAGAAGGCGAGTTTGAAAACATTTCCTTAATGTTGCTAGCATTTCTACAGCTGGAAATGTAACAGCTGCCCATGGAGTTACAAAGTCAAACTCATTTCCCAACCATATTGCCATTCTTTCAAGCCAATACCAGTTTGTTACTGTAGAGTTCTGTGGGTATTCATTTGAAAATGAAAAACATCATTTGAATGCATTGAAATAATAATAATAATGATAAAAGCATGCAAGCAATGTTATATACTGAAGAAGATATTGCCTTGCCAAATATCCCAGGCTCACATTATACTGATAATCTTAAAGTATTGTATAACCTAATCTCTGAGAGGTGAGATTTCTAGCCAACTCTGGGTAAGGAAGGCCCTGGTGCCACCAAAGACATGCTGACAGACTTTCCTATTCAAACCACACATTAGGTCCCAAGGGTGTGATATTGGAAATGCAGCTTCTCTCTCTCCACGCTCTCTCATTCTTTCTTCTCCAAGTCCTCAATAGATGCTCCTCAGAAGATGAGGCAGGATAGAGGAGATGATAGCAGAATTTCAATTTTGCCTGAATTGTGGCTCTACAGAGAGAATGGGAAGTAAGTGAGGTATCAGGAAGTCACCATAAGCATACTGTTAAAGCCATGTCACATCCTTGTACAGAAATCTCACCATTAAGCCATCACTTTCTCAGACCAGAGAGATGGCTAAGTGGGTAAATGTGGTTGCTGCCAAATCTAAGGACCAGAATTCTACCCCAAGGAAAGAAAGAACTGACACTTGCAAGTTGTTCTCTGACCTCAACATGCACACTGTGGTGCATGCGTGTGTGTGTGTGTGTGTGTGTGTGTGTGCGTGTGTGTGTGTGTTATTCCATGATTTCAAGGACAAGATCCATGAATTAGTGTCTGTATGATTGAATAAATGTGGTTTCATATTCCTTGCACATTTCTTATCCACGTCTCCATGAGCGCATGGGTTTTTGTGTTTTATCACTATCTTTTCCTCATTACTGGCTAGAAAAATCTAAACTTTCTTTTTCATGGATGTCTGATTTATTTTCTCTTAATCAGCTTTAAGCTTTTCCCTTTCATCTCTTCCTCAGAAATGCTTTTTAAAGGGACATTAGGCCAAGTTTAAGTGCCTATAATCCACCTGAAGAGACATATTCATAAAACGCTCCTCTTGTAACTCACTCAATCCAGCTGAGAAGCTAAGTCTGAACCTCTCTTTAAAAATCTATGAGCAAGCAAGAAAACCACTGCTCAATTAATGGTTCAATTGGAGAGTATTTACCATAAAAATTTCTGCTAATGAGGGCTTGTGGACTTCAGGAAACCTCAAACTGTAGCAGAGGCCTTGTATTTTCTTTTATCAATTGCCTAATTCGTAGGATTTAACCATAGAAGAACTATTCACCCTTGACCTTTGGCACTTAGAATAAGTAATTTTGTGTCTTCTAAGCATTGGAGGGTGTTTTACAGCATCTCTGGCTTCTACCTCTCAGATGCCAGCATCATCACTTTCCTAATTATCATCCCCTAAAATGTGCCCAGATATTACCATATGTTCACCAGGAGCTAAAACTTCCCCAAGTTGAGAACCACTGGGAAAGATAGGAAAAGGAAAGGGGGGAAATACAAGCCTCAAATACTCCCCAAAATGAGTTAGATTCAAATCTCAAGTGCCTCATCAAGTTGAGAACCACTGGGAAAGATAGGGAAAACAAACAAACGAAAAAATATACAACCCCCCCCCCCACACACACACACACCTCAAAACTCAAATAGTGACTGATCAAGGGTTTACTCACCTAACTGGGAATCCTAACTAGATCCACAATGGACTCAATAAAAAGCTGGACTTACTTGAGGCATGTTAACCAGGTTCATGGACATGCTTTATACATGTTCTAATAAACCTACATCCTACGTGAAATTTGAACTATTGATGCAGTTTCTAAGTGTTTTAGTTATAGAACTAAGCACATAGATGCAGAAGCTTTTGTTGAAGCCAGAATATAGAGAACCATACCCTCTTTACATATGTCCCAACTCTACACAATGGTCCAAAAATTCCTGCTGTGCTGTGTGCTAGGTTGGATGTATGCTGAAGACAAAGGTGACATCTAACACTACTATATTGGGTATAATATTCTGGAAAAAGAATTGTATAAGGACTAGCAAGACTGAGAGCTTATCCAAAATGTATTGCTAAATAACTTAGATCATGTCACTTAACCTCTCAGAACTTGTGATTTTTTTCATCATAATCCTTAAGGTCTCTTTTAGCTTCAATATGTTATGAGTGTAATTGTGATACATAAACTATAAACCAAAACTCTTGATGTTGATAAAGAAGTTGAGCCCCCCCATAACTTCCCTTTTAGGAGCAAGAAGGAGTAGGAAGGGAATCTGATCTCTAATATTCTCGTTGACTGGCACTTTGATCCATACTAAATTCATTTATGCTTGAAATTCAGTAGCTCAATATGGATGACTGTTATACAAAAGATGTATGAGTTCAAAAATAAAAAAGTTCAAGTGATTTTTTTAAAGTATTAATGAATGTGAGAGACTTAGAATATAGCTCAGTGTTTAAAGTGTTTGTATAACATGCATAGAGTCCTGGGTTCTATGCCCAGCACTGTTTAAAAGGGGAGGGGGTATTGAGATTAGACGTGGCTCTGGGGATCTAGCTTAGTGTGGAGGATACAGACATAGCATAAAAATCTTAGATTCCATCACCAGGGCTTCATAAAATAGAGTATGGTAGTGCCAGCCTGTAATCCTAGCACTCCAGAGGTAAAGGCTAGATTATTACGAGTTCAAAACTATGACCAGAAATGGGATGCATGGGACCCCATTGAAAGGAAGGAAGGAAGGAAGGAAGGAAGGAAGGAAGGAAGGAAGGAAGGAAGGAAGGAAGGAAGGAAGAAGGAAGAAAGGAAAAGAGGGAGGGAGGAAGGGAGGGAGGGAGAGTAATAGATAGATGGATTAGAAGAGGGAGAGCCCACAGAACATTTCATCACTACCTTAGGGTGAATTTGTGTGTTCCCTAAATGCTACACAAGAGAGTGTAGGAACATATGCCTTTACTGGCTGCTTTTGTTCTTTGTCAAAGAACTTTCAATCTCCCTGAAACATCTAACACTACAGGAAATTAGCACAAAGTCATAGCTACCAACCAATAATTCTAACATCCACAGCTATGTTTCTATCAAATGGAATATCATGGGTACACATTCTCTATTTCACAGATTTGTACTCATCTACTTTAAACTTAAATAAATAAATATAAATGAGATGTTGCAATAAATGAGATGTTGCGATAATCAGAGACAAATGATGACTTTTTATTACAATGCAAAAAATATTTTCAGATACCCAGTAACCTGATTCTTAGTGACAATATGACTGGCACAGGAACAACTTTGGTGATTTAAAAGAATATTCCAGCAGTGGGTGTATATCAGTGCTGAAAGGACAGTGGAACCCTCTCTGGCCAGTGAGGGCAATTCAAAATTCTGTAGTATTGGTTGCTGCCAGGGGTGTAAATTATTTCATGGGATTTCTGTTTCCAGAAATAACTCCTCATATTAACAGCATGACTAAGATTTAAGTTTAGGCCTTTGCTTCCAGCTTACTATGTTAAGCATTCCTGTGACTACTTCATTGAATAAGTCCTCTCTTGCTGGATATTCTAAGCTTTTGCTATTGAAAGTAAATTATAATACCTTCTCTTGCATGTGTATTTTTGCATGTGTACAAGGTGATATTTTAAGCAAAATTAAAGATGGCTAGATTCAGCTTATTTTTATGAAGAAGAAAAAAAACCATTGCAGATACTGAATGTCAGGTGTATGCATTGTAGTCAGGATAGAGTTCCAGTCTATTTGGCACTTGACACTTAATTCTAGAAACTTCATTAAGACATATGAGATCCTAGAGACTCCAGAGAGAATACTTACTTTCATTTGAGCTCCAAGTTGGCAGACAATAAACTAATTTTCCTTGGATTATATTGTACTATAATGTATATTTTCAAAAGAGCACTCAGGCATCTGGAAAGGATAGTTGGAAAATAACCAATACACATTGACCTATGGTATGAAGAAAGAATCTGCCACTACAGTCCCTGCCATTTCTAAAGACCCAATTGACATATTTATAAGACACGTGTGGACAATTTCATGACCACCAATCTCTTTGAGCATCACTCAAATGTAAGTAGAGGGGACATAGCCAGTTTTCAAGACTCTTTGTCTGCCTCTTACACCCCTGAGTTTTGCTACTGAAAGTAAAGTATACTGTCTCCCCTTGCATCTATTTTTCTACATGTGCCCAACATTTTAAAGTAAAAGTAGTGATGGCTAGATCTAGCCCATTTTCCTGCAAAAACAATAAGTGTCAAAAAACATACCAGGCACAGAATTTCAGATTCTATCTTCTAAGGGTTACAGGTAAGATGGAAGGTACCCACTTCAAATTTTGAACTGCTATGAGGGCCCCAGAATCATCCCTTTCTGGCTGTAAGGAAGCAGCAAGTAAGGCAAATTCTTAGCATTTGATTGTTAACAGATTCTACTTATCAAAATATAAAACAATGACTGATAATGGCATAATTACTTAATTGTCCTCTCAAATGACACTTAAGAACTCTTAATTCTGTTCCTACATATTCTGTTTCTAGACTACTAAAGCCTTGGTGGGGGAACATGACATACTATCTTGCCCTTGTCTAGAAGAAGGCTGGGGAAGTGTTTAGACTGGCTTGTTCAATGTCTTCCTTGCAAGGAGAATGAAGCACAAAAAATATGTATGAAATTCCTCAGATATACATGGTTAGTATATCAGTTGCCCTTTATCTAAATGATGTGCATAACAAATTACTTCAAATTCTAGTGTCTAATACATTCACTCACATGCCTCAACTGGGTTCAGATTGGCTTGACTCCCAACTGGATAGAGTCACTATATCAGTTAGACCCCCAGACTACTGGGCTGGCCAGAGTTTATGTACAATGTCAATGAGCACAAAACCAAACTTTATCACGTAAGCATATTTGTTTTCATTTGCAATGGCTGCTAACAGGTCATTGACTGCAGCAAATTACAAGCCCAAAGCCAATGATGTAATCCCTAGCTATAGTATAAGGAATTATAAGGACATAGGGCAATGAGCATGAATCCATGAAGAAACAGAGAATCGGAGCTCTGAAGAAACCTACCACAGTTGAACAAAATGACCAGAACTCACAGTCCTTGACTCCTAGTCCAATTTTACAGTAGTATTTAAAAAGCAGTTTCACTCACCATCTTATGAACTCTTTCTCTAACATAATGAAGGATTTGAAAATCTCCAGAAGGACTCAGAGAGAGATAATAAGAAAGACAAGATAGCTGTGGTGCTGAAGAAGACTGAAAATGGTACCTATCACCGCCCCTTTCTGTAGAGCACATCCTTTCAGGCTCTTTGAAGACTAAGTCAATAGATCTGTGGAGCACTTCATTCTCTCTCTTTGTGAATGCACCAACTAAAGCTAATGGCCAACTTTGCACTAATTTTTAGTGGTATTTTAGTTCTGTGCACAGTAGGCTGAGGTCCTTAATCCTGGGATATGATTTATGCAGAAAAGACAGGCCCCAGCATCAGACAGAGCTAACTGTGTATCACATAACCACCACTGCCTTAGTTTTATGTCTTAGGACAAGTCACCTTTTCTCTGAGCCTCTGGTTCCTTCAGTAAAGCATCCTCCTGCTCTTTCCTTTTTACATTAGTACACACTCAGTAACTTTGAAAGTCATTCTAAGAAGCCTGTATTCTCAAACTTTGCTTAGAATACCCAATTCTTACTTCCCACATGCAAGTATTTTATTATGGGTAGGCCATCATACCCTCCCAGTTTTCCCTGTTGTAGCATCTGACATTACTATAGTGAATACAATTTACTTTTCCCTGTGATGAGGAATCCATGGCTTACAAAAGCCAAGTAGCTTTCGAATAAGATACGAATAAAAATAATTGTCATATCCTTGGCATAGTGCCTGTCATATAGAAGTGCACAGTAAATGGAAACTTTGGGTTCAAGGTGATATTTCTTGATCACACGTTAGACAATGTTCATTTCATGTTTGGAATAGGAAGGGGACACGTAGCCTAAGAAACACTTGCAGCTATTATCTTCCATTGAGAGCATGTGAGATAATACTGACCATGGTATCACACAGCTGTTTGCCATAGCTTTCATTCCCATACATGGCTCTCATTTCATCTTCTCAGACAAGCCGCCCTGATGTGTGTCAGCTAAGCTCAATCATGCCTAAAGTATGAGCAAGAATGTTGAGGCTCAGGGGATATGCATGTGACTAGTGACAGAGCCTACACTAGAAGTAGCATCACACAGTTCTCACCCTCAGCTAAGCAGGCCACTAAGATGACCTTGTCATAGCCTAGATTCATCTTTCAAGAAATATTAAACAAGCCACAAATGTGAGCCACAAGTATAATCATTCATTTTCTGACAGCCTCATCTTTTAAAAAGTAAGTTTCAGGTAGGATTAGCTCTAGCAATGTAATTTATTTAACCATAAACATTTTTATTTCAATGTCATATAAAATATTAGCAAGGTATATATGCCTTCCTATGGAAGAGCAATAAAAGCCCTTAACTGCTTAGCCATCTCTCCATTCCCTATATGCATCTTATAGAAATGTTTCTGAAATACTTCCACCATACTCCTGCTTTCTTAGATATACAGAACACATTGAGTCCAACTTCTTGACTTTGGGTCATTATGAATATCCATTTGAGCACATATGTTCAGAGGTCACTAAATCATATGGTATTCTCCATATGGTTCACTGTTTCATTTTGATGAGTTTGTAAGCATTTTGAAAACATTTGAATGTCTAAAGTTACCTCATGAAATACATGTATCCTGTTTTACAGAAAATACACTCGAGACAGTTTATATTGGCAACTTACAACGTGTTGTTTGAGCTCACTGAGAAGCTGGCTCTGGAAGCAGAGCCCCTCCTCCATTTCAGACTCAAGCACGTTTGTCTCAAAGTGTTTCCAAATACTGTTTTGTTAGATGGGCTGGTCCCCCAACTCTGCAACAGGTGCAGAGAAAACATCAAAACAAAGTAAAATTATTGTATCCTTGAGAACAGCATCTAGGCAGTACCTCATATTGAACAGATGTTACTATTGTTTATTCCATGATATAAAGGTTCCTGTAGTATGAAGAGAAGCAGAAGGTCATCTATGGAGTTAAAGCTCAGTTGCGAATCCAGCTGACTAGTTCAGTGTTTCTAGTCAGTTCCTACTGTGTGTTGCAAATGTTTCTTTTTCCTTCCTTCCTTCCTTCCTTCCTTCCTTCCTTCCTTCCTTCCTTCCTTCTTTCTTTCTTTCTTTCTTTCTTCCTTCCTTCCTTCCATTTATTTATTTATTTATTTATTTATTTATTTATGAATGATGCTATTTGTTGCCATGTGTTCTTTTCCTTGGAAGCCTCCTCAAGGTTAACACTTTGCTCTGAGTGAAACTCTATTGGGAACTCCAGCTGACTGCTTCCATAAGGTTTCTCCAGTTAATCACTGGTGGGTATTTATGAGCTTCTGGTTTGATGATGTTACCTTTCTGCTAGTATCTGTTCTTGATTTGGAAGCTTCACACAAAAAAGCTCTGCTCTCCCTGAGACTTACTCTATTGAGAACTCCAGCTGGATGCTTTAAAGGCTTTCCCAAAGGAGTACCAGTGAAGGGGGTAGAGAGGAGAGAGAGAGAGAGAAAGAGAGAGAGAGAGAGACAGAGAGACAGAGAGACTATAATATTTGTTTTTTTACTTTGGCTTGGTATATATACTCAAAGATATTTTCCTGGACCAAACAAAAATGATTCTCATATTCAGCAGAAATAACTATTTACAAAATGAGAGGATATATGTGAAAACAATAAGATCATGGATAAAGGAAGTTCAGACAATAGAAGATCTTCATCCTAGAATCCTCATTGTTGATCAGAGGATCCAACTGACTAATGGTTCCTTGGGTTTCTACATCAGCACCCACTAGATAGTATAGTACAGCTACTGTGGCTTATTCTTCATACAAAACATTTAGGCAAGTGAAAACATCTGTCCATAACATTTATAGCTATTATATTTCTATAATTAAAACTCTTACTCCTAAGGTCTTGGGTTTCTTTAAATTATTTCTTCTAGTTTTTGATATTATAATAATAACTAGATCATTTCCCCATTTTCTTTCCTCTCTCCAAACCCTCCCACACATACCTCCTTGGACTCTTTCAAATTCATGGCCTCTCTTTTCATTAACTATTTTATATATATATATGTATTCCTTTTATGTTATATATACATATGTACACATAATATATATATATATTATATATATATTTATATATACATATATTATATAGACTGGCATATATTACACAGACTGATATATATGTCTGTATAATGTTTCTTATATGTATATGCTTCATGGCTGAATGCCTGGTATTAGATACCAGGAGGCTCTTGCTCTCATGATTTCTTCATTGCCTGTAGTTCTTTTTGTATGACTGAGGACTCATGGGCTTTCCCTGCTCCATGTTAGCATGTCTATTGTCGTTATCCATGTTCATGTTATGTTTAGGCAGTTATGTTGGTGAGACTTTATAGGTGTCACTTCTGATATCCCTAGGAAACAGGGTCTCACAGCAAACTCCCTGTTCTTCTGCCACTTACAAGCTCTCTGCTACCTCTTCCACAATGTTCCCTCAGCAGAAATTCCTTAGGTGCAGAAGTTGTGTGGTAGATGTATCAGTTGGGACTGGGTTCTACAAGCCTACATTTTAATTGGTTGTGTTGGGAGATTTGTTAGATGGTCTTTGGCTTTTGGAAAGAGATGTAATTTTTTCAGTTAAATTATATATGTATATTAATAATCAAGGTATGTGTATTATAGGTTGTGGGGCAGTGAATCAACCAGAAAACTTGATAAGTTAAGAGTTGGTTTGGAAACCCGGTACCCTCAGGCCTGAGGATGGTAGGCATTTATTTCACCTACTTCCAACCAAGTTCCTGTCATGTGACCATAGCAAACCATGGAGAGGACCATGACAATCAGTCACATAGGGCAACGTCCCAAAGCCTCTCCACATGCAGATGAGACATCCCTAACATCTCAGACCAACCCAATAAAAAACATCTGCTTTTAGACCCCAACCCAATATGTATATGAGACCTTGTCCACAAGGAATAAAGCATCAAAGATTGTCTGAGAGCAACTGACATATAAGAGCTGTAATACTTTTGGGGGAAGAGTGCTCTCTCCTGAATCTTTCACTGCTGAGAGGTGCTTGAGCCTACCATGGTCACTTCCCGACCTCAGCTCCTTGCTCCCAGCAACCTGTCAAATATCCAAGCCCTCCTTACTGGCTCTTAGCCTCCATCGAACTCCTCCCACCTTTGGAAAGTGCAATTCTTTGGGCAGTCTGGCCAGAACTCCATAGATTTCCACAGATAGCATCCCATACACAGAATTGCACTAGGTATTTTGGGTACATAGTTAATAGTGTGATTCCTTATGAAGTTTTCTGACACCCTTACTGTTATTTTACCGTCCCTTATTAGAGTCATCCAATTATCCATTTTTCTCTTTAGATCACTTATACTCTGCTATTTCCCTCTATTGATCCCTCACCCTCTCAGCCCTGCAATGGTCCCTTTTACTTTCTTGGTTTCTGCAGTCACTCTAGGTCAGAACTAGGAACCTTGGATGAGAAAGAACATGTGAAGTTTGTCTTTCTGCATCTGGGTTGTGTCATTCAATATGATCTTTTCTAGTTCCAATCCATTTATAGTGCTAGACTCTGGAGAAGAATGTGGAGGATCTGACTAGATGGAGAGGTTGCAGATGGCATCTTGACTTATTTTGCATGTAATTAAAAGAAAGCTTACAGATGCAGTTGGCCTATCCCAGAACCTTGTGACAGCTTTTTGCTACTTGATGGAAATTTCTACACACTGCTAAGCTGGCAGATCTGCTTTAGGCTTTGAGATTGTAAAAAGTAGGATCACTCACATGTAACACTAATCCTCTCTCTCTCTCTCTCTCTCTCTCTCTCTCTCTGTGTGTGTGTGTGTGTGTGTGTGTGTGTGTGTGTGTGTGTGTGTGTATTTCTCTGCAAAAGATTTAAGATTTATTTGGTCTGTACAGCATACTTCTAGTTAATAAACTTAAATCAGATATAAATGTAACCCTAGTACTTGGAAGATGAGAAATTCAAGGTTATCTGGGCTATATAGCAATATCCTACCAAAGAAAAAGATGGAATAAAGGAAGGAAAGGTGGGAGGGGAATAAAGAAGGGGGAAGACTAACCAAAGGGCAAAAACCTGACCAAGAGGCAAGTAAATGTCAGGCTAATGAGTTCATTAATCACATCCAGTGATTTAGACAACCACAGTGAAACGACAAGTCCACAGAAGAATCTGTCACCTATTGATCATTTTGTCACATGGAGGAACTACAGGAACGAAAATCAAACTTATCTCTATAAGCACTATACTTTGATCAGAAAAATAAAAAATAATGGAATGTGTCTTAGTTTTATTTTTGTGAAGAGACATCACAACCAAGGCAACTCTTATAAAACATTTCACTGGGACTGGCTTACAATTTCAGAGGTTTAGTCCGTTATCATCATGGCGGGAAGCAAGGCAGAGGCAAGTAGGCATTGAGCTGGAGGAGCCGAGAGTTCTACATCTTGATCCACAGGCAGAAAAAGGAGACTGTGCCCCACACTGGGTGGAGTTTGAGCATAGGAGACCTTAAAGTCCATGCCCACACAGTGACACACTTCTTCCATCAAAACCATACCTATTTCAACAAGGCCATACCTCCTAATAGTACTGCGGCCATGGACTTAGCATTCAGACATGAGTGACTATGGGGGACAAACCTATTCAAACCACCACAGAATGTATTGAAACATTTTAATTCAATAAATTTATGACAGAGTCAGATGTAAGATACATCATAATTTTATGCACCATCAAGATTTAAAAACACCATGAGGCTAGATAATGCGACACATTTCTATATTCCCAGTATTTGGCCATTGAAGGCAGGAGGATTCTGAGTTAAAAGCCAGAGTGGCTACATAGCAAGATCCAGACCTGCCTTGTCTACACAATGATGCCCTATATATAAAGTAACAAAAGTAAATAAATAGGACCTTTTAACTAAGCAACCTAAACTAGTATCTTTTAAAGACTTAAAACCTCTTTCCTTATTGAATGATATGGTTTTGACTTAAGTTGATACAGTTGCTCTTTTTACTCATATACCATCCTGATGCTTGTATTAAAATGTTCAAGCTTGAGTCTTCTGAATTAATTCCACTTGAACTGAGAGACAGCTGTGTCTTTCCACGTAGAATCAGCCTCTACACCATGAAAAGAGTTAAGTTCCTTTGTTGTCTTGGGGGTTGTCTTGCAAATTGCTGATGTCAATTCTCCCCATTATTCAGCTTACATTTTCCAGATTTTTACCTGAAGGAGGCACTGAGGTCTTCAGTTCAAGAGCTCAAGCTGGCAATGTCCACTGGGCAGCTGGCAACACTTAATGTGCATAATGTACATTATGTGCAGTAATGAGGTAAATAGGAGAAGAAAATGCTCCTAGAATTGACAGAGTCCGAATTTAGATTATGTATATTCCCACACTATTGTTATCCAAAAACAAGCAAACAAACAAATAAAAACATCTCATTGCAGGTCTAGAGGTTATTTTTTATCTTTGAAAAAATAGTGAGTTTCATTGAACGTGCTCTCAGAAGGTCTCAGAGTTGGTTTCTTTGAGAGCAGGTTTGAGAACTAGTTTCTCTCAGGAGAAACGACAGACACACAGGCTTAAAAACTTAGAAGAAACTTCATCTCTAAAGTAATAAGTGAAACTACCACTACACTGTGATATGAGTTAATCTAGTTTTACTGTGGCAGCATTTATTGTATTTTGTGGGGGTTCAGTTATATACTTCCCATTTAGAAATGGTGGTAAAAGGACAAACTGATGTTTTAATTTTTTTAAAATTAGCCAGCATGTTTCACTAGGTATTTGCTGAGACTACAGAGTTATAGATTCACTGTAAAGCTCTGGCAATAACAGAAGATCCCAATGGAAAGGTTTTGAATGCTGAAAATTTTTTCCATTTACTATTTATTCAAAAATTTATTCCATAAATATTTATGTCTCATTACTCTGTGACTATGCATCTGACACCTGAGCTAAGAATAAGCAGTTTCAAGTATCAAGAGCCAGACACTCAATAAATCTCAATTTTAGTTCTGACCTGTAATTAAACTTTAAAAACACAAAGTCTTTTCTTGGGGATATACATGCTGGTTTTGGACAGGGGCTGGGGTAAGGAACAAATGGCAACTATGGCATCAATAAAAGAGGACACAGAAAACAGAGGCACCAAATGGAATCCCAGAATAATGTCATTTCCCATCTACAAATGGATTCTATGTCCATGGGCTGTTAAATGGAATAGCTGACTTAAAAGATGTGAGACACTTTAGATGGTGACCTCAGGAAAGATTTCCCCAAGGCACACATGGATGGTTAGTCTTCACCTAGGGATAGTACATGGTGAAAGGTCAATAACAGAAGCTGTCGTGTCTCTGAAGTGCTACAGAGCCCAGTATATTACAGTCAGCAGCATCTTTGCTTCAGGTGCCAAGTAGAGTTTATTAGCTGTGATTTTAGGAGACAGTGAAAGAAGCTGAAATACTTCTGTGTAGCTGTAGAAAAGCATAGCATGGAGGCCACGAATCATTATCAGCTGCTGGGGTGTTGACAGTGGAGTCTTCTAAAAACGGTTGCTGCTTGTACAAATATTAACATGGAAGCCATTTGTTTCTTTGAAATAGAAACTACTTTTCTTTTTTTATTTTATCAAAAAGCTTTGCCTTTACATGTCACAAATTACTGATCAAAATATTGCGTATTTGTGGGGGATGTGCGGGTGAATCAAGTAGAGGAAAAGGGGGGATTCAGAGTTGAATACCATGATCTCCTGTGCCTGCTTAAGGAATCTTGATCCAGCCATACCATCTGAGCCCCCATCTGAAATGGCTCCCAGCAAACCAGTGAGACCAAACAAAGACATCTGCACCCATTCTCTGGAGTCTGAATTCCCAGGTATCTTTGTGGGCTCTGTCTTTCCCTGGCCTTTTCCCCTCCTAGTCCTAATTATTATTCCACTCAACTAGGTCCATGTCTTCCAAAACACCTTCAGGACGTTTATAAAAGATACTGTATAAGGTGTTTCCTAGTGGCATATTTTTGCCCTCTATAAATAGGCAGAATTCCATAGCAAATAAATCTAGAGTCTTACATTATATGCGAAGGAGGTAGATTTACAATGAAATATGCTGACCTGGATTCTGCCAAAAGTTTTCCAGCTTTTCCAAATTTATCTAATTCAGATTAATTCTTTTCCTGTCCAAAACTTCCATATAAAGCAAAATATCCATATGCATAATGAAGATCTTTTCATGGAATGAAAAATGATCTAATTCTTCCAAATAATTAAGTATTGGAGAAGTGTAAGATGCTCCTAAGATACTGGGAGCAAATAGAGACTATTGTACTACCATGAATGGAGATCTGGGCACAGACAATAAGGAGGGCATTGCCAAAACTTCCCTCAAGTTTCCTACTGAGTATGTCACTGCAAAACTGTCCTTTTGGCAGATGTCTCTCCTCCCTGCCTCATCTCTACAACATATGTCTGTGTCTATACAGAGGGCACAGAGGGAAAGCACAGCAGCACTATAACTGGCTGCCAAGCAGATAAAATGCTCACAAGAATGGATGAGCCTGGGTTGTTACAGTTGGCCAGACCTTTCAGCATTGTGCTGGCACTGCTTATATCTAAATCAGCACTGTCCAAAACAAATACAATGCAAGCCATGTAGATAACTTTCAGTGTCTTAGTAACCATGCTCTAACGAGGCCAAAGAAATTTTCATAATGTGGCTCATTCAGCCCTACAGTCTAACATATCATCTACTCAATATGTAATTAAGAGTAATAATTTATTATAATATTTTGAATGTTTTCTATAGTAAGTGCTTGGAATCAGTCTTTTTGACTCTCTCACAGCACATTTTGGTTGGAACTAGCCATATTTCACATGCTTAAAGCTATTGGCTTCAGTATTAGACAATCCTCTTGCCTCCTGTAACAAAGTAAACTGAAGTCCAGAACCTCAGCTAATTCATTGGATACATAAGGTTACTAAATATTTTATCTGTTTGAAAGGGAGAGCTAGATTTCTCAAATTTGAAGTGTGCTATGCCAATCTGCTGTAGGATTTTTTTTATTCTTGTAGTATGTTTTCCTCCCATTTATTAAAATCAAAACCAATGCACAGGGCTGTCCTGAATCATTTTTATTGTCAACTTGACACAACCAAGAGTCAACTGGGAAGAGGGATTCAACTGAAGGATAGCCCAGATCAGACTGGCCCTAGGCCATATCTATAGGGAAATTCTTGATTGCTGATTGATATGGGAGGTTCCAGACCTATATGTTTGGTCCTACCCTTGGGCAAGTAGTCTCGGGATGTATGAGAAAGCTGGCTGAGTGCCAGTCAGAGAGAGCACACCATCACTGTTCCTCCAAGGTTTCTGATCCAGTTCCTGTTACCAGGAACCTGTCTTGTTTAATCTGTCCCGATCTCCCAATGATGGACCTATAAAAGTAATCTGATTTTCTTCTCCCTCCCAAGTGGGATTGGATTGAGGCGTCCTCACTTGGGTGCTTTGGCTTGTTAGTCTCCTGGAATTCTGTGGATTGTATCCTGGGTATTCTGTACATTTTTGGCGAATAGCCACTTATCAGTGTGTACATACCATGCATGTCCTTTTGGGTCTGAGTTACCTTACTCAGGAAGATATTTTTCTAGTACCATCCATTTGCCTGAAAAACTCATGGTGTCCTCATCCTTAATAGCTGCATAGTACTCCATTGTGTACCACATTTTCTTTATCCATTCCTCTGTTGAGGGGCATCTGGGTTCTTTCCAGCTTCTGGCTATTATAAATAAGGCTGCTATGAACATAGTGGAGCATGTGTCCTTCTTACCAGTTGGAACATCTTCTGGATATATGCCCAGGAGTGGTATAGCTGGGTCCTATGGTAGTACTATGTCCAATTTTCTGAGGAACAGCCAGACTGATTTCCAGAGTAGTTGTACCAGCTTGGAATCCCACCAACAATGGAGGAGTGTTCCTCTTTCTCCACATCTTTGTCAGCATCTGCTGTCACCTGAATTTTTGATCCTAGCCATTCTGACTGGTGTGAGGTAGAATCTCAGGGTTGTTTTGATTTGCATTTCCCTGATGCCTAAGGACTTTGAACATTTCTTTAGGTGCTTCTCAGCCATTCTAGAAAAAAGCAATCACACAGGAGGGGAGAGTGGGGGAGACACCTGGGTGGGAAAGGGTACAGGGAGGGGAAGAAAGGAACATGATCAGGTATTGAGGGGAGGAACAGGACTGAAGCCCTGAGGGCCAGAAAGAATGGAAACAGGCCACCTCAAGAGATAGGAGGATGGGGAGAGCCTGCAGAATGCACCAGAGACCTGAGAGGTGAGAGATCTCAGGACTCAACCTTAGATGAAATGTCCAACAGTAGGGAGAGGAAACTTATAGAGTCCACCTCCAAAAGGAAGACAGGACATCAAGTGAGGGATAGGGTTGTCATCCCGCAATCACATCTCTGACTCACAACTATTCTTGTCTGAAAGAATTACAGGGATGGAAATGGAGATGAGCCTGAGGAAAAGAAGGCCCAGCAACAAGCCCAAAGTGGAATCCAGCTCAAGGTGAGGCCCCAAGGCCTGACACTATTACTGAGGTGTGCTTACAAACAGGAGCCTAGCATGGCTGTCCCCTGAAAGACCCAACAAGCAGCTGAAAGAGTCAGATGCAGATATTTATACCCATTAACCGTTGGTTAATGAACAGAAGTTACTGACTCCTGTTGTTGAATTAGGGGAAAGCTGGAAGAATCTGAGGAGGAGGGAGACCCCATAGGAAGACCAGCAGTCTTACCTGATTTGGACCCCCAAGTTCTCTCAAACACTGAGCCACCAACCAGACAGCACACACTAGCTGATATGAGGCCCCCAACACATATACAGAAGAGGACTTCTAGGTCTGGACTCAGAGAAGATGCAGCTAACCCTTGAGGAACTTGGGGCCTCAGGGAGTAAGGAATTCTGGTGGGGTGGGGGTGGAGGGTGGGGGCATCGTCTTAGTGGAGGTGTGAGATGTGGAACAGTGGTAAGGTGGGCCGGTAGAGGGACAGTCTGGAATGAAAAAAAAAAAGATTAAAGAATAAATAAATAAATAAATAAATAAATAAGGTAAGCCGGAAAAGCCTTTCCTTCACTGAGTTGCTTTGCAACAGAATGTAAACTAGAACATCTATATCTTTTCAACCTACCTAGGTTCTTTCATAAGACTGAAAAAGCACACCTATTTCTCAAACATCAGACTGTACAGTGACATATCTTATTGATGGAAAGAGAATTTGCAAACCTTGAATTTATTAAATCTATATATCATTTTTAGAAATATATCAAAATGGACAGACATATCATACATAATAAAATAATTCACACAGTTGGAATCAGGGCCTTTCATTGAAATGCTTTACATTTCTAACACTACCATCTTACTAATTTTCTCACAAAATGACACGTTGACAAATGAATAGCAAATGTCAGTCACAAATCACATGTCATTTCTCATTTTTGGATTTCAGTAATCTTCCTGAACTGCCTATATTTGGGGGGAATGCAAGGCACATAGAACTAAAATGGACAGGGAAACATCTTGATCTGATAGCCACCTGGGGGTCTGCTGTGCAGTTCTGGAGAGACTATTTACCACCCAAGGGTGAGTGTCTGGTTGAGGGAGCAAAGAAGCTTTGAAACACAGGTCTGTGGACTACCCTAAGCTATGCCCTTGATCGTGTTCTTTAACTTACATGGGCACAACTTAGGAGCTAGGAGTTGCTCTAGCTGTCTCCCTTTTAGTGACCTATTTAGGAGACATAAAGGAAAATTATAAAGATGTGAAAGACCAAGGGCCTCTCTTCCCAATGATGGCCGACTAGGCCATCTTCTGCTACATATGCAGCTAGAGACACGAGCTTTGGGGGTACTGGTTACAGGGCAGAAGGAGGGTATAGGAGACTTTCGGGATAGTGTTTGAAATGTAAATGAAGAAAATATCTAATAATAAAAAATGGGAAAAAAGATGTGAAAGAAATCTAGATCACTTATAAAAAAATAGAAGAGGAAATGTTTTTCACTATAAATATTTTAAGATTAAAATAAGAAAATGGTTCATTAATAAGGGCAATTGTATCAAAATAAAAGTCCATAAGTGTTAAGAGGAATTAGTCCTCCAGTAAAGCAGAAATTCTCTTTACAGAATCTTAGCATCCCTATGCCACTGGACTAACATGGACATTGGCAGTTGCCGAGGGGTAAGCATTCCTTCATCAGAATGTCAACTTTTAGAACCTTATCTGTGGAATTCACTGAAAATCCAAATGTGGTACCTAGTAAAGGCTCGGGAAGCATTCATTAATCCACTAGGCTTCTACTTCTTTCTGAAGCAGCTTATTCTATTCATGGACATCTAGTGCTTAAATTACTAATATTTATTTTTAGACTATGTGTGGGGTGTGTATTTATATGTGTGTAGAGAGAATCCACCTGTCTCGCTCTCCCACAACAATGTTGGAGTCACAGATATAAGATGCCATGTCTAGACTTTATATGGGTTCTGTAGATCCAAACTTACACTTATGCAGCAGGCACTTCACTCCCAGCCACATCTCCAGCACTCAGATTGCAAATATTTTAAACCACTGTAATTGTGGTTATTTTTAAAGGATCTTTATCTTCTGGAAAGACATATTTGATTTGTAGATGTACATTACTGAGGCCCAGTAGTATGGACATTGGGGTTCATGATACTCTTCTTTCTACTCTTATCTGGGTTTGAACTTGTTCATAATGAAAAATACACTCAAAAAAATTAAAAAGTAGGAGCTGGAGAGATGGCTCAGCAGTTAAGAGCACTGACTCCTCTTCAAGAGGTCCTGAGTTCAATTCCCAGCAACTACATGGTGGCTCAAAAACATCTATAATGGGATCTGATGCCCACTTCTGGTGTGTCTAAAGACGGCTACAGTGTACTTACATATAATAAATAAATAAATCTTTTTTTAAAAAAAAATAAAAAGTAGAACTAGCATATGATCTAGCATTCCTACTAGTAGGTACATACACAGAGAAAATGATATCACTTATAGCAAAGAGACATCTGTACTCCCATATTCATTGCAGTGCTATTCACAAGAGTCAAGAAATAGAAGGTACTTTAATTCTGTCAACTTATGAATTCATGGAAAACATATTGTACATATACACCCGTGGAGCATTATTGCACCACAGAACGAATGAAACCATATCATGTGTAACAGAGATAAAACAAGGAATCACTATGTTAAAGTAAATAATTCAGGCAAACAAAAAGGAGTACCACATGATTGCACTCATTTGTAGAATATAGCAACGTTGAGCTAATAGTATTTAACAGAACTAGGAAAATCAGGAGAGTAGAAAGGCATGGAAAAAGTTCGTCCATGGATGCTAAGCAACAGAAATAAATAATAAGTTCTGGTGTCCTACTGCATATTCAAGTGACCATAGATAATAGTAATATAATATGCATTTCAAAAACAAGCTTAAAAACAGATTTTGAATACTGTCACCCCAAAGAAATGTGTTTGAATAGATAAAGTATCCTTGTTCTGATTTGAACATTTATTCTATCCCCTTGTGTTATGAAAAGCTATTCAAGACTATTTTATTACAGAATTATTCTGAGTTTTGACTCATTAAAAATTACTGTAAGACTAGGGGAGAGATAATAGCTGTAGTATTTTCTAAACTAATTTGAACTGAAAGACTTTTAGAGTAGAATTTTGTGGGACACTCAAGAATGCTGATTGTGTTTGAGGCAATTTTACATCCATACTGGTTAATTTAGAGCTCCTTTACCCTGATTAGTACTCTGACTGAACCTAGAGTCTTGTGTACACTAGACAAGCACTCTCCCACTGAACAGCATCAGCAGCCCTTAGTTTGGAGCTTCTGATCAACAAAAACTCTAGAAGATTTTTATAAAGGCTTCTTGTAAGCCTGTCTCCATCATCTCACGGATTCACATTCATTCTTATTCTCCATTTTGGTCCAATGTCTAAAGCTCTAAATTGAAACGATGCCATTCATAGTGTGCCTCCCTTCATCTGAACATTCTAATCTGGGGAACTAGCTGCCTCTGAGGTAACTTTCAGAGGGGCCTTCCTATCATTAGACACATCCAGCATTTGTTTTATGTGACAATAAATATCTGATCTTGTGCTGGAATTTCTAATCCTGGCCAGGCATTCCATGAATGCACTTGTTACCCAAGAGCTAGCTCCAGCTGTCCAGCTCATTCTCGTCCTGTTTCCCGAAACCCACAAGACTCTCATGCTCATTCTATCTCCTTTCTCTGTGTCCCCCAAAAGACACTTCTAGCAAAGCCTTTCTCACTTGGGCTCTCTGTAGTTGTTTCACAGATGACAGTCACTGCCTCCCTCAATCATTATTTGCAGCCACAAACAGCTATCTGGTGGAATTTCTTGGTCCCACCTGTTTTCCTTCAGTTTCTGAGTACCTTCCCAGTATCAAGTCAGAAACAGAACTAGAAAACCAGTATAAATACCTTATAGATTTTCTTGTCAAAATATTAAAGTAGAGGAGGCCTTAGTGGATCCTAATTACTTCCCTAGCAGTGAGTATTTCTTGGCTAAGTAATATTCTCGGGTTGTCTTCTAGGATACCAAGGGTCTGTCCTTGTAGGGACATTTTATTCAGAAAAATTTACATTGTATATATCTACATAGTTAGGCTCAAGTTATGTACATTTAATTAAAAATAACAATAGGAAAGAATTCCAGATTTATTTTTATATATGTTATTGAAATTTTTACTTAGAAATTATTTAAATATATATACAATATGAAAACCTAATGTTCAAAAATTTGCTCTAAAATATACTGTCTGTCCCAATTGAACATATAAATATCAGGTGGTTAAAATATTGAATACTTTCATTTTTCCCTCATGATTTAAAGATATAACTTTCTTCCTCAAGGCAGAAAAAAATCAAAGAAATTGATGTATTAAATATGAGTTAATAAGCCATTAGGAAAATATGAGTTGAGACAACTGAGTCAAGAAATGAGACTTCAAGAAAATAAAATGAGATTTGAATGAATCCACAAATTGAAAGGCTTAAAGGAAGTGTGACAATAATATTTTGAGGTCTAATAATAAGAGATTACAGTTAGCTTTAAATGAAGTGGCAGATACATTGTTTTAGAATTCAGGAGGGAATAAGTAAAATGATTATCATGCAGGAGTGCCAAAAATTAAAAGTAAGAAGAGAGGCAAATAATCATATATATTTTTCCCCTAAGGAAACACACTAGGAAAATATACACAGTCAGAAAGACTCAGTATGTTTAGTAACATGGGAAGGAAGCTCTTTATTTGCTCCATAGTAGTAACCATATGTAATATGGCTTTATAATCCTTTGTGGTACTGAGTGTTGAAACATAGGTCCTCGTGCACTCTAAGCAAGCACTCCACCACTGAATTGTGTCACTGGTCCTAACAACAGTTTATATTATGATCACAGGATGCTCATTTTCACCTGAGCTGCAATAGATGAAGAGAGACAGAGACAGAGACAGAGACAGAGTCAGAGTCAGAGACAGAGACAGACAGATAGACAAAGAGATATTCATTATATCATTTTATAAATTCTTTTACTCTAGAGAACTCTAATACAAATGACACTAAGGAATTCCTCCATATTTTCATTCATCACTCCAATTAATTATCAATAACACAGTAGCCCTATCAGTTGTCTTCTTATTGGGCTAATTCCTGGTAAATTGGGGGAGATGATAGAGGTTATTGTAAACATCAAATTCTTAAATAAAAAGCTCTATTCCTATTGACTACATTGGATTCCTACCAGAATGACCTCAACATTTGGTTCTTGACTGGGAGTTAGCAAACTTCTGTAAAAAGTTAGTGCACTGGGGGGAAGAATGATGCAAAAGCTGTTAATATGCTGATCCCCAGGGCTTCTATTGAGTGTTTCAATTCATGGCTATGATATGTGCCTCCATTTATTTAGGCCTCCCTTGATTTCTTACATCACCCCCATTGTAATTTTCAGCCTGTAAATCTTGCTTATGTTCTGTTAAATTTATATATTGTTGCTCTTTTGGTGTGATAATACAGGGTTTTACATTTCTGCTCTCTCGTGTTTTTGGTAAGTATATAGAAATATAACTTATCTCTATGTGTTGAGTTTATATCCTATGATCTTGCACTCAGTTACTGGGGACTTGGGGGCTTCTTTAGGATTTTTGTTGTTGTAGACAATCATGTCCTCAGCAAAAACAAACAAACAAACCCAAAAAACCAAAAAATGAAAAAAAGTCTATCTCTTTCCCTAATCTATGTGTCCTTTATTTCTTTACCCTTTCTTATTACTGTTGTCAGAATCTCTGGGGTTATGATGAACAAGAGGCATTAATCTGATTCCCAGGGTGAGTAAGGAAGCATTCAGTTTTTCTTCCATCATCTGTGATGCTATGTTTGTGGTTTTCATACATGCCCTTTATCAATCTAAAAAGTCCCCTGTGGTTCCTTTTAACCATCCTTCAGTGTTTTTGTGATCACTTCTTTTAATGAGGTATGTTCTCATACTTATTGTGGAAGATTGGGAAAAAAAAAAATATATATATATATATTCCCCATTTTTTTAGGGAATGCAATGGTGAAAAATTCTGGGTTTCCTTACATTGTGGAAGGATTGTGGTTGTAGCATGTGTAGGAAGAATAGTTGGAACTCAACAGCCAACTAAAGAAGAATTTAAAATCAGCAAGTTTGTCAGTATGTTCAGGCCCCTTGGCAGGTGAGTTAACTGGATTACATTCATAGGCCTAGATGATTTAATGGATGAAAAATTAATCCGATTGTTTTAGGAAAGGTTTCAGTAGCTTAAGCCACCAACTTATTAATCTTGAGAATGATAGCAGAGTCAAAATTCAACATTCATATTCTTTTGTGTCATGAATCCAGGAAAATATAACAATAGTCAGATTCCTTTTAGTAACTCAAAGATTTCCTCCAGTTAGCTGGCCCCTTTATGAAATTCCCTTTGTGTTCTAGCAAGCTTTAGAAAAACATTGTATTTAGAAACAAGCACATATGTGGGATTTGCTGCATTTTATTACACCATCTTCTCTTGCTCACAGAAGTAGAGATATGTGCTTAGAGAGTAGATAAGAGTAAGCAGTAGCCAGTTTGTATCACACACATTACCACACACTTAAGTGTGGTTGGCATGGACATTCACTGCCCAGAGATCTTTTCTAGAGGCCCTCCTATGGAAGTATATTTGAGTGACAGTTTCAAATAGCTGCATCTTTTAAGATTCACTGCAGCATTAAACAGAGGCCATTCTTCCCTTGAATAGTCTCAGCTAGGGCTGTGGCACAGATACTAATAGAACATTATTTTTCCCCAGTACACTACTCCTCCACTGGGCAATATTTGCCTCATAAATCACCATCAGCCTGCCCTTAGATCATGCTATGATCCAAAGGTCTTCCTATATATTATATTCCCCTATCATTTTTATCCCTTCAAATGAAACATGTCTGCATATTTTTGTGTTAAGAGTATTTATTTTATCTACTCTCTGTCAAACCCAGAGCCAACCAATTTCTCCAGACTTCCCGGGGTAAGTGCAGGAAAAGCAGCATACAGGGCAGATAAGACAAGGGAGAAAGAAGTATGGGAGGTGGAAGTGGAGACAGCTGCTTCCCATGGGGAAGAGGATGAGAAAGGTTCCCACTAGGCAAAAGAGCTCTATGGCCTCTTAGATGCCAAAGCCCAGAATTGCGTAAGAGCAGAGCTGTTGCTTCAGAGAAGGGTTCCTGGCATAGCCAATGATGAGGTTTCCAAAAACAGTCCCAATCCCAGCCCAAAGGCAGACATCCCAACTGTGGTAGCCCCAGCCCCAAATGAACTTGGCAGCTGTGTCCACGTTCCTTGAAATGATGTTGGTTTGTAAGCTTCAGCCAGGGATAAGTGAGGTCACAGGACTCTAAACTGCCAAGCTGCCGAGACACTCCTCTGTCAATGTGTCTGGCTGGTTCAACACCACTGCAGACAGCTGAGAAATGTTCTTGACAAAGGGACAGTTAGGGATGAATCTGGAGCAGGCATACATTATCAGGGGTGAGGGGCCAAGGCAGGAGAGCTGCTCCCAGGACAGAGAATACAGAAAGCATACCTTCATTTTGACCTAACAAATTCCCACTGTAGCACCTCCTTTCCTTCAAAAGAATTTCTACTGTATTGTACTGTATTGTATTGCAACTAATACATCTTAGTACATGACTCTTGGAAGACACAAGATGACCTATTAGGGATAATCTAAACAGCAAATGAAGTTGAAAAATTAGCAATTCACAAAAGAAAAAGTTTCATGGTGTAAAAAAAATAAACTCTTGTTAATTGGAATTGTTCCTCTTGAAATGATCTTGTTCATAGATTGTATCTTGGTTTCCTAATTTTTCTTGAAGTATAGTATATACAGATTCCAAAAGTTGTGATTAAACGATTTTTAGATATTTATAAAGTGAGCTCAGCTATATAACTAGTACCCACCCAGATTTTAAAAATAAGACCAATATGATCAACACCTCAGGAATTCTTTTTATATACCCCTACCGATTACTATCCCTCAAAGATAACTAACTGATTTATAACACATAGAAAGGTATTACTTTTTTCTGCAAGTTAACATAAATGAACCTATTTAATATACACTTTTGTGTCTACCTTTTAAAATTTAATGCTTTTTAAAGATTTATCCATGTTTTCCACGTAATAATGCCCCATTCGTTATTGTGGTTATAGGCCAAAGTCTTACTTAAGTCTAAGCCTTATCAATACAGCTCTGAGAATCAGATTTGGCTAATTGCCTAGACAAGGTATTTTATCATCTTCAATTTTCACCTGACTTCCTCTAATTCACTGAAGGCAGTTTCTGCCTCTCCTCTCAAAAGACCACTACTTCACTCAGGTCATGACATGTAGACAATGTTCCCAAGAGGCTCTTTTCCTTCCCAGGAATCCTTTTCCTGTTATCTAACTACTCTCTCTGGGACCATTGTATCTTGATATTTTGGAGGATTAACTGCTCCCTCTTTCTCAAACTTTGGCTAGATAGTGCTCTGCCTCTTGATTTTGTATAATAACTTCTAAACGCCTTTCCACCGATTTTCACCATCATATAGGAATTCAAAATCCAGCCCCATCACCAATTGCAGGGACCACAATTCACAGTGAGCTATAAAAAAGTGTCCTGTAAGAGGCCCTGAGAAAGACTTGAGTGATGCCTTCCAGCTCCAATGATGTGAAAGATTTCCTAGCCAACGCCAAGGAAGATTTTGCTGGAAAAAAAAATGGGAGACTCCTCAGAATACAGCCCAGTAGGATCAGTTTGATAGAATCAAGACCCTTGGCACCGGCTCCTTTGGGCAAGTGATGCTTGTGAAACACAAGGAGAGTGGGAACCATTATGTCATGAAGATCTTGGACAAGCAGAAGGTGGTGAAGCTGATCAAACACACTCTGAATGAGAAGTGCATCCTGCAGGCCGTCAACTTCTCCTTCCTGGTCAAACTTGAATTCTCCTTCAAGGATAACTCAAACTTGTACATGGTCATGGAGTATGTGGCTGGTGGAGAGATGTTCTCCCACTTATGGTGGATCAGGAGGTTCAGCAATGTCCATTTCTACAATGCACACAGGTCGTCCTGACCTTTGAGCATCTGCACTCCCTGGACCTCATCTATGGGGACCTGAAGCCCAAGGACCTTCTCATCAACCATCAGAGCTATATTCAGGTGAAAGACTTTGGCTTTGCCAAGCATGTGAAAGGTCATATTTGGATCTTGTGTGGGACCCTGGAGTACTTACCCCTTGAGATTATCCTGAGCAAAGGCTGCAACAAGGCTGTGGACTGGTGGGCTCTCGGGGTCCTCATCTACAAGATGGCTGCTGGTTACCCGCCCTTCTTTGCTGACCAGCCTATCCAGATCTATGAGAAAATCGTCTCTGGGAAGGTGTGGTTCCCATCCCACTTCAGCTCTTACTTGAAGGACCTGCTGCAGAACCTTCTGCAGGTGGATCTCACCAAGTGCTTTGGGAACCTCAAGAACGGGGTCAATGACATCAAGAACCACAAGTGGTTTGCCATGACTGACTGGATTGCCATCTGTCAGAGAAAGGTGGAAGCTCCCTTCATACCAAAGTTTTTTTTTTCTTTTCTTTTTATTAGGTATTTTCTTCATTTACATTTCCAATGCTATCCCAAAAGTCCCCCATGCCCTCCCCCATCCCCTACCCACCCACTCCCACTTCTTGGCTCTGGCGTTCCCCTGTACTGGGGCATATAAAGTTTGCAAGACCAATGGGCCTCTCTTTCTACTGATGGCGACTAGGCCATCTTCTGATATATATGCAGCTAGAGTCAAGAGCTCCGGGGTACTGGTTAGTTCATATTGTTGTTCCACCTATAGGGTTGCAGATCCCTTTAGCTCCTTGGGTACTTTCTCTAGCTCCTCCACTGGGGGCCCTGTGATCCATCCAATAGCTGACTGTGAGCATCCACTTATGTGTTTGCTAGGCCCTGGCATAGCCTCACAAGAGACAGCTATATCTGGGTCCTTTCAGCAAAATCTTGCTAGTGTATGCAATGGTGTCAGTGTTTGGAGGCTGATTATGTGATGGATCCCAGGGTATGGTAGTTTCTAGATGGTCCATCCTTTTGTCTCAGCTCCAAACTTTGTCTCTGTGACATCCGGGCACCTTCCCTGCCAGAGGAGAGGTGTCCGCCCCGCCCAGGAGGGCTTTGCTGGAGCACCCGGGAGAGCCATCTTGGTTCCTGGATCCCTCCTAGACTAGTCTGCACAGGTGAGAGTGTGGAGTACAGAAGCTAACTGTTTCTGGGACAGGCAGAAGCCACAGAGCTTCTGAGGCAGACCCCAATTCGGGCTCCAGACATCTGGGCACCTTCTCTGCCATACCAAAGTTTAAAGGTCCTGGGGACAGGAGTAACTTTGACGACTCTAAGGAAGAGATCCAGGTCTCCATCAATGAAAAATGAATTTTAGGGGTGTGCTTGTGCCCCATGAGTTTTCTTTCACTTTTTTCTTTTTCTTTCTATTTTTTTTCCGGTTGAGGGGGGTTGGATTGAACAGCCAGAGGGCTCTAGAGTTCCATGCATCTAACTTAACATCCACTCCACACCCCCAGGGTTAAGGAGAGCAGGAAAGCCAGATACTGCGGAAGAGGCAACATCAGCTGCTCCCCCTCTCCCTTCTCCTCCACCCTTCCCTGCCTGTTTTCAATGAATTTCTTAGCTCCAGCCATACCCAATCTTGCTGGTGTATCCAGGGGCAGGGTACGGAAAGAGGGGCTCAAATTCAGCCTCCTTCCCTACCCCATCACTGGATACTAAGGATGAACAACAAAGCTAACCTTTCCTTCCATGCAACCCTACCTAGAAAGGGAGATTTTATGACCTGTACAGAGGGCTGCTTGCCAGTGGGCTTTCTTTTCATTTACATTCAATTCCACAAGTGCCTCCCACCCTCTAAAATTGTCCCACCCTTCCCAAATGCCTTCTGCACTCCTTAAATCCATTCTGATGAGACCTGGGTAGCCAACTAACTCTGTCAAGCCTGAGAACTGGGCTTGGAATCTCGTCCTGAGCTGCTAGCCTCCCAGCCTCCCTTTCCAGTGGTCTCATGCCAATTATTTTGTGCACCAGCCCCCTGAAGAAGCCTCTCTCCATCCTGGGTGCCTCACTTCTAGCACCTCTTGCCATGCATCCTCACTCACTGCAACCCCAACTCTGATTGTGCTTTTTCTCTCAATAGAAAGGTGGGAGCTGCTGGTGAAATTACCCCATTTATCCTTGTATTTATTCCTTTTATAACTTGTCCCCAAAAGGAGGAGCTTTCAGGCCTGGGTGGGGAACTCGGGTGAGCAAAGGGGGTTGTTCAACCTGTGTGCTTCAAAGGAGGAGACTTCCTCTTATTTTTGTTTTGTTTTGTTTTGTTTTTGAGACAGGGTTTCTCTGTGTAGCCCTGGCTGTCCTGGAACTCACACTGTAGACCAGGCTGGCCTCGAACTCAGAAATCCGCCTGCCTCTGCCTCCCAAGTGCTGGGATCAAAGGGGTGCGCCACCACGCCCGGCTGAGACTTCCTCTTGAAAAGTGTGCTTTTGTAATCATATTTGAAAGCTATTACCAATAAAGTTTTTTTTTTAATTTCATGTAGAGAAGAGTTAGTTCTTCCCAGAGATCTTCTCTCTGATTGGAACCAGCATCAAATTCCCTTAACCACACAGCCACCTCTGAGAACAAGAAAATAAAAGGTAAGACACTCACTTCATCCTTTATGACCATCTTGGTACTTGAAAGTAACTGTCTTACTCTCTAAGCCCTTATCAGTTTCCCGGGTTTGTTATAATTCCTTATAAGGGCAAGATAACAACTGGGTTTCAAATCACCTTAATTTTCATATACGAAGATGCAATGTCATTATGCCTGTAGTCCTATCTCTAGAATGACTGAGGTAAGTTTGGGATCAGCCAGGGCTAAAAAACAAAATTGTAATATATATATATATATATATATATATATATATATATATATACACATACATATATATATATGTAAATACATACATATATATATGTAAATACATACATATATATATATGTAAATACATACATACATATATATATGTAAATACATACATATATATATATATATATATATATATAAAATAAGAGGAAAAGATGCAGTATGTCACAGACAACTTTCTAAAAGAAAATTTGTTCTCGGTGGCTTCTAGCTACTTTGAGTTAGTTTTTTTTTAATTGGATTATTCCTAATAACAATTTTCGGTTTGGGATCATGATAAATACAACAGTCCCTTGAGAAGGCTTCCCCTCCATCTTCATGTCAAAATTCATGTTCTACCATGTATTAAGCTTTATTACAAGCCATGTTAAACAAACCCTTTGTATAACCTATAAGCCTTCAATAGAATCATCACTGGTTCAAATTATTAAGACAAGAAAACTTAAGGCCGCAAAGGCCTTCTGTTATTATGCCTAAAGTCATACAGTTATCCAATCGCAAAGGATGGATTCATACTTGGGGTTTTAGCTGAAATAATACCATTCATGTTTGACTTCGCCACATCTTCCCTTGAGCTTAGTCATCTACAGTTTCCTCAGTATTGCATCTGTTCCCCATATTGCAAACACTCCTGTGTTAAAAACACACACAGTCACACACAGACATACTGTGCTTCATCTTTTTTGACGTCGTTACATCTCTCTCCACTCTCTATCCCCTGAAGCCAATATTATCTCAGAGAAGGTACAACCCCCCAATGTGTTATGAGCTAGTAAAGGAAGATCCTAGGCTCAGATGTCAGAGCATTTGTGTAGGAACTGTGACATCTTGGACAAATTATATTATTTCTTTGAGATTCAGTTGTTTTCATCTTCAAATTGAGAATAAAAGAACCTTTCTCATAGGGTGACTGTGAGGGTTAAAAGGACAATGGGAGTAAAACTCCTGACTTTAAATGTAGTAACGGATGCATGCTGTTATTGTTATTACTCATTTATGGCATTGTATAAAGTCAGGGATAATTGTCAATAATAACCATTTAAATAATGTTCAAAATGGTGGCTCTCTTGAGCTTGGTTTATGACTCAACAAGCTGGTGTACTTGCTGTACAAGCAAGTGTGAGGATCTGAGTTCAAAC